>NC_053041.3:539565829-539880016 GCF_002575655.3 Aegilops tauschii subsp. strangulata
GTTTGCTTATTTTGCAAGGGTGCCAATTTTGGGCTCCCTCTGCTCTTAAGTTGGGACAGGATACTATGAAATCAAAATTCCTATTGCGTCATGCTTTCGCTGTTGAATTTCCCTATCATGTTATGATGGTATATTTGATTTGATTTGATTTGTTCATTTCGAATGTTGCATCCTACTGCTGCTATTGACTGCAGCACTGCATTCCTCAAACAGCTAATATGCCATTTTTCTTCTTGGTACATAGTTAACTGTGGTTAATGCCTAACAGGAAAGAGATTCGTGCGGCGACAAGCTCAATGACGTCTGTCCCGAAACCACTCAAATTCCTCCGTGCACACTACGGAACTCTCAAGGCTTGTTTTCAGAGAATGCGGGATCCTGCACAGAAGGTATCAAGGGATTGTTAATGTCTCAGTTGAGCCAAACTTAAGTACTATGGTGCTTATGATTTTCTGTTCTTATTGTGCAGAAACATATGGCTGACATTCTGTCAGTATTGGCCTTGACAGCGTCTGCTGAAGGAGAAAGGGTATGCAGAAATACCAAAGCACTGTTTAAACATTTGTGCATTTCCTTCTGTTAGTATCTTTCTTTTTTATAAATGACCATCACGTGAAATTCCGAGCAAGATATACGCTACAAATAGTTTTTATTTATTTCTAGTTCATAGTGGTTAGAGTTTGCTTTAGCACTCATAAATACGGATCTTAAAACCAGGCTAGGTGGCATAAGCAAAGAGCAAATATGTGAAGGCCCCAAACAAAAATCTAGATTAACGGCCTCATCCCTCTGTTATGCTGTAACTAACCTGAACCCACTAAAATATTTAGTCATGTGTGCCGCTGGGACCAAGGGCAAGGATTAATCTTCATAGTAACTTACCTATGGCTCGATCATATGTCATCCTATATTACCCCATTCGACCATTATCGACATCAACACATGGGCCATTAATTGATTTATTTAGCTTCTGGATTGATCATCCTGTGCCTAATGTCGCTGGCGAGAGAACCACATCTATCACTGCTGACTGCAACTTTAACAGTGTTATGCTTTGACACAAACCAGATAGCTAACAGGCACCTAGTCCTTTTCTTTGCTCGGATATTTTAACACCAGAACCTACATGTAGTTACATTTACTTTAATACAGGTTTTCCCTCATTGTAAACCACCTAACTTCCATTATATTACCTCATAAGCTTTTTTGGAAAGCTGAATACTGAAATGAGCATCTAGATTTAGTTGACCATTACTGTATAGGGCTGTCTTGCTAAATTTTGCTTCCTTTTCTTGTTTTAGGAAAGCCTCAAGTACTGTATGATGGGCTCTTTAGTTGATATATGTTCATGGGGTCATGTATACGTGAGGTGATGACATTATTCATCCCCCTGGCTGTAATTCTAACCTTACCTTTTCTTCATGTTACTTGTAAATAGCTCCCTATTAGCATTATTTACTATTTTGTCTTCGTATACACTATTTTCCATCCTTGTAGCTACAAATACAACGTGATGTGAATTTATTTTTTATATGCCCTCAAATGCAATACTAAATCTAAAGAATCACTCTTACATATTTTGTTGTTGTTCCAGTTTGAGTGTTATTGACTTACCACCATCCTAGTCATTCTGCCATGTCAAATCTAAGCTATATTGTTTGGAAATTAATGGGCTATAGTATTGCTCCTAAGTTTTTTTATTGCGGAGGCTCAAGCTGTTTCATATAGTGGGCTCTAATTATGTCAATGTCTTTTTCGACAGAAACTTGGCTTTTGAAATTGGAAAAGAGTGGAAGGTTAGATCCTAATCCACTTCATCGTTTGTATTGCATGATTTTTATATGTTCTCCATAGTACCCTGTTCTGTAGTATGATATCCACTTTCTATCCGGATGGCATGCCATTTCGCGTGTTAGTTCCGTGCTAGATATACATAGTTTTCGGCAAAAAACTGAATAGTGGCCCGCCCCTGTCTCTCTTTACAGTAGTATGACATCCAATTTCTGTCTAGATGTTGTTGATTATAACCAATAGTGTTTTAATTGTTCTTCATGGTAGCATGACATCCAATTTCCGTCTAGATGTTGTATATTAGAATCGAAAGTGTTTTGGTTGTTTTTCCTCGAACCTTTTGACTTTATCGTCAGTATGTATATACCTTACTGATTGATGTACCATAATTTCTGTGGCTGTCCAGCTGACAAGACTCTTGAAGTTGTGATTGCTGGTTTGCTATCTCTTAATGCATTTTGTTTTGTTAGAAAAGAAGTTCCATCAACTCTTTCTTTTGTTATCTATGCTATAGTGTATTAGTTGTTCCAGGCAGTTGGGCTTAAATATCAAACTTTTCTTGTTTTGCAGGACAATGGCTCATCAACGCCAATTGAATCCAAGATAGAACTAGTGCTAGAAATTGTCAAATTTCACATGAAGGTTGATTCCGATTAGATTTTGTGTGTTGCATTTGTTTCATTTTGTTACTTCATCATATAAAAATATTAACTTATGTGAAATATGCTAATCGTAATTGGTAACCAATATTAATTGTTTAAAATAAACCTAATAGTGATTAATTCTTTGATGGATTGAGATTTTGATGGGTTTTGTTATTGTAGCATAATGCTGAAACTGAAGCTCTGGATCTTTTGATGGAGGTTTGGTGAAACATTTCTGTTTGGATTAATGGATCAGCTTTATGCTTATTGAGATGCAACTGAAGCATGGTATTTCTTTGTACATAGGTTGGATACCTTGAGATGCTTTTCGACGAAAAATATGAAGAGTACCTTGCAAGGCTATTTTGTCTTGTTGACTCTACCAACTACAAAAGGGCATGCTTGTATTTGACTACTTCTTCTAAGTACGTGAGTGAATTTATGCATCCTCTAATTTATCGAGATTAAACTTGTGACCACTTGTTATGTTGGGGTGGAAACTGCAGATACCTTTTGACTCCTGACCGTGAGGCCTATGAGGCCACACTTTACATTGCCTTTGGCATGTATGGGAAGTTTAGGGATCTTGCAAGTGCTTTGCGGATTGTGCTTTTGGTCAACGACGACAAGGTAAGTGAATGAACTATGCCTGTGATTTTGAGGTCCGAAATTCAATGGCACTAACATTGATTTCAATGTCTTCTAGTGTTGTGATCAGAGTGTGAAGATTGTATTTGCAGAAACTGAAGATTTCTCCCTGAAGCAGCAACTCGCATTTATGATAGCACGCTATGTGAGTCTCATCCATGCTCACAGACATGCAACAGAAGCAAAATTACCTATTTTTGCCATCGTTTGCTGATCTACAATTCTGATCATTGGGATAGTTTGTACCTATAGATTCCATACTACAGATTGTTTAAATCTTTTAGCAGACTCTTTGAACTTTATTTTCCTTTATCAATGAGCTCTTCTTATTGAAGGGTTTAAGCATGGAGGTTGATGATGAGATGGTTGCAGATGAAAATGAGAAGAATGCTTTGCAGGAAATAGTTAATAACACCAAACTGAGTGAGCAGTACCATATGGTTGCGTGGGATATTGGTGTCATGGAGCCAAAATCTCCAGAGGACATATATAAGGTAATTTTTTGTTAGGTTATTTGCCAATTCAGTTTTTAAGCAGTTTGTTAGTTTGTTTAGGCACCCCAGTTTAAATTCGAAAGACATGCTCATTTGTTAGGTTCATCTGATTGGCAGTCAAGGTGCCAAAAGCTCCAGCCTTGATTCTGCAAGACAAAATTTGGCCGCAACTTTTGTCAATGCATTTGTGAATGCTGGTTATTGCCAGGTTAGCTCTTATGAACTTCCTCGCCATCTTCAGGGAAAGTAATGATATTAAGATCATATTCTTGTTGCAGGACAAACTCATGACTGCAATTTCAGATTCTTCTGAAAATTTGCTATTCGAGAAGAACGAACTTGGGAAAGCCAGTGCAGTAGCTAGTCTGGTACTGATATAATTCTATTTCTATTAAATGCACCTTTTAGATTACTAGACGATGCGAGTATTTGATAAGATAACAGTACTAAATACTAACACATCATTTTCAGGGAATGATACATCTATGGGATCATGATTCAGGATTTGCCATACTTGACAAGTACCTGCAGAGCGATGATACTCATGTTGTTGCAGGGGCTTTGTTAGGTATAGGAATTGTCTCTTGTGGTGTGAAGAATGACTATGATCCTGTATGTGCCACCCTACCCTACTCCATCCATCCTCTTGCTCTTCTAATACAAGTCTTCTGCTGTAATAACCTCTTACGTTATGCAGGCACTTGCTCTTATTTCTGGGTATAGCACGAGTGCAGCATCAATTACACGTATCGGTGCAATCTTGGGCCTTGGTATTGCTTATGCTGGGTCCCGGAAAGACAAGGTTAAATCAATACATTCCCCTATACCTGAAATACCCTTATTATCTTGCATTGATATAGTTTCCGAATTTTCAGCTTAAATCGTTGTTCTTAATTACTTTGAGTGACTCCCAAGCACCTTTGGTGGACTTAGTGTTCTCTGCCATCTCCTTGGGATTGGTGTTTGTTGGTTCCTGCAACGAAGAGATTGCACAGTCAATCATATCTGTCTTGAAAAATCTTATTAAAGCAGAGCTTGCAGAGCCCATTATTCGTCTGCTTCCAGTTTCCATTGGCCTTCTATATCTTGGAAAACAGGTAATTTTGTTGTTCCTCAGTAAGATTCACAGCTTCCTGTACATTTTTTTTCTTGTTTCGGAGCATGGAATAATTTTAAAACATGTATTCTATGTTTCGGTGCCTGCCCTTATACTTGTGGACACCCTTTGATGATATATCTTAAACCCATGCTTTGGCTGGTTTCTCTCCATTGTTATAAAATAGGTTCATCTGCTGATGTGATTTATATTTAAATACCTTTTATTTTGAATGTGGCTGCATGTGCACAGGCTTATGAATTTTTCCTATTCAATTTGTTGATCTTAACAACACTGTATCAGGAGGGGCCGAAGGCTAACGTTGTTAAGGTTTCTGAAACATTTGATGAAATAATGAAGGAGGTTTCTAAAACATTTGATAAAATAATGAAGGACTATTGGGATGTAACTCTTATGTCTTTGGCATATGCTGGGACAGGGAATGTGCTTAAGGTAACTTAACTTCAAAAGATACATGAATTGCAGAGAGATTGTATGATACCCAAAAGTTCAATGCATAGCTGTTCTTAATGAACTATGCCATTTGATTTTTCAGGTTCAGGAGCTCCTTAGTATCTGCTCAAAAAAGGAAGGTGGAAGTCACCAAGGGCCAGCAGTACTTGGAATTGCTCTTATTGCCATGGCTGAAGAATTAGGAGTTGAAATGGCTGTACGGTCCCTTGAGCAACTTTTTAAGTATGGTGATTATAATATTAGAAGAGCGGTTCCTCTTGCCCTTGGCATGCTCTACATATCCAATCCAAAGGTACTCCTATATTTTATATAAGTTTCGCTTGTCTTCTGTAACATTAAATGGGAACAAATCAAACTTTTGCCATATTAATAGCCCTTCCAAATGCACCATGAAATTAAATGGAAACATTTCTTGGGTTGGCGGATGGATCAGTCCCACAAGATGGAGCATTTGCATCTCTGTACTGTTGCACACATATTTGTAATATATTAATAGCAGTGGAAGCACAATAGGCTAAGAACATGCATGACTGTTGGTTTTTCATCTGTTGCAAAACCATCCGTTTTGGTCTGAATGTGCTTGGAGAACATGCTTTGTTAGACACTTATTGGTCTTACTTGGCTTATTGGCAACAACATGCTTTGCTGCTTCTTATTTGATTCTAGCTCACTGAGTGCCTGCAGTTATGGTAATAATGTACATAGGTTGCATCTTCCAGATCTCTAGTTTCATACTGTCTGTCTATCATAATTAATGTAAATAGATTGTATCTTCCAGATGTCTAGTTTCATACTGTCTGCATATCATGTAGGTAGACGTTGTGGACACACTGAGTAGACTGAGCAATGATGCGGACGGTCAAGTAATGATGGTTAGTAACTTCGTCACAATATAACATATTGATCTTCTTATTGCTCAGACTACATATTTGATCAAATCACTACATGCAGGCTGCAACCATCTCACTTGGTTTGATAGGTGCTGGTACAAACAATGCACGTATAGCCGAGTTGCTTCGTAAGCTCTCAAGTCAGGAACATGGCGTTTACCTGTTTTGTGTAAGTACAAACCTACAGCAAAAACCACTATATCCTTGTTTTAAACCTTAGGACGATTTCCTTTGGTTATTTAGGTTTCAGATTTGTTGATTTCAGGTGAGGATTGCCCAGGGTCTTGTTCACCTTGGGAAGGGCTTGCTGACACTTGCCCCATACCACTCTGACCGGCTACTTCTATCCCCGTGAGTAATGTGTCCGGTAGGGTTTCCCTTTGGTTTTACTGGAATTGTGATTTAAAAAGCTTTTGTATTATCACTTTTCAGCGTAGCGCTAGCTGGGCTAGTAACCGTTCTGCACGCATGCCTTAACATGCAACCCACCATCCTCGGAGAGTATCCCTACATGCTATACATCCTTGCCCTTGCTATGCAGGTATGTATCTTGTACTAAGGACTCAGTGGTAGGGTTAAAAAGAATCATATGATTTTGAAATGTGTGTTTCTCTGCTGGGAACAGCCTAGGATGTTACTGACTCTGGATGAGGATCTCAAGCCCCTCCCTGTGCCTGTTCATGTTGGCCAAGCGGTCGACGTGGTCAGTCAAGCGGGAAGTCCCAGGACCATCACTGGGTTCCAGACGCACAACACGCCTGTCCTGCTCGCTGCAGGGGAACGAGCTGAGCTAGCAACTGAAAAGTAATTACAGAACATTTTGGACATGAATTTTATGTTCAGTAACTTTATTCTTCCTCGAGCTCACTGCTGTTCCTGTGTGTAGATATATTCCGCTGACACCAATTCTTGAGGGCTTTGTGATCCTGAGGAAGAACCCAGAGCATCATGAAGATTGAGAGATTGGTGCGATGCAAGCGTAAGCAGATGGAGTGTCATGAACTGGCTTGGTCAACATCTAACTGTCACACAACAAGGGACAATGACTACTGTGAAAGAGGCTGCAAATATTCCTTGTAACAGAGTACAGGTCGTACAGGGGTCAATACAAAGAGCAGAATAGCGTTAGGGTTCAATGTATGTACAGAGGGAGAATTGGGTCGATGTTTCTTCGGAAAGAGAAGCAATTTTGTCGTAAGGGGAAACAGAAACAGTGGGTGTGACTGAAAGCTGCATCGCATAGCCTCAAATTTTGTGTTTTCACTCGCAACTCTGTTTCCCAGAATAAAAATTTGTCCATGTTCCTTAACATGCACATATAGTCTTTTGAGATGAATATAATAGATATATTCAGTTGTCTACTTGTCCGATAATAGATGATGTATGTACAGTGCTAAGACATCCGCAAATGGTCAACTTTTCACACCCAGTTGTTGCAAAAGCAAATATAATCTATAGATGGATAAACTTGCACTCTAGGAAAGCTAGTAGTGCACTGCCGAGACGTGACTATCTGTCATTCACGACTTCATTGCTGATGCTTTCTGTAGATTGATTCATGACTTCACCGGCGATATCATCATACCCAGAAATAATCTATCAACGGAAGCACTTGAACCTTGACAGGTGGTGTTTCTGGCCAAGTATTGAAATGTCAGCAGAGCTATGGAAGGAGCAACTCTCAAGGTGAAAAAAAACTGAAGATTAATATTAGTTACCTGGCTCAACCGGAATGTATCTAAGCACATCATTCAGAACAAAATAGCCTCCTTTTTGTGGAGCAAGGAAGAACGACTGAGTAAATCTACGCTTCATGGCATCAGGGACAGTGAAGGACCCACTAACTAAAACGAGCACACCGCCCTCGTGGGATGGCTGAGAATCTACATTGTCTATCTGCATCGAACATCCCTTGAGGTATGTAGATACAAAGTGTTTATTGATATCCTGGTTAAGCACACAAAAAACAAATCGATTAGAACCAATCAAGTGACGATAGCCCTTAATTGAGCAACCACGTATTAGACAAATAAGAGAGACAGGTGTTGGGAAGAATTCTACTGCCTTCAACATGGCACATAATCTCTTGCTACAAAATGATGTTGTATCACAAGGTTCTGCTTGCATGGATGCTGCATAATAAGATCACATAGAAACCATATTGGCATGCACATCCTTTAGCTAACGATGCCCATGGATCGCATTTCAACACGTATGGCCTATACATTGGATTCTTAGCATAATCCCACTACTACTAAATGCTCAATTTACGACCGAGATGGAAAGATCATACAATACCGCTGCTGCGCTGCAGAGAACTTACACGCATTGTGGTTATAGATGTCAATGTACCATCAGAATTTGGCTTCCGACCAAGAATACTTTCATCATGATAGAACTTATGGACATCCTCTGGTGACTCATTCAGAATTTTGTAGTAGTGTTGGGCAAATGCATTTCCAATCTGTAACCAAGGCCAATCCTGATCAACAGTACTCTTTTTATTTGCAGAGTAATAATAACTAATATGGAGAAAATCACTACCACATGGGGATGGGGAAGAACACCACCCACAGAATTCCCAGCTTTCGCAGCCATTGCTGCGTAAGGAATATCTCTGATTAGTATCTTTTGAGGTGAATGAATATTGTGAGAATGTAGAATGCAAAATTGTTGCCAGAAAGGAAAATGTTCGAAATTCAGAACCAAAGGCATGTAACTATCCAATTTTGATATCTTCTTGGCTGCGGCATGTAACTATCCAATTTTGGTGACCATGATAATCTATGCCAGAAAGGAAAATGGTCAAAGCAAGAGAAAGAAAAGAAGGTCTGCAGCTCAGTGCCGGGTGCCGACTGAAAGACTCCCACCAAAACTCAGAAACTACACAAGGGTACGGGCACGGGCTTCCTACTAAATGGAAGCAGGCTAAATCGTGCAAGATTTGCAGCACTGGACTGTCCTGATACTCCAAAGTACCAGTCCAACGGCCAACATCAGTTCAGCAGCAACTGACGAGAATCCATCCAGACAGATAATGATCAGAGTTCTACACAAAAAGTCAAAAACCACCACTGCCTACGCCCCCAGTCAGCGATACATAAGCCCTCTGCTAACGCCACATGAAAGCTTGTACTCCATTACACTACCACTCCCTCTGAAAACTAAGTGAGCTACTACGAGATCTTATATTACACTACCACTCCCTCTGTTCAACAAACTACCACCCAGAGTAATGCAGCGCGAATTTACGGACGACACAAACTTCAGTCAGAGTGTGCCCAAAGCCACAGCGTTACCCCGCGCACCAAACGCCCACATGGACCCACGAAGCCTGCAAAGTTGACGAACAGCGACGGCACGACGAAGGAAGGACGAACGCGCGTCGAGCAAATAACGACGCTCGCCTAAAAGAGGAGACATCGAGGAGCACAAGTGGCACTAGGGGAGGAACTAGTTGTACCTCACGGACGGAGTATGGTCGAGCCGGCCGCCGCTGGAGGGGAAACCCTAGCGAGGCGATTCGGAGACGGTGCTGCTGGCAACCGCGGATCTGCGGCGGAGCAGTTGGACTAGATAGACCGAGTGGGTGGGTGGGTGGGTGGGTGTGGGGGTTTATGATGGAACTGCGGGGGTTTGTAGGGCGGTTCAGTACATACTTCCTTCTTTCTGGTTTATAGGGCTTATCTCAAAATTTTAGTTTTTCTATTTTATAAGGCTTAATTTGATTGTTTCTCATCACATGTTCAGATTCCAAGGTGCATTAAATCATTGTATGCAAGTATTAAGAAAAAATTGACCAATACATGTAATTTATGCATGCATACATTGCAATTAATGCATTGGTAAACATATTTTTTTAGGAAAACAAGAGCATTAATTGGGTGCTTTTGCAAACTACAAAAAGTATTCCACTACTCACCATCTACCTTGGTTGGTGAGATTTTTGAATTGAGCCTTTATAAACCGGAAAGGAGGGAGTATTAGCTCCGCGGCCCCACCTACCGGTCATTTTTTCTTGCGGGTGTTCTTTTTTTTCTGAGAGAATGCCATCATGGATTCATGGTTCGCTTTATTGCCTCCGTAAAATGGTTACATCGTTTGCGAGGGCATTTTCATAAAAAATCAAAAGCTCCATCAACCCAATTACAAGAAATATTATTATCAGAAGTGAATTTAGCTAAACTATGGGCTACCTCGTTTAGCTCCCGCATACAATGAAGATAATGCACCGGACCTATCATCCCAGCCACGATGAAGCATTCAGCATAAAGTAGTCTGATAGGAAGCCAACGCCAGACCACTCATTGTTGGTTGATTCAAAAATAATGATGTGGGAGAATCTCAAAGCACAAAAGCGCTATCCACCTATGGTCTTGGCCTCCTAGGTGGTATTGTCATCCAAAAGAGGCCTGCCTATCGTCTATGGGGTAAGAATGAATTTGTTGTGCTATCGACGAATATATTTGTACGTAATGCGCTTTAGTTATGCATGACTACTAGAGGTCGCTAGGTCAACGATTATGGTGCTACAATACGTCTCAATGCTACTCATGGTGTAGTTAGCGCACTTGTTTTTCATTTTATTTTGAGATAGGAGCTTTCGTCATTCCTACACAACTTCCTTTTTGTTTTGGGTTGTATTTTGCATTATTGGATACTGGGCCGCATTCCACATTGCATCGATGTGTATTTTGCTTAATGTTTAGTATTCATATTATGTACCTAGGCCCACATGAGATTAGGGGGCCTATGCAACCGCACATGTTGTGCATGCTCAGTGCCAGCCCTAGGTGGGGTGGGAATGGGACAATTGTCTTTTGGGGGGATTGGCACTACTGCAAAACTGAACATCACTAGCCGACCAAATTACATCATCACCGACTAGTTTCTGGCCCGCTAGTGCCTCGAGGCCAGTGATGATATACTCATCACAGAACGACCACAAGGCTGATCAATGATGTGGTATTAGTATTGACCACTAGCCGGTCAGTGGTAACGATTCCGCTCACCATTGCATTCCTTCACTTTACTTACGTATGGTTACCAACTATCCAAACAAAATTGACAGAAAGATGGGAACACAATACACATGCACAACCATTCATTTCCACAATAAATTTCATTAACACAATTCACATGTACATTTACACAGTTCATAGCCAACAATTCAAAAATACTAGATAAAGCTACACACTTCATAGTTGAGCCTCTTAACAAACTAGAGAGAGGACATATTTTCTCACTGATCTCTATCCTACTTCATAAACTCCAAACTTCTATTGTGCAATGCAATTAAAATGTAAGTCTGCACACAACAATTGTCAACGCAATTGATACGTTTCCATCGTATCTACTTTCCAAAGACTTTTTGCTCTTGTTTTGAACTCTAATTTGCATGATTTGAATGAAACTAACCTGGACTGACCAAGTTTTTGGCAGAAGTATTATGATGTTATTTTTTGTGTAGAAATAAAAGTTCTCGAAATCTGACAAAACTTTTTGGAGATTTTTTTATGAAATATATAAAAAATACCGGAACAAAGATCCACCGGAGGGGGGGTGCGGGCACCAGTTGCCCACAAGGCAATAGGGCGCGCCTACCCCCCTCACCATAGGGCACACCCTGATGCCTTGTGGGGGCCCACGTGGCTTCGTCTGACCTAATTCCAACGCTATAAATTCTGTTTCCCTAAGAAAAAAATAAGAGAAGAAGTTTGATCGCGTTTTATGATACAGAGCCGCCGCCACCTCCTGTTATTCATCGGGAGGGCTGATCTGGAATCCGTTCGGGGCTCCAGAGAGGGGGATTCGTCGCCATCATCATCATCATCAATCCTTCATCAACAACTTCATGATGCTCACCACCTGGAGTGAGTAATTCCTTCGTAGGCTTGTTGGACGGTGATGGAGTTGGATGAGATTTGTCATGTAATCAAGTCAAATTTGTTAGGGTTTGATCCCTAGCATCCACTATATGTTCCGAGATTGATGTTGCTATGTCTTTGCTATGCTTAATGCTTGCCACTAGGGCCCGAGTGCCATGATTTTATATCTGAACCCTTTATGTTTTCATGAATATAAGTGTGTTTTAGATCCTATCTTGTAAGTTCGATGCACCTATTACGTGTTATGATCCGCAAACCCCAAAGTGACAACAATTGGGATTCACTCCGATGATGACCGTAGTATGAGGAGTCCATGTATTCACTATGTGTTAATACTTTGTTCCGGTTTTCTATTAAAAGGAGGCCTTAATATCCCTTAGATTTCCTTATGGACCCTGCTACCACGGGAGGGTAGGACAAAAGATGACGTGCAAGTTCTTAATATAAGTATGTATGAATATTTATGGAATACATGCCTACGTTACATTGATGAATTAGAGCTATTGTGTATCGCTCTAGGTTGTGACTGTTATATGATGAATGTCATCCAACACAAATATCTATCGCTGATCCAATGCCTACGCTTTTTGCATATTGATCTTTGTAAGTTACTACTGTTGTTGCTGCTATTACAATCACTACAAAACTGCTATTGTTACTATTGTCGTTAATATTGCCACCGCTACCATTGCTATCAAACTATCATGCTACTGTGCTACTAAACACTTTGCTGCAGATATTTAGTTGTGTGGTTGGATTGACAACTCCACTGCTAATACTCATAAAAATTCTTTGGCTCCCCTTGTGCCGAATCAATATATTTGGGTGAAATCCTACCCTTGAAGACTGTCGCGATCCCCTATACTTGTGGGTTATCAAGACGTTTTTCTGGCATCGTCTCAGGGAGCATAGCTTTATTTATTAAGTCACTTGGGAATTATATCTGTTGATCACTATGAAGAACCTGAAAGACGCTAAGACCATGATCGGACCCTCTTAGACGAGGGGAGGTAAGGAACTGTCATCTAGCTCCGCACTTGATTCACCTTCTGTCTTGGGTAGACTTGCGACACCACCATCCGCTATTTATTTTGATATGTCGCAAGTGATTGATGATACTACTTCTGCTATAAATGAAACTTGTGATGAGGCTAGTACTCTCCTTGATAAAATCGTGCCACTAGGTGAATTCGGATGAACAAATTGCTAAAGCTAAAGAAATTGAGAATGTTGAAACTGACGAAAATTATTATTCACGTATTATGCCTAGCTCTCCTACTAGAGTTGAAATGCCTAAGATACCTGATGGTTATGTTATGGACGGGGAGACAGCTAGAGAAATTCTTGCTTGTAAAGATAGAGATGATGTTAAGAAATTATTGAGTAAGCTGAAAGAAAAGTCTATGATGGAGAGAATGAAATATGATCCTAAGTTTGGTACTTCTCCTATCTTTGTTACCGATTATGAATTCTTCGATCCTGAGTTAATTACTTTGGTTGAATCTAATCCTTTTCATGGTTATGAAACTGAAACTGTCGTGGCACACCTTACCAAATTGAATGATATAGCCACCCTATTTGCTCATGAGGAAAAGGGATACGTTTGGCTGCGGTGCACCGGCCGAACGCTCGGCCGGTCACGAGCCACCACGTCCGTGCCACGCGGCCACAGGGCCCGCACACACCCGTCCTTTTATATCTCAACCACGCGTGTCTTATCCTTTCATCCCCTGCTCACCTCTCTCCTCAGCATCTCTCGCACATATCCATCCCCCACTCGCCTCTCTCCATGAGCTTGGCTCCGGCCAGTGCCGCGGTTTCTCCAGTGGGGCCCCCACCGGCGAGGCATCCCCTGCTCCTCTCTTCACCTCTGCTCATCGGCCCTCCCCTTCCCGCTCCCCGACACCCCCGTGTGATGGACCATGGGTCGGCGCTTGGCGAAGGAGGAAGCATGCCGGGGATCTGCACCTGGTGGACGGGAACAGCTGCAACCGGCCTGGCCGGGAGCTGCAATCGATCTCGCCGGGAGCTGCGACGGGTGGGTGACCACGACCACGGGCAGGCAATGGGCTGGATGACCGTGCCCAGACAAGTGCTACAACCACGGCGACCAGATGTTCGAACCAGCTCCTAATTGTGCTACTACAGGCATTTTGATTTGATGGAACCATCGTCCAATTTTCAGTTTTTTGCTACCACCGTAATATGTATTTGCTGGAACCATCAACATTTTTTGCTACCATCGTTTTTTTGGCTTTGCTGCAATCATGCCCAATTTTACTCTTTTTTCTACCACCATAATATTTTTTTGCTGGAACCATCAACATTTTTTGCTACCATCGTTTTTTGGTTTTGCTGGAATCATGCCCAATTTTACTCTTTTTGCTACCACCATAATATTTTTTGCTGGAACCATCAACATTTTTTGCTACTATCTTTTTTTGGTTTTGCTGGAATCATGCCCAATTTTACTCTTTTTTGCTACCACCATAATTTTTTTTGCTGGAACCATCAACATTTTTTGCTACCATCATTTTTTTGGTTTTGTTGGTACAACGCCAAATTTTTGCATTTTTGCTACCACATGCCTTTTGATTTGCTGGAACGAGCTTCATTTTTTGCTACCACCGGCATCTTTGATTTTTTGCTTCAACAACATCCAATTTTCCAATTTTTGGTACTAGCGTTTTCAAGTTTGCTGGAAGCAGCGCATTTTTTTTGCTACAACCGTTGTTTTGGATGCGAACCACGGCGTCCTCGCCATTGTTTCCTGGAGGGGGGTGAGGGAGAGGGGGTGAGGGGATGGGCAGCACTAGCGAGGGGTGAGCGTCGGCGGTGATTGTCGACGGCGGATGCGCGCTGCACAGCGTGGAGGGGCTGCTGGGGGGAGGGAGCGACGGCATCCCGTTGGAGCCGGGCGACGACCGGCGACGAGGGGAAGGCGCCTAACTGCGCTACGGGGGGAGGGTAGCGTGAGGCGCGACCTACTTCGAGGTCTACAGCCGGCGGGGCGGGCGACTACTCGCAGAGAGGGATCGCGGTGTTGGAAGACGAAGTCAACTAAGGACGTGGGCCAGCTGGCAAAACAGACGGTCGATGACGCGCTAATCGTGCGGCTGCGGTGCGACCGACCCAAACTTGGGCCAGCACACCGGCGCCTATCAGTGCCCTGAGGAAAAAATTTGCTATCACTATATTCTCAAGTTATTTCCTTTCTCATTAAAGATGATGCTAAGAAATGGTTTAATACTCTTGCTCCTGGTCGTGTGTGTAGTCTGATGCGGCTTGAAGCTACGTCGGTATTTCCCCAAAGAGGAAGGGATGATGCAGCACAACAGCGGTAGGTATTTCCCTCAGTGATGAAACCAAGGTTATCAAACTAGTAGGAGAACCAAGCAACACAACGTAAACAACACCTGCACACAAATAACAAATCCTCGCAACCCGACGTGTAAAAGGGGTTGTCAATCCCTTTCGGGTAGCGGCGCCTAGAGATAGGCAAGCGGACGTGAGAAAATTGTAGTAGATTGATAGATCGAACGCCAAATAAAATAAATAAGAATAAATTGCAGCAAGGTATTTTTGTATTTTTGGTTTAATGGGTTGAAAATAAAAGCAAAAGAAAATAGATCGCAAAGGCAAATAATATGAGAAAGAGACCCGGAGGCCGTAGGTTTCACTAGTGGCTTCTCTCGAGAAAAATAGCAAACGGTGGGTGAACAAATTACTATTGGGAAATTGACAGAGCCTCAAATAATCATGACGATATCCAGGCAATGATCATTATATAGGCATCATGTCCAAGATTAGTAGACCGACTCCTGCCTGCATCTACTACTATTACTCCACACATCGACCGCTATCCAGCATGCATCTAGTGTATTAAGTTCATGGAGAAACAGAGTAATGCAATAAGAACGATGACATGATGTAAACAAGATCTATTTATGTAGAAATAGACCCCATCGTTTTATCCTTAGTAGCAACGATACATACGTGTCGGTTCCCCTTCTGTCACTGGGATCAAGCACCGTAAGATCGAACCCACTACAAAGCACCTCTTCCCATTGCAAGATAAATAGATCAAGTTGGCTAAACAAAACCCAAATATCAGAGAAGAAATACGAGGCTATAAGCAATCATGCATATAAGAGATCAAAGAAACTCAAATAACTTCCATGGATATAAAAAGATAGATCTGATCATAAACTCAAAGTTCATCCGATCCCAACAAACACACCGCAAAAAGAGTTACATGTTGGGAACGTAGCATGCAATTTCAAAAAAATTCCTATGCTCACGCAAGATCTATATAGGAGAAGCATAACAATGAGAGGGGGAGAGTGTGTCCACGTACCCTCATAGACCAAAAGCGGAAGTGTTAGGTTAACGCGGTTGTTGTAGTCGAACGTCTTCACGATCCAACCGATCTAGTACCGAACGTACGACACCTCCGAGTTCAGCACACCTTCAGCTCGATGAAGTCCTTCGAACTTTTGATCCAGCAGAGGGTCGAGGGAGAGTTTTGTCAGCACGGCGGCGTGGTGATGGTGATGGTGATGTGATCCGCACAGGGCTTCGCCAAAGCACTACGACGCTATGACCGGAGGAGTAAACTGTGAAGGGGGCGCCACACACGGCTAAGAGAACAATTGATGTGCTATGGGGTGCCGCCAGCCCCCGAATATAAAGGAGGGGAGGAGGAGGCCCAGTACTTCCTCCGGGGGTTCCGGTAACCCCTCGGTACTGCAGTAAAATACCCGAACCACTCGAAACCACTCTGATGTCCGAATACTACCTTCCAATATACGAATCTTTACCTCTTGACCATTTCGAGACTCCTCGTCATGTCCGTGATCTCATCCGGGACTCCAAACAAACTTCGGTCACCAAAACACATAACTCATAATACTAATCGTCATCAAACGTTAAGCATGCGGACCCTACGGGTTCGAGAACTATGTAGACATGACCGAGACACATCTCTGGTCAATAACCAATAGCGGAACCTGGATGCTCATATTGGTTCCTACATATTCTATGAAGATCTTTATCGGTCAAACCGCATGACAACATACGTCATTCCCTTTGTCATCGGTATGTTACTTGCCCGAGATTCGATCGTCGGTATCATCATACCTAGTTAAATCTCGTTACCGGCAAGTCTCTTTACTCGTTCTGTAATGCATCATCCCGTAAATAACTCATTAGTCACATTGCTTGCAAGGCTTATAGTGATGTAAATTATCGAGAGGGCCCAGAGATACCACTTCGATACTCGGAGTGACAAATCCTAATCTCGATCTATGCCAACCCAACAAATACCTTCGGAGACACCTGTAGAGTATCTTTATAATCACCTAGTTATGTTGTGATGTTTGATAGCACACAAGGTGTTCCTCCGGTATTCGGGAGTTGCATAATCTCATAGTCAGAGGAATATGTATAAGTCATGAAGAAAGCAATAGCAATAAAACTTAACGATCATTATGCTAAGCTAACGGATGGGTCTTGTCCATCACATCATTCTCTAATGATGTGATCCCGTTCATCAAATGAGAACACAATCTATGGTCAGGAAACTTTAGCTATCTTTGATTAACGAGCTAGTCAAGTAGAGGCATACTAGGGACACTCTGTTTGTCTATGTATTCACACATGTACTAAGTTTCCGGTTAATACAATTCTAGCATGAATAATAAACATTTATCATGATATAAGGAAATATAAATAACAACTTTATTATTGCCTCTAGGGCATATTTCCTTCAGTCTCCCACTTGCACTAGAGTCAATAATCTAGATTACATCGTAATGATTCTAACACCCATGGAGTCTTGGAGCTGATCATGTTTTGCTCATGGAAGAGGCTTAGTCAATAGGTCTGCAACATTCAGATCCGTATGTATTTTGCAAATCTCTATGTCTCCCTCCTTGACGTGATCGCGGATGGAATTGAAGCGTCTCTTGATGTGTTTGGTTCTCTTGTGAAATCTGGATTCCTTCGCCAAGGCAATTGCTCCAGTATTGTCACAAAAGATTTTCATTGGACCCGATGCACTAGGTATTACACCTAGATCAGATATGAACTCCTTCATCCAGACTCCTTCATTTGCTGCTTCCGAAGCAGCTATGTATTCTGATTCACACGTAGATCCTGCCACGACGCTCTTCTTGGAACTGCACCAACTGACAGCTCCACCATTCAATATAAACACGTATCCGGTTTGTGACTTAGAATCATCCAGATCAGTGTCAAAGCTTGCATCGACTTAACCATTTACGACAAGCTCTTTGTCACCTCCATAAACGAGAAACATATCCTTAGTCCTTTTCAGGTATTTCAAGACGTTCTTGACCGCTGTCCAGTGATCCACTCCTGGATTACTTTGGTACCTCCCTGCTAAACTTATAGCAAGGCACACATCAGGTCTGGTACACAACATTGCATACATGATAGAACCTATGGCTGAGGCATAGGGAATGGCTTTCATTTTCTCTCTATCTTCTGTAGTGGTCGAGCATTGAGTCTGACTGAACTTCACATCTTGTAACACAGGCAAGAACCCTTTCTTTGACTGATCCATTTTGAACTTCTTCAAAACTTTATCAAGGTATGTGCTTTGTGAAAGTCCAATCAAGCGTCTTGATCTATCTCTATAGATCTTGATGCCCAATATATAAGAAGCTTCACCGAGGTCTTTCATTGAAAAATTCTTATTCAAATATCCTTTTATGCTATCTAGAAATTCTATATCATTTCCAATCAACAATATGTCATCCACATATAATATCAGAAATGCTATAGAGCTCCCTCTCACTTTCTTGTAAATACAGGCTTCTCCAAAAGTCTGTATAAAACCATATGCATTCATCACACTATCAAAGCATATATTCCAACTCCGAGATGCTTGCACCTGTCCATAAATGGATCGCTGGAGCTTGCACACTTTGTTAGCACCTTTAGGATCGACAAAACCTTATGGTTGCATCATATACAACTCTTCTTTAAGAAAACCAATAAGGAATGCAGTTTTGACATCCATTTGCCAAATTTCATAATCATAAAATGCGGCAATTGCTAACATGATTTGGACAGACTTAAGCATCACTATGGGTGAGAAGGTCTCATCATAGTCAACTCCTTGAACTTGTCAAAAACCTTTCGTAACAAGTCGAGCTTTGTAGACAGTAACATTACCGTCAGCGTCGGTCTTCTTCTTGAAGATCCATTTATTCTCTATGGCTTGCCGATCATCGGGCAAGTCAACCAAAGTCCACACTTTGTTCTCATACATGGATCTCATCTCAGATTTCATGTCCTCAAGCCATTCCGCGGAATCTGGGCTCATCATCGCTTCCTCATAGTTTGTAGGTTCGTCATGGTCTAGTAACATGACTTCCAGAACAGGATTACCGTACCACCCAGGTGCGGACCGTACTCTGGTTGACCTACGAGGTTCGGTAGTAACTTGATCTGAAGTTTCATGATCATCATCATTAACTTCTTCACTAATTGGTGTAGGTATCACTGGAACTGATTTCTGTGATGAACTACTTTCCAATTCGGGAGAAGGTACAATTACCTCATCAAGTTCTACTTTCCTCCCACTCACTTCTTTCTAGAGAAACTCCTTCTCTAGAAAGGATCCATTCTTAGCAACGAATATCTTGCCTTCGGATCTGTGATAGAAGGTGTACCCAACAGTTTCCTTTGGGTATCCGCATTTCTCCAATTTGGGTTCAAGCTTACCAGGTTGAAGCTTTTTCACATAAGCATCGCAGCCCCTAACTTTAAGAAGGGACAGCTTGGGTTTCTTGCCAAACCATAGTTCATATGGTGTCGTCTCAACGGATTTAGATGGTGACCTATTTAACGTGAATGCAGCCGTCTCTAAAGCATAACCCCAAAACGATAGTGGTAAATTGGTAAGAGACATCATAGATCGCACCATATCTAATAAAGTACGGTTACAACATTCAGACACACCATTACACTGTGGTGTTCCAAGTGGCGTGAGTTGCGAAACTATTCCACATTGTTTCAAATGAAGACCAAACTCATAACTCAAATATTCACCTCCACGATCAGATCATAGAAACTTTATTTTATTGTTACGATGATTTTCCACTTCACTATGAAATTCTTTGAACTTTTCAAATGTTTCAGACTTATGTTTCATTAAGTAGATATACCCATATCTGCTCAAATCATCTGTGAAGGTCAGAAAATAACGATACCCGCCGCGAGCCTCAACACTGATCGGACCGCATACATCAGTATGTATTATTTCCAATAAGTCAGTTGCTCGCTCCATTGTTCCGGAGAACGGAGTCCTAGTCATCTTGGCCATGAGGCATGGTTCGCAAGCATCAAGTGATTCATAATCAACTGATTCCAAAAGCCCATCAGCATCGAGTTTCTTCATGTGCTTTACACCAATATGACCTAAACGGCAGTGCCACAAATAAGTTGCACTATCATTACTAACTTTGATCTTTTGGCTTCAATATTATGAATATGCGTATCACTATGATCGAGATTCAACAAAAATAGACCACTCATCAAGGGTGCATGACCATAAAAGATATTACACATATAAATAGAACAACCATTATTCTCTAATTTAAATGAATAACCGTCTCGCATCAAACAAGATCCAGATATAATCTTCATGCTCAACGCTGGCACCAAATAACAATTATTTAGGTCTAAAACTAATCCCGAAGGTAGATGTAGAGGTAGCGTGCCGATGGCGATCACATCGACTTTGGAACCATTTCCCATGCGCATCGTCACCTCGTCCTTAGCCAATCTTTGTTTAATCCGTAGCCCCTGTTTCGAGTTGCTAATATGAGCAATAGAACCAGTATCAAATACCTAGGCGTACTACGAGCATTAGTAAGGTACACATCAATAACATGTATATCAAATAGACCTTTCACTTTGCCATCCTTATCCGCCAAATACTTGGGGCAGTTCCGCTTCCAGTGACTAGTCCCTTTGTAGTAGAAGCACTCAGTTTCAGGCCTAGGTCTAGACTTGGGCTTCTTCCCGGGAGTAGCAACTTGCTTGCTATTCTTTTTGAAGTTCCCCTTCTTTCCTTTGCCCTTCTTCTTGAAACTAGTGGTCTTGTTAACCATCAACACTTGATGCTCCTTCTTGATTTCGACCTCCGCAGCCTTTAGCATCGCGAAGAGCTTGGGAATTGTCTTTTCCATCCCTTGCATATTATAGTTCATCATGAAGCCTTTATAGCTTGGTGGCAGTGATTGAAGAACTCTGTCAATGTCACTATCATCAGGAAGATTAACTCCCAGCTGAGTCAAGTGGTTATGGTACCCAGACATTCTGAGTATGTGTTCACTGACAGAACTGTTCTCCATCTTGCAGCTATAGAACTTGTTGGAGACATCATATCTCTCAACTCGGGAATTTGCTTGAAATATTAACTTCAACTCCTGGAACATCTCATATGCTCCATGATGTTCAAAACATCTTTGAAGTCCCGATTCTAGCCGTAAATCATGGCACACTGAACTATCGAGTAGTCATGAGCTTTAGTCTGCCAGACGTTCATAACGTCCGGAGTTGCTCCTGCAGCGGGCCTTGCACCTAGCGGTGCTTACAGGACGCAATTCTTCTGTGCAGCAATGAGGATAATCCTCAAGTTATGGACCCAGTCCGTGTAGTTGCTAGCATCATCTTTCAAGTTAGCTTTCTCTAGGAACACATTAAAATTCAAGGGAACGGTAGCACGGGCCATTGATCTACAACAACATAGATATGCAAAAACTATCAGGTACTAAGTTCATGATAAATTAAAGTTCAATTAATCATATTACTTAAGAACTCCCACTTAGATAGACATCCCGCTAGTCATCTAAATGATCACGTGATCCATATCGACTAAACCATGTCTGATCATCACGTGAGATGGAGTAGTTTTCAATGGTGAAGATCTCTATCTTGATCATATCTACTATATGATTCACGTTCGACCTTTCGGTCTCAGTGTTCCATGCATATGCTAGGCTCGTCAAGTTTAACCCGAGTATTCTGCACATGCAAAACTGGCTTGCACCCGTTGTATGTGAACGTAGAGCTTATCACACCCGATCATCACGTGGTGTCTCATCATGACGAACTGTAGCAACGGTGCATACTCAGGGAGAACACTTATACCTTGAAATTTAGTGAGGGATCATCTTATAATGCTACCGCCGTACTAAGCAAAATAAGATGCATAAAAGATAAACATCACATGCAATCAAAATATGTGACATGATATGGCCATCATCATCTTGTGCCTTTGATCCCCATCTCCAAAGCACCGTCATGATCTCCATCGTAACCGGCTTCACACCTTGATCTCCATCATAGCGTCGTTGTCGTCTCGCCTACTATTGCTTCTACAACTATCGCTACCGCATAGTGATAAAGTAAAGCAATTACATGGCGATTGCATTTAATACAATAAAGCGACAACCATAAGGCTCCTGCCAGTTGCCGATAACTTTTACAAAACATGATCATCTCATACAATAAATTATATCGCATCATGTCTTGACCATATCACATCACAACATGCCCTGCAAAAACAAGTTAGACGTCCTCTACTTTGTTGTTGCAAGTTTTACGTGGCTGCTACGGGCTTCTAGCAAGAACCGTTCTTACCTACGCATCAAAACCACAACGATTTTTTGTCAAGTGTGTTGTTTCAACCTTCAACAAGGATCGGCCGTAGTCAAACTCGACTCAACTAAAGTTGGAGAAACAGACACCCGCCAGCCACCTGTGTGCAAAGCACGTTGGTATAACCGGTCTCATGAATGTGGTTATGTAATGTTGGTCCGGGCCGCTTCATCCAACAATACCGCCGAATCAAAGTAAGACATTGGTGGTAAGCAGTATGACTATGATCGCCCACAACTCTTTGTGTTCTACTCGTGCATATCATCTACGCATAGACCTAGCTCGGATGCCACTGTTGGGAACGTAGCATGCAATTTCAAAAAAATTCCTATGCTCACGCAATAGGAGAAGCATAGCAACGAGAGGGGGAGAGTGTGTCCACGTACGCTCGTAGACAGAAAACGAAAGCGTTAGGTTAACGCGGTTGATGTTGTCGAACGTCTTCACGATCCAACCGATCTAGTACCGAACGTACGGCACCTCCGAGTTCAGCACACGTTCAGCTCGATGACGTCCCTCAAACTTTTGATCCAGCAGAGGGTCGAGGGAGAGATCTGTCAGCACGATGGCGCAGTGACGGTGATGGTGATGTGATCCGCGCAGGGCTTCACCTAAGTACTACGACACTATGACCGGAGGAGTACATTGTGGAGGGGGGCACCGCACATGGCTAAGAGAACAATTGATGTGCTATGGGGTGCCCCCTTGCCCCCGTATATAAAGGAGGGGAGGAGGAGGCCGGCCACAAGGGGGCGCGCCATGGGGGGGGGAGTCCTACTAGGACTCCACTCCTAGTAGGATTCACCCCCCCTTTTTTCCTTTCTTACCGGAGGGGAAAAGGAAGGAGAGGGAGAGGGAGAGGGAGAGGGAAAGGGGGGCGCCGCCCCTCCCCCTAGTCCAATTCAGACTGCCATGGGGGGAGGGGGGGGGGGCGGCCACCCCTTGTGGCCCTCCTCTCTCTCCACTAAGGCCCATGTAGGCCCGGTACTTCCTCCGGGGGTTCCGGTAACCCCTCGGTACTCCGGTAAAATACCCGAACCACTCGAAACCACTCTGATGTCCGAATACTACCTTCCAATATACGAATCTTTACCTCTTGACCATTTCGAGGCTCCTCGTCATGTCCATGATCTCATCCGGGACTCCGAACAAACTTCGGTCACCAAAACACATAACTCATAATACTAATCGTCATCGAACGTTAAGCGTGCGGACCCTATGGGTTCGAGAACTATGTAGACATGACCGAGACACATCTCTGGTCAATAACCAATAGCGGAACCTGGATGCTCATATTGGTTCCTACATATTCTATGAAGATATTTATCGGTCAAACCGCATGACAACATACGTCATTCCCTTTGTCATCGGTATGTTACTTGCCCGAGATTCGATCATCGGTATCATCATACCTAGTTAAATCTCGTTACCGGCAAGTCTCTTTACTCGTTCTGTAATGCATCATCCTGTAAATAAATCATTAGTCACATTGCTTGCAAGGCTTATAGTGATGTGCATTATCGAGAGGGCCCAGAGATACCTCTCCGATACTCAAAGTGACAAATCCTAATCTTGATCTTTGCCAACCCAACGAACACCTTCGGAGACACCTGTAGAGCATCTTTATAATCACCCAATTACGTTGTGACGTTTGATAGCACACAAGGTGTTCCTCCGGTATTCGGGAGTTGCATAATCTCATAGTCAGAGGAATATGTATAAGTCATGAAGAAAGCAATAGCAATAAAACTTAACGATCATTATGCTAAGCTAACGGATGGGTCTTGTCCATCACATCATTCTCTAATGATGTGATCCCGTTCATCAAATGAGAACACAATCTATGGTCAGGAAACTTTAGCTATCTTTGATTAACGAGCTAGTCAAGTAGAGGCATACTAGGGACACTCTGTTTGTCTATGTATTCACACATGTACTAAGTTTCCGGTTAATACAATTCTAGTATGAATAATAAACATTTATTATGATATAAGGAAATATAAATAACAACTTTATTATTGCCTCTAGGGCATATTTCCTTCAGTATCCCACTTGCACTAGAGTTAATAATCTAGATTACATAGTAATAATTCTAACACCCATGGAGTATTGGTGCTGATCATGTTTTGCTCGTGGAAGAGGCTTAGTCAACGGGTCTGCAACATTCAGATCCATACGTATTTTGCAAATCTCTATGTCTTCCTCCTAGACTTGATCGCAGATGGAATTGAAGCGTCTCTTGATGTGTTTGGTTCTCTTGTGAAATCTGGATTCCTTCGCCAAGGCAATTGCTCCAGTATTGTCACAAAAGATTTTCATTGGACCCGATGCACTAGGTATTACACCTAGATCGGATATGAACTCCTTCATCTAGACTCCTTCATTTGCTGCTTCCGAAGCAGCTATGTATTCCGCTTCACACGTAGATCCCGCCACGACGCTCTGCTTGGAATTGCACCAGCTGACAGCTCGACCATTCAATATAAATACGTATCCGGTTTTGACTTAGAGACATCTGGATCAGTGTCAAAGCTTGCATCGACATAACCATTTACGACAAGCTCTTTGTCACCTCCATAAACAAGAAACATATCCTTAGTCTTTTTCAGGTATTTCAGGATGTTCTTGACCGCTGTCCAGTGATCCACTCCTAGATTACTTTGGTACCTCCCTGCTAAACTTATAGCAAGGCACACATCAGGTCTGATACACATCTTGGCATACATGATAGAACCTATGGTGAGGCATAGGGAATGACTTTCATTTTCTCTCTATCTTCTGTAGTGGTAGGGCATTGAGTCTGACTAAACTTCACACCTTGTAACACAGGCAAGAACCCTTTCTTTGACTGATCCATTTTGAACTTCTTCAAAACTTTATCAAGGTATGTGCTTTGTGAAAGTCCAATCAAGTGTCTTGATATATCTCTATAGATCTTGGTGCCCAATATATAAGCAGCTTCACCGAGGTCTTTCATTGAAAAAATATTATTCAAATATCCTTTTATGCTATCCAGAAATTCTATATCATTTCCAATCAACAATATTTCATCCACATATAATATCAGAAATGCTATAGAGCTCCCACTCACTTTCTTGTAAATACTGGCTTCTCCAAAAGTCTGTATAAAACCATATGCTTTCATCACACTATCAAAGCGTATATTCCAACTCTGAGATGCTTGCACCTGTCCATAAATGGATCGCTGGAGCTTGCACACTTTGTTAGCACCTTTAGGATCGACAAAACCTTATGGTTGCATCATATACAACTCTTCTTTAAGAAAACCAATAAGGAATGCAGTTTTGACATCCATTTGCCAAATTTCATAATCATAAAATGCGGCAATTGCTAACATGATTTGGACAGACTTAAGCATCGCTATGGGTGAGAAGGTCTCATCATAGTCAACTCCTTGAACTTGTCGAAAACCTTTCGTAACAAGTCGAGCTTTGTAGACAGTAACATTACCGTCAGCGTCGGTCTTCTTCTTGAAGATCCATTTATTCTCTATGGCTTGCCGATCATCGGGCAAGTCAACCAAAGTCCACACTTTGTTCTCATACATGGATCTCATCTCAGATTTCATGTCCTCAAGCCATTCCGCGGAATCTGGGCTCATCATCGCTTCCTCATAGTTTGTAGGTTCGTCATGGTCTAGTAACATGACTTCCAGAACAGGATTACCGTACCACCCAGGTGCAGACCGTACTCTGGTTGACCTACGAGGTTCGGTAGTAACTTGATCTGAAGTTTCATGATCATCATCATTAACTTCTTCACTAATTGGTGTAGGTATCACTGGAATTGATTTCTATGATGAACTACTTTCCAATTTGGGAGAAGGTACAATTACCTCATCAAGTTCTACTTTCCTCCCACTCACTTCTTTCGAGAGAAACTCCTTCTCTAGAAAGGATCCATTCTTAGCAACGAATATCTTGCCTTCAGATCTGTGATAGAAGGTGCACCCAACAGTTTCCTTTGGGTATCCTATGAAGACGCTTACCAGGTTGAAGCTTTTTCACATAAGTATTGCAGCCCCAAACTTTAAGAAAGGACAGCTTGGGTTTCTTGCCAAACCATAGTTCATATGGTGTCGTCTCAACGGATTTAGATGGTGCCGTATTTAACATGAATGCAGCCGTCTCTAAAGCGTAACCCCAAAATGATAGTGGTAAATCGGTAAGAGACATCATAGATCGCACCATATCTAATAAAGTACGGTTACGACGTTCGGACACACCATTACGCTGTGGTGCTCCAGGTGGCGTGAGTTGCGAAACTATTCCACATTGTTTCAAATGAAGACCACACTCATAACTCAAATATTCACCTCCATGATCAGATTGTAGAAACTTTATTTTCTTGTTATGATGATTTTCCACTTCACTCTGAAATTGTTCAAACTTTTCAAATGTTTCAGACTTATGTTTCATTAAGTAGATATACCCACATTTGCTCAAATCATCTATGAAGGTCAAAAAAATAACGATATCCGCCGCGAGCCTCAACACTGATCGGACCGCATACATTAGTATGTATTATTTCCAATAAGTCAGTTGCTCCCTCCATTGTTCCGGAGAATGAAGTCTTAGTCATCTAGCCCATGAGGCATGGTTCGCAAGCATCAAGTGATTCATAATAAAGTGATTCCGAAAGCCCATCAGCATGGAGTTTCTTCATGCGCTTTACACCAATATGACCTAAACGGCAGTGCCACAAATAAGTTGCACTATCATTACTAACTTTGCATCTTTTGGCTTCAATATTATGAATATGTGTATCACTACGATCGAGATTCAACAAAAATAGACCACTCCTCAAGGGTGCATGACCATAAAAGATATTACTCATATAAATAGAACAACCATTATTCTCTGATTTAAATGAATAACCATCTCGCATCAAACAAGATCCAGATATAATGTTCATGCTCAACGCTGGAACGAAATAACAATTATTTGGGTCTAAAACTAATCCTGAAGGTAGATGCAGAGGCAGCGTTCCGACGGCGATCACATCGACTTTGGAACCATTTCCCATGCGCATCATCACCTCGTCCTTAGCCAATCTTCGTTTAATCTGTAGCCCGTGTTTCGAGCTGCAAATATGAGCAATAGAACCAGTATCAAATACCCAGGCGCTACTACGAGCATTAGTAAGGTACACATCAATAACGTGTATATCAAATATACCTTTCACTTTGCCATACTTCTTATCCGCCAAATACTTGGGATAGTTCCGCTTCCAGTGACCAGTCCCTTCATAGTAGAAGCACTCAGTTTCAGGCTTAGGTCCAGACTTGGGCTTCTTCCCGGGAGTAGCAACTTGCTTGCTATTCTTTTTGAAGTTCCCCTTCTTTCCTTTGCCCTTTTTCTTTAAACTAGTGGCCTTGTTAACCATCAACACTTGATGCTCCTTCTTGATTTCTACCTCCGCAGCCTTTAGCATCGCGAAGAGCTCGGGAATTGTCTTTTCCATCCCTTGCATATTATAGTTCATCACGAAGCCTTTATAGCTTGGTGGCAGTGATTGAAGAAACCTGTCAGTGACACTATCATCAGGAAGATTAACTCCCAGCTGAGTCAAGTGGTTATGGTACCCAGACATTCTGAGTACGTGTTCACTGACAGAACTGTTCTCCTCCATCTTGCAGCTATAGAACTTGTTGGAGACATCATATCTCTCAACTCGGGCATTTGCTTGAAATAATAACTTCAACTCCTGGAACATCTCATATGCTCCATGGTGTTCAAAACGTCTTTGAAGTCCCGATTCTAAGCCGTAAAGCATGGCACGCTGAACTATCGATTAATCATCAGCTTTAGTCTGCCAGACGTTCATAACATCCGGAGTTGCTCCTACAGCGGGCCTTGCACCTAGCGGTGCTTCAAGGACGTAATTCTTCTGTGCAGCAATGAGGATAATCCTCAAGTTACGGACCCAGTCCGTGTAGTTGCTACCATCATCTTTCAACTTAGCTTTCTCTAGGAACGGTAGCATGGGCCATCGATCTACAACAACATCGTTATGCAAAAACTATCAGGTACTAAGTTCATGATAAATTAAAGTTCAATTAATCATATTACTTAAGAACTCCCACTTAGATAGACATCCCTCTAGTCATCTAAATGATCATGTGATCCATATCAACTAAACCATGTCCGATCATCACGTGAGATGGAGTAGTTTTCAGTGGTGAACATCTCTATGTTGATCATATCTACTATATGATTCACGTTCGTCCTTTCGGTCTCAGTGTTCCGAGGCCATATCTGCATATGCTAGGCTCGTCAAGTTTAACCCAAGTACTCTGCACGTTCAAAACTGGCTTGCACCTGTTGTATGTGAACGTAGAGCTTATCACACCCGATCATCACGTGGTGTCTCGGCACGACGAACTGTAGGAACGGTGCATACTCAGGGAGAACACTTATACCTTGAAATTTAGTGAGGCATCATCTTATAATGCTACCACCGTACTAAGAAAAATAAGATGCATAAAAGATAAACATCACATGCAATCAAAATATGTGACATGATATGGCCATCATCATCTTGTTCCTTTGATCTCCATCTCCAAAGCACCGTCATGATGTCCATCATCACCGGGTTGACACCTTGATCTCATCGTTGCGTCGTTGTCGTCTCGCCAACTATGGCTTCTACAACTATCGCTACCGCATAGTGATAAAGTAAAGCAATTACATGGCGATTGCATTTCATACAATAAAGCGACAACCATAAGGCTCCTGCCAGTTGCCGATAACTTTTACAAAACATGATCATCTCATACAATAAATTATATCGCATCATGTCTTGACCATATCACATCACAACATGCCCTGCAAAAGCAAGTTAGACGTCCTCTACTTTGTTGTTGCAAGTTTTACGTGGCTGCTACGGGCTTCTAGCAAGAACCGTTCTTACCTATGCATCAAAACCACAATGATTTTTCATCAAGTGTGTTGTTTTAACCTTCAACAAGGACCGGTCGTAGTCAAACTCGATTCAACTAAAGTTGGAGAAACAGACACCCGCAAGCCACCCGTGTGCAAATCACGTTAGTAGAACCGGTCTCATGAACGTGGTCATGTAATGTTGGTCCGGGCCGCTTCGTCCAACAATACCGCCGAATCAAAGTAAGACGTTGGTGGTAAGCAGTATGACTATTATAGCCCACAACTCTTTGTGTTCTACTCGTGCATATCATCTACACATAGACCTGGCTCGGATGCCACTGTTGGGAATGTAGCATGCAATTTAAAAAAAATCCTACACTCACGCAAGATCTATCTAGGAGAAGCATAGCAACGAGAGGGGGTGAGTGTGTCCATGTACCCTCGTAGACCGAAAGCGAAAGCGTTAGGTTAACGAGGTTGATGTAGTCGAACGTCTTCACGATCCAACCGATCTAGTACCGAACGTACGACTCTTCCAAGTTCAGCACACATTCAGCTCGATGATGTCCCTCAAACTTTTGATCCAGCAGAGGTTCGAGGGATAGTTCCGTCAGCACGACGGCGTGGTGACGGTGATGGTGATGTGATCCGTGCAGGGCTTCGCCTAAGTACTACGACGCTATGACCGGAGGAGTACACTGTGGAGGGGGGGCACCGCACACGGCTAAGAGAACAATTGATGTGCTATGGGGTGCCCCATGCCCCAGTATATAAAGGAGGGGAGGAGGAGGCCGGCCACAAGGGGGCGCGCCATGGGGGGGAGTCCTATCCACTCCTAGTAGGATTCGGCCCCCTTTTTCCTTTCTTCCGGAGGGGAAAAGGAAGAGAGGGAGAGGGAGAGGGAAAGGGGGGCGCCGCCCCCTCCCCCTAGTCCAATTCGGACTGCCATGGGGGGCACCCCTTGTGGCCCTCCTCTCTCTCCACTAAGGCCCATGTAGGCCCAGTACTTCCTCCGGGGGTTCCGGTAACCCCTCGGTACTCCGGTAAAATACCCGAACCACTCGAAACCACTCTGATGTCCGAATACTACCTTCCAATATACGAGTCTTTACCTCTTGACCATTTCGAGACTCCTCGTCATGTCCGTGATCTCATCCGGGACTCCTTTGTGATGGTGTCTAGATTGGATCTGGTGGTTCTGGACTCTGCGGCGGCTGGAATTGATTTTCGTCGACTCCCCTAGGGTTTCTGGAATATTGTGGTATTTATAGAGAAAAGAGGCGGTCCGGGGGGCACCCGAGGTGGGCACAACCCATCAGGGCGCTGCCTTGGCCCATTGGGTGTCTTCTGGTCCATAAAAAGTCTCCGTGAAGTTTCGTTGCATTTGGACTCCGTTTGGTATTGAATTCCTACGATGTAAAAAACATGCAGAAACAGCAACTGGCACTTGGCACTATGTCAATAGGTTAGTACCAAAAAGTGAGATAAAATGACTATAAAATGATTATAAAACATCCAAGATTGATAATATAACAACATAGAACAATAAAAAATTATAGATACATTGGAGACGTATCAGCATCCCCAAGATTAACTCCTGCTCGTCCTTGAGTAGGTAAGTGATAAAACAGAATTTTTGATGTGGAATGCTGCCTAACATGTCATATCATATTCTTTTCTTTATAGCATGGACATTTGGACTTTTATAGGATTCAAAGCAATAGTCTAGTTTTGACATGATGACTTAAATACTCAAGCATATCAACAAGTAACCATGTCTTTCAAAATATCAACGCTAAAATAAGTTATGCCTAGCCCATCATGCTCAATCATTGATCCATTCATGAAACACACTTGCATATTAGCTACACCCAATACTCAAGTACGATCATATTTCCCCCTAGTTGGTGCTTTTATAAGAGAAGATGGAGAGTCAAATGCAAAAATAAAAATTGCATAAAGTAAAAGAAAGGCCCTTCGCAGAGGGAAGTAGGGATTTGTAGAGGTGCCAGAGCAAAGCGAAAAACTTAGAGATAAGAACATTTTGGGAGGTGTGCCTTTCCCACCAACGAAAATGACTTAGAGTTCCCAACACTTTCCATGCTAGATATATCATAGGCGGTTCCTAAACAGAAAATAAAGTTTATTCCTTTTTCCACCATACTTTCACTTTCCATGGCTAGCCGTATCCACGGTTGCCTTGCATACCAACACTTTCCAAGGAATTTATTATTTGACAACATAAAGTAAATTCATTTTTCATTTCGGGACTGGGCATCCCTAATACCTTTGCCTTACTCTCGTGCAATGACAAGTGAATAAACACTCATCATGAGAATAACACATCTAGCATGGAAAATATTAGACACCCCTCACCGTTCCGCGAGCAGTACGAACACACGAAAGAGAAGTTTATTTTGAAAATTAGAGATGGAGCATACAAATTTGCTTAGAATGGCAAAAGAATACCACATATAGGTAGATATTGTGGTCTCATGTGGCAAAACTGGTTTAAAGGATTTTGGATGCACAAGTAGTGATCATACTTAGTGCAAAATGTAGGCTAGCAAAAGATTGAGAAGCGACCAATCAAGAAACGGATAATCTCATAAGCGGGAATTAAGCGTAATTAACACCAAATAATGCACCACAAGTAGGATGTAATTTCATTGCATGACTATTGAGTTTCGTGCTTGCATAGGGAATCACAAACCATAACAACAATATTCTTACTAAAGCACAATTACTCATCAACATGACTCACATATCACATCATCATATCTCAAAACTATTACAAGGAATCAAGTTTATTTTGTCCAATGATCTTCATGAAAGTTTTTATTATATCCTTCTTGGATATCTATCACTTTGGGACTAATTTTCATGTATTGCTTTTGATAAGCTCAAACAAATATAAGTGAAGATCATGAGCATAATTTTCATGTGAAGCAAAAGAGAATTTCTTGAAAATTTTACTAACTCTCAAATAAATCTAAGTGAAGCAAGAGAGCATTTCTTCAAAAATAACTAAGCACACCGTGCTCAAAAGGATATAAGTGAAGCACTAGAGCAAATCCATAGGTCATAAAAATTTAAGTGAAGCATAGAGAGCTATTCTAACAAGTCATGGCATAATTTTGCCTCTCTCAAATAGGTGTGTCCAGCTAGGATTCATCTTAAAACAAAAAATAAAACAAGCAAAGACTCATATCATACAAGATGCTCCAAGAAAAACACATAGTATGTGATGAATAAAAATATAGCTTCGAGTAAAATACCGATGGTCGTTAGAAGAAAGAGGGGATGCCACTCGGGGCATCCCCAAGCTTAGTTGCTTGCTCTCTTTGGATAATAGCTTGGGATGTCGGGGCATCCCCAACCTTAGGCTCTTATTACTCCTTATTCCTTCATCCATCGTAAGATAACCCAAAACTTGAAAACTTCAATCACACAAAACTCAACAAAACCTTCGTGAGATCCGTTAGTATAAGAAAGCGAATCACTACTATAAGTACTGTATCAAACCAATTCATATTTTATTCTTGCATTATATCTACTGTATTCCAACTTTTCTATGGCAAAAACTCATCAAATAAAACCATAGAATCATCAAAACAAGCACACAACGCAAAGAAAACAGAATATGTCAAAACAGAATAGTCTGTAGTAACCTGACTATTTCGAATACTTATGTAACTCCAAAAATTCTGAAAAATTAGGACGGCCTGAGACATTTGTATATTAATCTTCTGCAAAAAAATTGTATTTTAGCACGCTCTGGTTAAAAATGAGAATTGTTTTCGTGAGCGCAAAAGTTTCTGTTTTTCAGCAAGATCAAACAACTATCACCCAAGAAGATCCTAAAGGCTTTGCTTGGCACAAACACTAATTAAAACACAAAAAGACACAATCATAACAGTAGCATAATTGTGCAAACACTCAAGAACAGAAAGCAAAAAGCAAAAATAAATTTTATTCATTGGGTTGCCTCCCAACAAGCGCTATAGTTTTACGCCCTTAGCTAGGCATAAAGCAAATGATCTAAGTTTTGCCATCCTTGTTTCGAGATCCATAGGATGCTCTCAGGATTGATTCATATGGTTTCCTAATTCTTGTTCTAGGAAAGTGTTCCATACCCTTCCTTAACGGAAATTGGAACTTAATATTGCCTTCTTTCATATCAATCACGGCACCAATTGTGCGTAAGAACGGTCTACCAAGAATAATTGGCAAGACGGATTGCAATCAATATCAAGAACAATAAAATCTATGGGCACATAATTCCTATTTGCAAGAATAAGAACATCAGTAATTCTTCCCATAGGCTTTTTAATAGTAGAATCCGCCAAGTGCAAATTTAAAGAGAATTCTTCAATATCGGTAAGACCAAGCGCATCACATAAAGATTTCGGAATTGTAGAAACACTAGCACCCAAGTCACACAAAGCAAAACACTCATTATTTTTTATCTTGACTTTGATATTAGGTTCCCATTCATCATGCAATTTTCTCGGAATTGAAACTTCTAATTCCAACTTTTCTTCAAAAGCTTTCATCATAGCATCAACAATATGTTTAGTAAAAGCTTTATTTTGTTCATAGGCATGGGGTGAATTTATCATGGATTGCAACAAAGAAATACAGTCAATCAAAGAGCAACTATCATAATTAAAGTCTTTGTAATCCAAAAGAGTGGGCACATCACTACTTAAAGTCTTGACCTCTTCAATCCCACTTTTATCAATTTTCTCAACAAGATTTTCACCCTCCGAATTATCGGGACACCTTCTAGCTAAAGTGGACTCTTCTCCAGTCCCTTTTTCATCAATCTTAACTTTACTAAATAAGGAATCAATAGAAGAAACACCAATCATTTTAAGATCTTCATCACTTTTATGAAAGCAATCACTAGAAAACACTTTTTCTAAAAATTCTCTTCTAGCTCTAAGCATAGCGGTTCTTTTCTTACTTTCATCCATAGAAACATAAAGAGGTTTAATTGATTTCTCAACTTTAGGCACAAAAAGTTTCATCTTGAGATTTTCAACATCACGAGAAATTCTATCAACACTTCTAGACAAATCATCAACCTTATTCAACTTTTCTTCTATGGAAGTGTTGAAAACTTTTTGCGTGTTGATAAATTCTTTAATATTATTCTCAAGATCAGAGGTGTTCCTATTATTATTACAAGATTGATTTCCATAGGAATTACCATAATTATTAGAGGAATTACTATCAAAAGGCCTAGGATTAAAATTACCTCTATAAGCATTATTATTGAAATTATTTCGTGAGATAAAATTCACATCTATGGCATCACTATTTTGCTCAATCAAAGTAGACAAAGGCATATCATGAAAATCAATAGGAGCACTTTTACTCGCAACCAATTTCATAAGAGCATCAACTTTTTCACTCAAAGAAGAAATTTCTTCAACCGAATTAACATTTTTACTAGTAGGAGATCTTTTGGTATGCCATTGTGAATAATTTGCCATAATATTATCAAGCAATTTGGTGGCTTCACCCAAAGTAATTCCATAAAAGTACCACCCGCGGCGGAATCTAAAAGATTACGAGAAACAAAATTCAACCCCGCATAAATTTTTTGTATGATCATCCAAAGATTTAACCCATGAGTTGGGCAATTCCTTAGCATCATTTTCATCCTTTCCCAAGATTGTGCAACATGCTCATGTTCAAGTTGCTTGAAATTTATGATCTAGGTTCTAAGGGAAATAATTTTTGCGGGCGGAAAATACTAAGTCATAAAAGCATCTTTGCACTTATTTCAAGAATCGATACTATTGCGAGCAAAGAAGAGAACCAAATTTTTGCAGAATCTCGCAAAGAAAACGGAAATAATTTCATCTTCACAACATCTTGTCCACATCTTTTTTCTTTTGCATATCGCATAATTCCACGAAGGTATTAAGATGGGACGCGGCATCCTCATTAGGAGTATCGGAAAATTGATCTTTCATAACAAGATTCAGCAAAGCAGTATTAATATCACAAGACTCCGCACTAGTGGCGGGAGGAGCAATAGGAGTGCCAATAAAATCATTGTTGTTGGTATTTGAGAAATCACACAATTTGGTGTTCTCTTGAGTCATGATGACTACACAACAAGATTGCACTAAAAAACAGATCCGACAAGAAAATGGCGAATGAAAAAGAGGGCGAATAAAACGGCAAATTTTTGTGAAGTGGGGGAGAGGAAAACGAGAGGCAAATGGCAAATAAAGTAAATTTCGAGGAGATGAGATTTGTGATTAGGAACATGGTATATGTTGAAGATCCTCCCCGGCAACGGCGCCAGAATTCCTTTTGATGCGGCTTGAAGCTACGTCGGTATTTCCCCAAAGAGGAAGGGATGATGCAGCACATCAGCGGTAGGTATTTCCCTCAGTGATGAAACCAAGGTTATCGAACCAGTAGGAGAACCAAGCAACACAACATAAACAGCACCTGCACATAAATAACAAATCCTCGCAACCCGACGTGTAAAAGGGGTTGTCAATACCTTTCGGGTAGTGGCGCCTAGAGATAGGCAAACGGACATGAGGAAATTGTAGTAGATTGATAGATCGAACGCCAAATAAAATAAATAAGAATAAATTGCAGCAAGGTATTTTTGTATTTTTGGTTTAATAGATCTGAAAATAAAAGCAAAGGAAAATAGACCGCAAAGGCAAATAATATGAGAAAGAGACACGAGGGCCGTAGGTTTCACTAGTGGCTTCTCTCGAGAAAAACAACAAACGGTGGGTAAACAAATTACTGTTGGGCAATTGATAGAACTTCAAATAATCATGACGATATCCAGGCAATGATCATTATATAGGCATCACGTCCAAGATTAGTAGACCGACTCCTGCCTGCATCTACTACTATTAGTCCACACATCGACCACTATCCAGCATGCATCTAGTGTATTAAGTTCATGGAGAAACGGAGTAATTCAATAAGAATGATGACATGATGTAGACAAGATCTATTTATGTAGAAATAGGCCCCATCGTTTTATCTTAGTTGTAGACTTGTATTGAATAATTGTTGATGCAATATTGTGCCAGTACAAGAGGTATATATAAGATCCAAGCCGCACCTGGCCTAGCCCTATTACAAACCGAGTAGGAGTCCTAGACCTAGCCCTATTACAAACCGAGTAGGAGTCCTAATCCTATTACAAGTTGTATTCTAACATCCCCCCGCAGTGTCAACGGTAGGCTCGACGATGTTGAGACTGAAACGAATGTCTTGAAATGGAGTAGTCGCCAGGCCTTTAGTAAAGATATCAGCGAACTGAGTAGAAGTAGGCACGTGGAGAACACGAACTTGACCGAGAGCCACCTTCTCTCGAACAAAATGAATGTCGATCTCAATATGCTTGGTGTGACGGTGTTGAACCGGATTCCCTGACATGTAGACAGCTGAAATATTATCACAGTAAAAATGGTAGCTTGCTCAATAGGACGGTGCAGCTCCGACAGCAACTGGCGCAGCCAAACCGTTTCAGCGACCGCGTGAGCCACAACGCGGTACTCAGCTTTAGCAAACGAGAGGGAGATTGTAACCTGCCTTTTTGAAGACCAAGAAACCAAATTGTTACCAAGAAAAGCACAAAATCCGGATGTGGACCTACGAGTATCTGGACAACCAGCCCAGTCTGCATCAGAGTAAGCTGTCAAGGTGGTGGGAGAGGATTTGTTGATATGAAGACCTAAGTCTAGTGTGCCTTTGAGATATCGAAGAATATGTTTGACATGATTGTAGTGTGGAATACGAGGATCATGCATGTATAAACAAGCTTGTTGGACAACAAAAGAAATTTCAGGACGAGTGAGAGTAAGATACTGAAGTGCACCGATAAGACTACGATAAAGAGAAGGATCAGAGAAAGGATCACCGTCGGCAGAGAGTTTGGAACCTGTATCAACAGGGGTACGAGAAGTTTGACAATCAAGCATACACGCACGAGAAAGAAGATCCAGAGTGTACTAACGTTGAGACAAGAAAAGACCAGAGGAGTCACGGATAACAGCAATACCTAAGAAGTGGTGAAGAAGACCTAAATCTGTCATAGAGAATTCGTGGCGAAGAAGAGAGATAATATGATCTAAAAATTGTTGTGAGGAAGCTGAGGATAATATCATCAACATATAAAAGAAGGTAAGCAGTGTTGTTGTTGTGATGAAAGGTGAAGAGTGAAGTGTCGGAACGGGAAGGGGTAAAACCAATGGTTTGAGCATAAGTAGAAAAACGTTGGAACCAGGCACGTGGTGCTTGTTTAAGACCATAAAGAGATTTTGAAGAAGAAAACATGATTAGGATAGGAGGAATGTTCGAAGCCAAGAGGTTGTTGACAATAGATTGTTTCTTGAAGAGAGCCATTAAGGAAAGCATTTTTGACATCTAGTTGATGAATTGGCCAGGAAGAAGAGACGGCGATGCTAAGGACAGTGCGAATAGTGCTGAGCTTGACAACTGGAGAGAAAGCCTCATCATAATCAATGCCGTGTTGCTGAGAGTAACCACGACATACCCATCGAGCCTTATAACGTGCAAGACTCCCATCAGAATTAAATTTATGGCGAAAAACCCATTTGCCCGAAACGATATTTGTATTGGAAGGACGAGGAACTAACTGCCACGTGTTATTCTACAGAAGGGCATCATATTCATCTTTCATAGCTGCGGCCCAATTAGGATCTAGGAGAGCTGATTTGTAAGATGTGGGTAGAGAGGAAGGAGATAAAGATGCATGAAGATTGAGACGATCTTTTGCAGGTAAACAAAACCCAGACTTGGCACGTGTGCCCATGGTATGATCATTAGTAGGAGCTGGAACGGGAATAGCATGAGCAGGAGGGGTGGGGGAAGATGTGGTGGACGCGTCCGGCGCAGTGGAGGAAGAGGACGCAGGGGATGGTGGTGAAGACCGCAGCTGTAGGAGGTCTGCCGCGTTAGAGTGTAATGTGTTTTCCTCTGCCGGGACAGAGGTGATGACAGAAGTGGTGGCGGCAGAATCTGCTACTACGGCTGGTTTCGCTGGATTGGTCGGCGGGTGAAAGAAGGGAAGATGATTGCGATGAGAGGGACTAGTGGACGACGCGGGTGAGTTGGAATCTAATTGTTGACGCTCGGAAAAGGGAAAAATGTTTTCAGCAAATGTTACATGACGAGACACATGAACACAACCACTAACAAGATCTAGACAACGATAACCCATGTGCTCGTCAGAAAAACCTAGATGGACATACGGGATAAAGCGCGGGGAAAGTTTGTTAGGAGAAGTGGAGTAGGAGTTTGGAAAACAAAGACAACCAAAGACGCGAATGTCGTAGTAATTTGGATGAGAGAGAAATAAAGAGAAGTAAGGAGTAGTTTGTGGGTTAACTTTAGATGGACGAATATTGAGTAAATATGTGGCCGTGTGGAGTGCCTCTGCCCAGAACATCGACGGCATAGAAGATTGAATAAGTAGAGTGCGAATGATGTCATTAAGAGTACAAAGAGAACGCTCGGCTTTGTCGTTTTGAGGGGAGGTATAAGGAAAGGAGAAACATAAGAGAATTCCATATTGTAGAAAGAAATTTTGATTTTTAAAGTTGTCAAATTGACGACCATTATCACATTGTATGGATCTTATAGGGAGGAAAAAGTGGACCGAGACATAGCGCTGAAAGTTAAGGAATATATTATGAACGTCGGATTTGTTTCGTAAAGGAAAAGTCCAAACATAATGAGTAAAATCATCAAGAATCACGAGATAATATGTAAAACCAGATACACTTTCTATTGGTGATGTCCAGAGATCACAATGAAGTAATTCAAAAGGAAAAGTACTAGAGGGTTGAGAGGAACTAAAGGGAAGGCGAACATGTTTGCCCAATTGACATGACTGACACATAGAAGAATTATGAGAATCTCTATTACAAGGTATTGAAAATTCACTAAGAAGTGCGGATAACACATTTTTATTGGGATGGTCGAGACGTTGGTGCCACAGATCAACAGAGGCCACCATAGATGTTGGAGGAGCAGCGACCGGAGCACCATGAAGAGAATATAAATCACCGGAGCTATTGAATCGAGCGATCTCGGCTTTGGTCGGGTAGTCCTTCACAAACAAACCAAAGGGGTCAAACTCAACAGAAACATGATTATCAGTGGTGATTTGGCGAACAAAAATCAGAGTTTTAATAAGAGCAGGAGCTACAAGAACATCACGAAGAAGCAAAGGCTTGGTTGCGGATTGGATTTGAGCCTAACCAACACAGTAAATAGGAATAGAGGATCCATCATCGAGAGTAATGGAGGGAAAAGGTGAAGGTGTGCAAGAAGAAAGAAAATTACTCGATGCAGACATATGACGAGAAGCACCAGAATCGAAAATCCAATCCGTACATGAGTTCCCTTGTGCAACAAAGTTGTTCATGGCTTGTAGAAAAGCAGCTTGGTCCCAGCTCGGAGTCGAAGTACAGGCCGGTGTAGTCATGGGAGTTTGCGGGTGTGGTGGCGTCGGCAGTAGGGCCGGCATCGGCGTAAAGGGAGAGGCACCATCATTGTACTGTAGCATGTAGGGGGACGATGGAGCGCCATAGGATGCATAAGGACTGGTGTTGTAGATCGGTGGCACGTAGGCGGGAGCAGCGTGGTACGCGGCCGTCGGCTGTCGGGGCGCGAGGACGGGCTCGCCGGTGTGAGGGCGAGCACCGGGCTGCCAGCCACCGGTATAGGCAGGCGGGGCACCATATGGCGTAGGGGCGGACGAGGGCATAAGCCACGCTTGGACTAACCCTGTCCATGGATCAGGAGATGGGCACCATCCGGGCGGCGGCGGTGGTGCAGTTGATGAAGCCAGGGGCGGTGGTGGTGCAGTTGGTGGAGCCGAGGGCGGAGTAGGAGCGGACGCCATGCGAAACTGCGGCGGGTTTTTGCCCCGGTAGTTTGGACTTGGACGCCAGCCGGATGGTTGAGGAGGTGCTGTTGGTGGAGGTGGCGGTGTCGACGCAGGCGGGCGAGGAGAAGCAGTGAAGACCTGAGGACGGGAGTCCTTTGTAGTTAGGGCACGATCGGCCCATTGGAGCATCGAGCGAACCTCGGCGAAGGAGGGACGCGGACGCATCATAGGGTTGAAGGAGGCCTGCTTCTTGAACCGCTCGCTGAGGCCGACGAGGAGGACGTTGATGAGGTGGCGATCGTCGATTGGATCACCAAGTTCGCGGAGTTCATCCACGATCGCCTTGAGGCGTTGGCAGTAGACGCCGACTGGTGAATCACCTTGAACCGTATTCCGAAGCTCGGTGTGGAGATTGTTGGCGCGAGTGTTGATGTTGTCCTGGAAGAGCCGACGAAGGGCTGCCCATAGATCGGCGGTGGAGGCACCGTCACAGTGGATGAGATTGAAGATCTCTGTGGAGACTCGCATATAGATCCATTGAATAATGGTGAGATCATCCTTGACCCATTGCGGATCATGAAGTTGAGGAAGAGAGTCGTGGGCAACGTGAGAGCGAAGATTGCATCGCCCAACGTGGACGTCGAAGAGGTGACGCCAATGGTAGTAGTTGTGAGCAGCAATGTCTAGGGTTATGGGGATGTAGGGGCTAATATCGGAGATGGTGTCCGTGAAGGAGATGGAAGGGGGTATTGGTGGGGTTAAAGCTAGAGCAGAGGTAGAGGCGGAGGAGGCCGTGGCTGCGGCGACCTTGGCGGCAACGATGGCGGGGCGCTGCTCGAAGTAGCCGGGCGGCGGCGGCGGTGGCGGGGCTGGCGGGTTAGCCATACCCTAGGATCGAAAGTCTGATACCATGTAGAATTGTATTGAATAATTGTTGATGCAATATTGTGCCAGTACAAGAGGTATATATAAGAGCCAAGCCACACCTGACCTAGCCCTATTACAAACCGAGTAGGAGTCCTAGACCTAGCCCTATTACAAACCGAGTAGGAGTCCTAATCCTATTACAAGTTGTATTCTAACATTAGTAGAAACGGTACATACGTGTCGGTTCCCCTTCTGTCACTGGGATCAAGCACCGTTAGATCGAACCCACTACAAAGCACCTCTTCCCATTGCAAGATAAATAGATCAAGTTGGCCAAACAAAACCCAAATATCGGAGAAGAAATACAAGGCTATAAGCAATCATGCATATAAGAGATCAAAGAAACTCAAATAACTTACATGGATATAAAAAGATAGATCTGATCATGAACTCAAAGTTCATCCGATCCCAACAAACACACCGCAAACAGAGTTACATCATATGGATCTCCAAGAGACCATTGTATTCATAATCAAGAGAGAGAGAGAGGAAGCCATCTAGTTACTAACTACAGACCCGATGGTCTACAAAGAACTACTCACGCATCACCGGAGTGGCACAAATCAAAGTGGTGAACTCCTCCGTGATGGTGTCTAGATTGGATCTGGTGGTTCTGGACTCTGCGGCGGCTGGAATTGATTTTCGTTGCCTCCCCTAGGGTTTCTGGAATATTGTGGTATTTATAGAGCAAAGAGGCGGTCCGGGGGGCACCCGAGGTGGGCACAACCCACCAGGGCGCTGCCTTGGCCCATTGGGTGTCTTCTGTCCATAAAAAATCTCCGTGAAGTTTCGTTGCATTTGGACTTCGTTTGGTATTGAATTCCTGCGATGTAAAAATCATGCAGAAAACAATAACTGGCACTTGGCACTATGTCAATAGGTTAGTACCGAAAAGTGATATAAAATGACTATAAAATGATTATAAAACATCCAAGATTGATAATATAATAGCATGGAACAATAAAAAATTGTAGATACGTTGGAGACGTATCATAGTCCCAGGTTATGATATATTACTTCTCTAAAAAATATTTTTCTGCTCATAAGAAACACGTTGCCTTATAGGAAATATTTAACTTTGTGCAAATTGAAGAAGGGAATCTACCTCAAGCTTGGGGGAGGCTTCTCCAATTACTTAAGTCTTTGCTTGATTATCCTCTTAAGAAAAATGAAATACTTGATATCTTTTATAATGGACCCATGCTTCGTGGGACTACCTAGATAGTTGTGTTGGTTGTGTTTTCAGGGAGCGAACTTTTCAGCGGGCTGAAGAATTATTGAATAATATGTAGAGAAATGCTGAGATTGGACACTTCCTGAACCATCACCTAAACCAACTCCAAAGAATAGAGGTATTCTATTTCTCAGTCCTCACGATATGCAAGAGGCGAAGAAATCTATGAAAGAAAAGGGTATTAAATCTGAAGATGTCAAGAATTTACCACCTATTGAAGAAATACATGGACTCGATATCCTGACAAAGGTAGTAAAGATAAATTCTCTTTATAGATTTGATGAGGGTGATATTCCCTATAATAAACCTGCTAGTCAATGCCTAGATGAATTTGATAATTACATTGTTAAGCAAGAACACTTCAACATGTATGTTAGCAAACAATTGGAACAAAATGCTATCATGATTGATCGTTTGAGTGATTTGATGCTTAGGATTGCTAATGATGTTAGAGGTTTGAGTAAACATTTATCCATGGTTCATACTCAGTTGGAGCAAGTCTCTAATTCACAAAATGATTTTTCTTAATAAAATGAATGGTCGCGCTATTAGAATAGTGACTAGAGGTGGTAAAATGACTCAAGATCCTCTATATCCTGAAGGTTATCCTAACAGAATTAAGCAAGATTCTCAGAGAATAATATTGATGCATGATGCGGCTTGAAGCTACGTCGGTATTTCCCCAAAGAGGAAGGGATGATGCAGCATAGCAGCGGTAGGTATTTCCCTCAGTGATGAAACCAAGGTTATCGAACCAGTAGGAGAACCAAGCAACACAACGTAAACAACACCTGCCCACAAATAACAACTACTCGCAACCCGACGTGTAAAAGGGGCTGTCAATCCTTTTCGGGTAGCGGCGCCCAAAGGTAGGCAAACAGACGTAAGGAAATTGTAGTAGATTGATAGATCGAACGCCAAATAAAATAAATAAGAATAAATTGCAGCAAGGCATTTTTTGTATTTTTGGTTTAATAGATCTGAAAATAAAAGCAAAGGAAAATAGATCGCAAAGGCAAATAATATGAGAAAGAGACCCTAGGGCCGTAGGTTTCACTAGTGGCTTCTCTCAAGAAAAATAGCAAACGATTGGTGAACAAATTACTGTTAGCCGGGCAATTGATAGAACTTCAAATAATCATGACGATATCCAGGCAATGATCATTATATAGGCATCACGTCCAAGATTAGTAGACCGACTCCTGCCTGCATCTACTACTATTAGTCCACACATCGACCGCTATCCAGCATGCATTAGTGTATTCAGTTCATGGAGAAACGGAGTAATGCAATAAGAACGATGACATGATGTAGACAAGATCTATTTATGTAGAAATAGACCCCATCGTTTTATCCTTAGGAGCAACGATACATATATGTTGGTTCCCCTTCTGTCACTGGGATCAAGCACCGTAAGATCGAACCCACTACAAAGCACCTCTTCCCATTGCAAGATAAATAGATCAAGTTGGACAAACAAAACACAAATATCGGAGAAGAAATACGAGGCTATAAGCAATCATGCATATAAGAGATCAAAGAAACTCAAATAACTTTCATGGATATAAAAAGATAGATATGATCATAAACTTAAAGTTCATCTGATCCCAACAAACACACCGCAAAAAGAGTTACATCATATGGATCTCCAAGAGACCATTGTATTGATTATCAAAAGAGAAAGAGGAAGCCATCTAGCTACTAACTACGGACCCGTAGGTCTACAAAGAACTAGTCACGCATCATCAGAGAGGCACCAATGGAAGTGGTGAACCCCTCCATGATGGTCTCTAGATTGGATCTGGTGGTTCTGGGCTCTGCGGTGGCTGGAATTTGTGGGACCCCGGCTCAGAGCAACCAGTTTATCTTGCGTTGCCAGCCCAGAGATCAAGTGTTCTGGAAACACACAACAACTTGGTACAGAAAACAACCGCTTTATTGATGCTAGCGGAAACATAGGTCTGATATTACATCAAGTAGCGAGGCCAAGCGACACACAAGGTGAGGCTGAATGTACATTATTTAATGAACATGACTGGGCCTCGATCACGATAACTACGCGGCAGCGGAACAACGACGAAGTGGAACTCCATAGCACAGGGACTGGACACGATCTAGACACGGGAAGCTCTCCAATCCGATACGACTTTCCTGAAATCTGGCATGACACGCCAGGTCAGTACATAGAATGTACTTGCAAGCTCACAACAAACATAAGCATAATGGCAAACAATATCATGACAATTAATCTGGTTAATGCAATACAAATCATACTACTGATGTGGTGAAATCAACTTGTGCACCAAGTCACACGGACTCCCTTACCAGACGGGTTACCTCGTAACCGAATGGTGATCATACCCGGATCACAAATGAAACCAACACTTTGGTTCCCACCATGATCATTTTCATGATCTCACAAATCATCACATAACCAGTGCCAACAATAAACTTTTAGTGTGCAAGATTACTAATTAATGTTGATCCATGGTGTGACTTACTCACAAGCTATGTCCGTAACGGAGGACGCGACTATCGGTAGATTAAATACACTCTGCAGAGGTAGCACACTTTACCCACACCACGGAATCCATGGCCTCGTCTTCCCATTCGGGTGGACCAATAGCATTCCGACGAAACCCTCCCATTGCCATGACACTCTCCCGGCCACTCCGACTAACTCCCCACTGGGCTAAGTCATTGGTGGCCCCGTGCCTACAAGAGGCATCAACGGCCACCGTCGTGGCAAAAACGGTCCCAAACAGGGACAAGGTACCATAACAACAAACGGGCACACAAGGTTATGTCTGCTTACCGGGCCAGGGTACCGCACGCCCATAACCTTCCCTCATTGGAGGTACCGACCAGAGGCATGACAACGGGCCGAATCAAGACCTTCCCATAAAGGCAAATGTGGTCGCACTGGAAAAACTCGGTTCAGTGGCACCATGACTCGATCCACATTATGTTCAAGTTGGATTAACATAAGGTTTAACTTGAAAATAAAATAACTCGAGTCATCATATGCCATGATCATGCAACTATTCGACATGCAAAACATACCACTCAAAGTGAACAGATCAACATCATCAAAATTTCCTGCTTGCATTACTCATCATTTAAACTTTACTGGTTCTACTTTACTGGTTTTTATCATTCATCATTTTAATTATATCATAATATATAAAAATCATTTTATCACATAAAGAAACTACCATTATTCATAAAAGCATAATCACACAATAAAAATTTCTTCTACTGTCTTAAACTAGCTCATGCATTCAACCAGTACCATAACAAAGCATTTCAAGCATGAAAAATAAGTAGCACTAAGAAATATTCATTTAAATAATTAAATGCAAGAAAATAACTCATATTCAAGTTGGAAAAATCATAGATATTGAAATGACACCATACAAATGTTGGTGTGGCTTGCCTTAGTGCAGAGGAGGTTCACACTCCTCCTGGTTATCTTCAAGACAAGCTCCTCCCTCTGAAAACACTACAAAAAAGACACATCCGTGACATTTTGGGCCAAACGATTTTTTTTCTATCATACATATGACACTTCTATGACGATAATTGTGACAAAACCCGGTATCATCATAGATGTGGTGGGCTCCTACTTCTATGACAAAAAATCATGACAGAAAATGGGCTTTTCATCCTGGGCGGGCCGGAGACGCAGCTGCATGACATTCTTTGGGCCGTCCATGACGGAAAAAACCGTGGTAGAAGCGAGGGCGAGGAAAATTTCAGGGAGTTCCCGGTTACGGTGGGAGGTCGGGGGCCGAGCGATGAACGTTTCTCTCGTACACGTACGCGCGTGTGTGCGAGGCGTTGGCTCTGAGTGAACCCGAGCGAGGCGTTGGGCTCTAACTGAACCCGAGTGATTGCACTGCAGGCTACGCGTTACTGAACCCGAGCTATCGATCGATGGCTGTTAACTGAACCCGATCGAGCGATTCCTTCGCTACTGCTGCTAACTGAAGCCGATCGATGCTGCCTCTGGATGAACAGTGAGCGTTGTTGGGGGGGGGGGGGTTTGGATGAACAGTTCCCGGTGGGGGTGGATGAACAGGACCCTGTGGTGTTGCCTCTGGATGAACAGGACCCCGATCGATCGAGCCGGTTGGGGCTGGATGAACAGGACCCCGTGGAGGGCAGGATGAACAGGACCACCCCGTGGAGGGCAGAATGAACAGTAGACGGTGGAGGGCTGGATGAACAGTAGCCCGTGGAGGGGGTGGTTGAATAGGAGCCCGTGGAGAGGGCTGGTTGAATAGTAGCCAGTGGAGTAGCGCGTGGTGGAGGCTGGATGAACAGGAGCCCGTGGATGAACAGTAGCAGGTGGAGGCTGGAGGAGGTCGACGGTGGATGAACAGTAGCCCGTGGAGGCTGGAGGGGGTCGATGGTGGAGATGAACAGTATCCCGTGGAGTCCCGTTTTGCGGTACGCCACACCCCTCCCGATGAACAGGACCCCCGTTTCGACCGTAGCGCTCCAACACAAGTCCGTTTCCTCCGTTTTGCGGTACGCCACACCCCTCACGATCAACAGGACCCCCGTTTTGACCGTAGGAGGTCTGTTTCCTCCGTTTTGCGGTACGCCAGACCCCTCCCGATGAACAGGATCCCGTTTCAAACGTGGCCAGTCAAACACAAGGCCGTTTCCTCCGTTCTGCGGTACGCCAGGCCTCGTTTCCATCGGCTGTTCCGTCCAAGCCGTCCCGATGAACACGACGACGCATTCCGTTCCGACCCAGCTGGTTGGCTCCCCATGAACACGACAACGACGCTGTTTCTCCGTTCCGACCCAGCCATGTACACGGGCCCTGGCCGTACGTATGCACGAGTAGGCGTTCGAGACCCCGCCCGTATGTACCCATACGTGGCCGTATTTTCTTTCTTGCACCCTGGCCACTGTACGTACGTGTACATGCTACGTGCGCACCTCTACTACGACACGTGCGCGCCTCTACATCCACCAGTATATATGTACGTACACGTTCTCTACCAGAATGACAACGCTACGTACGCTTCGACCAGGTGGGTCCCGACTGTCAGGCACTTCCTTGCCTATGAAGATGTAGCTGGTGGGTCCCAGCAGTCAGGGGGGCGAATCGTTTTTTTGCCCGGACGCACTTCCTTGCGTGCGAAGATGTAGCTGGTGGGTCCTAGCAGTCAGGGGGAAACGTTTTTTTTCGTGAAATACAGTGGCCCGTCCGATGGGTCCCAGCTGTCAGGTGGAGGAATAATTATTTTCCGCGTAATAAGGAGGCACTTCCTTGCTGCGGCCGTGGACCCAGCTGTCAGCCTCTCCATGTACAGTCCATGTCCGATGGAAGTCGTTCCTTGACCACGTTGACCACGCCGCGCCGAGAGCACCAGGGCGGTGGACCACGGCGAGGCCTAGGAAGGGGACGACGGGGAGCCGGGGAAGACGCGGCAGTGGAAGCCCGCGCGGAGAGGAGTACGAGGGTTCACTGGTTCGGCTGTGGTGTGAGGCTGCCGTCGCCGCAGGGCCTGGCCAGCGGTGGGAATAGTAGGGGGCGGTGAGGCCTCCACGGCAGCACAGCCGGCCACGGGAGGCAGGAGCATGCGACACGACTGGCGCTGCTTTGGGCGGCTGGAGCAAGAAGACCAGAGGTTGAAGAAGCACTACGGCCGTTGGATGGACATCGTACGGTCACTGGAGCTAGAATCGTGCATATTGACTAAGTTGACAAAGCCCTCCGTCCCCGTCAACTTAGTAGGCCCACAAGTCAGCCTGCCACTATACTGGGTCCCAGCTAACAGGGGGAGTATTCATTTTTTTGTGCGTAATAAGGAGGCACTTCCTTGCGTGCGAAGATATAGCTGGTGGGTCCGAGCTGTCAGCGGCGGTAACATTTTTTTCGCGAAATACAGAGGCCCTTTCGGTGGGTCCCTGATGTTAGGTGGAGGAATCATTATTTTGCGCGTAATAAAGAGGCATTTCCTTGCGTGCGGCTGTGGACCCAGCTGTCGGCCTCTCCACGTATAGTCCACTTCAGATGCATGTCGGTCGTTGACCAGGCCACGCCGAGAGCACCAGGGCGGTGGACGACGGCGAGGCCTAGGAAGGGAACGACACGGAGGCAGGGAAGACTCGGCAGTTGTTTTCCACGCGGAGGGGAGTACGACTGTACGAGGGTTTACTAGTTCGTCTGCCGTCGCCGGAGAATAACAGCAGGTGTGGGTGAGTAGAGGGATGGCTAGGCCAGCGATGGGAGTACGGTGGGGCGGTGAGGCCTGCGCGGCAGCAGAGCCGGCCGCGGGGAGGAGGGAGCAGGCAGTCCCGTCGGCGCTTGTTTGAGCGGCTGGAGCAGGAAGAGCAGAGATTGAAGAAGCACGACAGCCGTTGGATGGACATCCAACATTCAGTGCTTGTGCGTCAACCTTTTTTTAGGAAAGCCTCAAATCTGTGGAAAACAGCATACAACCCATCTACCATTATTTCTAATAATTTACAGCCCATTTGCTAATTATTAAGGTTTTTTTTGGAGCCCATATTCTTTTTGTTAGCATTACAGGCCATATTGTGGCCACGGTTAAAAAATTATACGAAATTTTGCATATTTCGGTGCGGTCCGAACTGTTTTTAATCCCGAAATTTCGACTCACATTCAAACTGATTTTAAAAATAAATGTATATCAATATAAAATCCAACAAATTCTCCACGCATAAAAATTAATGTAATTTAAAATCTCGAAATGAAAAAAAAGATATTTGAAACTAATTGCCGGTTTGATGTGTTTTAAAAATGTACAACCCATTTCTCATTACTGATGGGCCATTTTCTCGGCCAGCCAAATGAAAGCTCTCCTCGTCTTGAAAGATTTGCAGCCCAACAGGCCTGACAAAGCGACTTACTTGGCAAATCACAAAAAAATTGGGCTGTGGCCGTGGACCCAGCTGTCAGCCTCTCCACGTACAGTACTCTTCCGATGGAATGTCGTTGACCACGTTGACCACGCCGCACCGAGAGCACCAAGGCGGTGGACAACGGCGAGGCCTAGGAAGGGGACGACGCGGAGCCAGGGAAGAAGCGGCAGTGGATGCCCACGCGGAGAGGAGTACGAGGGTTCACTGGTTCGGCTGCGGTGTGAGGCTGCCGTCGCCGCAGGGCCTGGCTAGCAGTAGGAGTAGTAGGGGGCGATGAGGCCTCAACGGCAGCACAGCCGGCCACTGGAGGCAGGAGCAGGCGGTCTCCCCGGCGCTGGTTTGGGCGGCTGGTGCAAGAAGAGCAGCGATTGAAGAAGCAGCAGGACTGTTCGATTCAAATCCAACAGTTACTGCTGCTAGAATCGTTTGTTGACTAAGTTGACAAGCCCTGCGTACGCGTCAACTTAGTAGGCCCACAGGTCAGCCTCTCAACCGGTGCGCCCCAGATGTCAGTGGGAGGAATCATTTTTTTTCGCGTAATAAGGAGTCAGTTGATTGCGTGCGGCCAGGCCAGCGGAGGGAGTAGGGTGGGCCGGGGAAGCCTGCACGGCATCACAGCGGGTCACAAGAGGAGGGAGCAGGCAGTCCCGCCGGCACTAGTTTAGGCGGCTGGAGCAGGAAGATCAGAGATTGAAGAAGCACGTCGGCCGTTGGATGGACATCCAACAGTCACTGCTGCTAGAATCGTGTGTTCACTAACAAAGCCTTGCGTAAACAAGTCAGCCTCGAAATCTGTGGCGTGAGCAGCCCATTTGCTATTATTTTTATAATTTTTACTCATTTTCTAATTCATATAGAATTTATTGCAGCCCGTTTTCCATTTTTAGAATTGCTGGCCATTTTCTGGTGAGTACCAGGGTAAAAAAATTAACTAAATATGTGGGAAATTTTGAAAATTCGCAAATTTTTGCCGGGGAACGAAATATTCTTAATCCAAAAATTAATAGCCATACTAAAACAAATTTAAAAATAAATTAGTACTATGTCATGTTAAATCCAATGAAATACGTATAAGATATCAGTGAAGAACAAAAACAAAAAAAGAAACTTATATCCCATTTGCTATAATTTTTTTGGAATTTTCAACCCCTTTTGATATTACTTTTAACAGACATTGACCATACTCTTAAGCTAGGCCGGAATGCATCCCTCCTCGTCTTGAAAGATTTGCAGCCCAGTAATTTGGAGAAAACAAATAGGCCTAGCTTGGGTATTCTTCAAAAAGAAATACTGGGCTACCTATTTTCCCAAAGAACTGGTGCATGAACATTTAGCTTTATTTATTTATTTATTTACTTATTTATGTTTAGGGGACCATGAGCATGTACCTGGGCCGGATTCATGTGAGAGCCTCCCTTCCAGTTAATTATGGGCTTCTCTATTGGGCCTTCATCAGTGGGCTGCATGTTATCAACAAGTTGAAAATGTGTTCCGTACGAAAAATAGTATGCGCTACGTACGGTACGGGGCACTAAAGGATCGAACCGTGCAACGACTTCCAAAACATTGTGTTTGTCGTTCTAACAACACATTTATTCAACCAACAGACGAAATATACTACTGATTGTACATTGAAAACAGCAGCAGCAACCAGGGCTGGGGGTGCAACAGAAGCAGTAAGCAGGCCAGAAGAGTGAAGACGCAACTCTCTCTTCCAAACCAAACATCAGCCATCATTACAAAAGGGCGACCAAAAAAGAACAAGTGTATGCATCAAACTAAATAAAGATCCTACTACACCAAGTGTACGCATCTAACTAACTGGCTTAGTTAGACGTTACTATTTATTAAGCTGTGGAGATTGGCTGATGGCTTGAACCAGATGGGTGCCTGACGGGGGAAACTCCAGCCACCAGGTCGAAGTCTGATACTTGCGACCCTCTCTCCTACTTTGGGCTGCAAAGCGTGGCGGCACATATCAGGGTATGGTGCATGCAGAGACGCATGGTACGCTGTGTACACACAGTTTTGCCTGATGAACAAAACCGCGCTGCCATCATGATCCTTGCCGTCGGTTATCTCCTGGTTAATCGGATAATTCAGTCCGACAAACAGAGAGCGTGTACCAAGGCTACTTACCAGCCTCCAGTCAAAAATTCCTAAAGGCCCAGAGAAGCTGGGATCCTGCTCAAAGACCTTGCAGTGACTGTGATTGTATTCCGTGAAACAACACGTCCGGTACGTGCGAACGATCATCAATCTTTCGCCGTCGTCTGATCGAGCCAGGAACCACCTGCAACTGCCATGCCGCTTTTCTTTGAAAGGTTCTGGGATTAGGAAGGGTAGGGACACCAGGCGGCCTACAACATCATATCAAGTTGGAGTCAAATAAAAAAGGGCTCTTGATTTAGTCAATCTTAAGAACAGCATGTTATGAGCATGAATATTTTTTCAGCAAATGTTGACAGTAATATAAGCAAGCCATCATGATATCATAGGAAAGTAACATACTGCTGTAACAACCGTTTGTAGCGATGACTGGAGTAGGCCAGCAATACGTCCAGCCATAGAAGGAGTCGACAGCGTAAATGAAGCCCTTGTGTTCAATGGCATCAGAGAACCATGGAGGATGTATGATCCTGCGATGGACGTGCAGATTTATCCACTTACCACAGTGACCTGTCAGATAGGCGAGACCGCGGTTGAAGAACGCAATTAGCCTGCAGTCTTTATAATTCGCAGATCTTGTGGGCACTTGGCAGATTACAACCTTGAGCAAATCAAACTTGGTATCATGTTGGCTACTGTAAGATTCCGAGTATTCTGGGCCGCGGTGCCAAAGCAGTGCAGTGTTAATCGAAGGAAGGGGGATCAATCGCTGGGTGTAGACCTCCACGAGCATCCAGCTGCCGCGACCGTCGACGAGCACCATCCAAGACGTGTTCATGCCGACCCAGTACATACCGTTAATGTAGTTGAGGCTGACGGGGATCGGATCGTAGTCAAGGGGTTTGATGCTCGCCACCCTACGATCGTTATGCTGCGTGACACGCCGTTTCTGAAGATCAGGCGGCATCAGCAAGCAAGGAGCTGGCTTAAAAATCTCCAGCCTGAGGGCTTTGAGTAAACGGTACAGCCCCGACGAGCACGCGGCGAGCGGCATGGTACTGAGATTGTCCACACGCGAAACAATGAGCTTGATTACCTCTGTGGGGAGCGAATTCCAGCCACTCTTTCGGCGGACGCTGCTCGGTTCTGCCATTGTTAGCGGGGATGGAAGATTGGACGAGATTATGTGGGGACAAAGATGGAGAAGCGAATATGTGCTGCGGGGAGTGGACAGGTGATGATGACTATAGCACGCCGCTTGACTTACGAGACACATACCAGCAGCGTAGGGTCATGTCGATGCCAGACAACTTGCTTGAGTGATCACAGTACTGGTACTCCCTACAGTGCTATGCCCTAACTTGCTTGAGTAGAGTAGTAGAGTAGGACTCTGCTATACTACTAGCACCGGAGGAGTAGTATATTCTAATCTAAAATAGTTACAAACTTCAATGCCCGAGCGTGGAACGACTATGAACCGTGCTCAAAGACCGTGTCTACGTGGTGTTTGGACATGGGCGACAACCTCAACGCCAACGGTGCTGCTCCCGTTGCACCGTATGTGTTTCTGTCCTTCCTGTTCAAAATCGTGGTAGAATTCATGTTTCTACTCTGTATCCTACTACTATGCTAGTCCACATGATTAGTTTCATCTCTGTTATAGCCGTCATGATTTATTTTCTGCTTATTCAGATTAAATCTCGTAGTAACTTGCTCATATATTCAATTGGCGCAACGTCCCCTACAGCAACTCCCGTTTCATGGACGGCCTGGTCGATGCCTCCAAGGAGCCCTTCGTCCACTGCTATGAGTGCCCGATGCCGTTTTGTGGCTCGCCGGCGGACATGGTGCATCACCTCACGGATGCGTGCAGCGGTCACTGCTGGCCCTTGGCGGAGAACATCAAGTATGAGACGTGCTACCCGTTCACCATGCCGGAGTCGCTGGAGGATCACCGCCGCCTGCTAGTCTCCGAGGAGGACGGCAGCGTATTCCTCTTGATCGTGGGCAGGAGTAATCCCATGTGTAAAAACTAATGATATCTTGAGAATTTTATCGGAAAATAGTATGTCGACCATTTCATCGAAAAAATGATATGTCGAGAAAGATGATAGAGGTGAGGAGGAGCGGGGCGTGGTGGTGACTGGTGGTCGGACTGGGCGGAAGCGTGGGGATGGACGGCGCCGGCAACGGCCACCATGCCAGATTGTTCCGGAGACTTCCTTTTGTAATTGCTCAGCAATGAGGTTGTGGGAGATAAGGATGAACGAGGCAAGGCCTTATCTGTAAATGTGGAGAGAGGAGCGGGTATCTTTTGTAAATTTGTCATAGTTTCCTTTCTATCCATCAGATATAGATCGGACAATCTATATTATAAGATGGCAGGCGCACCATCATCACCAACTCTGTTTTTTCTCTACTCCTACTCCTATAAAAGACTCAGTTGGTGATGATGGTGTGTTTGCCATCCGCCATTTCTGACCATTAGATCTGCATCTAACAGCTGTGATGTAAGTTGTGGACTTTTGCAACAATTCCCACTTCTCTGCTCCAGTTTACACAAAACCCCTTAGTATCTTGAAACCAACCACATTCCTCCCTTACTTCATCAAAACAGCCCAAATAATATATTTGGAGTGAAACATAAGATTTTTTAGTGATATGTATATCAAAAGTAAACTGTTTTCTTTCAAATTTGTGAATATGTATTATTCTACTTTGGATCTGTTGCAACGGACGGGCTCATAGTTATAAAGGTTTATCTCTTGCATTCTCCGCAACCAACACCTAGTGTACTGGTCCGGGCCGGATGCTCGCAGCCCGATGACCTGAGTTCGAATTCTGTCCTAAACTTTAGCTTTTTATATTTTTTAATATATACTACTTCTTTTGCTACTGTACTCGCAGTGGAACCCACAGAGTACTTAGAATATAGGATTAAGGATGGATTTGTTTCTTTTTAACTTTCTGTACGAATCTGTAGCCAGCCTGCAGGTCATGTACACTGTACTGACAGTGGAACCCACAGAGTACTTAGAATACAAGATTAAGGATGCAATTAACTTTTTATAGAGGGAGAATCATACACGCAATTAACTCAAATGGGTTGGACGTGACTCTATTATTCTCCAACTGCAACCGACAAATTTCCTCCCGCGGGCCAGAGTAGGTTTCTCGGTTTGCATGCGGGTTTAACAGAGGGGTTTGATGGAGGCGAGGAGGCGTGTTCAGCCGGGTGTGCAGTGGACGGCGCTGTACTATTCGATTTGACAACTACAACTAGTATATTATAAAAAACAAAGAAGGGTAGTAGAGATAGAGATAAGAATAGAGACTAGGGAGGAGCACCACCTACTGCTTCATGGGCTACTCCTGCGCTCCATTCGGCGGCCGCAACGTCCCCTACAGCTACTCCCTCCTGCGCTCCATTCGGCGGGCGCTGTTGAAATTTGGGGAGCGCACTCTCGCGACTGCTAGCAGCAACGACTTCACCGACGACGACTTCTTCCCCGACCTCGACAACCTCAACACCAATGGTGCTGCTCCCGTTGCCAATGGGGGACTAATAAACCACGACCGATGTAGTACAAGTGTAGAGGGCGGCGCTGCACGGGAGTCTCACCTCTCACCCTGCTCATGGCGCGGCAGTAAAGCCGTCATATCACAAAACCCAACCACTCCCAGTAATAAGTGGTCTGGTAAAATAAACGGACAAGCAACCATCACATCCCTCCGTCTTTTTGCATTTCATGTCTCTGCATTTACTTTCTCCGGTTCATCTCGCACACTCGATCCCTAGCTACTACTCCTAGGGCCAGTTCTTTTGGCGGCTTCCCCAGCTTTTCACACAAGACTAGTCACAGTGGAGAGTAACAATAAGGCGCCTCACTTATTTATTTGGGCTTCTAAACTACTACTCCGTCCTGGTTTATTCCTCACCATTGTAATTTGTTCTAAATCTTGACCAAAGATTTAACTGGTTTATTCCTCACCATTGTAATCCCTCCGTCTAGGTGTGTAAGTCATCTTACGAAAACCAAATAATCCCAAAACACTTAGGCGCGGTGCATTAACTTCTACCTCGTTTCTTGTTTCTTGACATATCAACCAATAAGAGATAAAGAGTGTGCATGCTTTTAATGACTTGAGATATCAAACACGACATGCAGTGGTTAGTTCATTGCATGCAATACTATTAATTAGCAAATAAACATTAACGTTTCTCATTTTCTCCTCCTCCTTGGTCACGGTGCACAGCCTAAGATGACTTACTCACCTAGACGGATGGAGTAGTGCATGTGACATGCACTAACATTTCATTAGTTAAATTTATGATCAAAATTTGACACAGATTACAATGGGGACCAATAAACCAGGACGGAGGTAGTAGTTAGAGCATGGTTAATAGTATAGCCAGCTGCTGGCTATAAGCCAGTGCCATGTCATCTACAGCCCATCTTATAGCCAACATGTACAATAATAGATCAAAAGAGTGTACTACTTTTTTATTATGTGGCCCACTTCTCATTCTCACAAAGTGCCTAGGAGCACGTGCTAGAGCTGGCTCTTCACGAAGAGCCCGCTTACCTTCTCTCTCCTCTTCTCTTTCCTACAACTAAGCAAAAATATACTAGTTTATTTCTTATAGCACGCTGACTCAGCTCTATTGTACTTGCTCTTATGGGATTACTAATCTAGAAGCCTAAAAGAACTGGCCCCTGGTACTCCTACTAGTAGTACTCAAGTTGGAATTCCAATTGCACGGCACAACTTGTTAGGCAAAAAATTCGATACAGGGTGTAGGAAGCGGCTTGGGAATTTGCATGGCTTTCCAACCAGTGAGATACTCTGTACAAAGTACGACAGAGAAATAACCACAGAGAAGGAAGCTAAAAGTAAACAATCAAACGAGCATTTTTGCATTTGTTTTGCATTGAATCGTTTCACAAGCTTGACTAGTGTTGTTTTTCTACTTTTACAAAAACCGCATCATAATGTTAAAACATGCATTTGCACGTACATAAGTAATAGTAGTACTCCCTCCGTCTAGGTGTATAAGTCTTCCCTCCTTCTTGGTCACGGTGCACAACCAAAGATGACTTATTGACCTGGACGGAGGGAGTAGCACAGTCTGCAAGCATATATCGAGAGAGACGTGTAGTGCGATAGTATATAGTAAACTTTGTGCTATATGCACGTACTTGCAAAATGCGTACGAATACACAAGGTTTCCAAACTTTCCCTTTTACATACTTAATTAAGGACACTAAAAATTCTTGAACGTTCGGGATTTATCATTTGCGTCCCAAAACTAATGAGATCGCCTTACGAAAGAAAAATTATACTCCTCCTAAAAGCCACGGCGCTCGCAGGAGCGCTTGCGGCGCGCCACGAGTGCCCTGGTGCGCGGCCGTTTCCCAGCGCGCTGACACAACGCCTCTTCCTCAGCCTTGCAACTCGCAAGGTGCTGATTGGTAGCTTGCCGGCGGGCGAGCGCGATCTCACCGGTGTGGTGATCCGGCGCCAACAGGTACTCCTCCTCGCTGGAAGCGTGCACCCGGTCCACGTACCGCCAAGCGTAGATGAGGCGCTTGGGCCCGACTGCACTCAGGGCGTCGGCACGGGCGTCCTCCGCCACCCTCACGGCCCTCGCACGAGCCTTCTGCCAAAGAGCCAATTGCCTGACTCTCTCGGACGCGACATAGGCCTCCCAGGCAGCTTGTTCCGCGGTGCGCTTCTCTTCCTCGGCCTTCTTCTCCGCCTCTATTTTGGCGTGCTCTGCTGGAGGCAAAGCCTCCCACAAGGCGACATCCATTTCTTTCCAAAGCTCCTCAAGGCTGGGGGGCTCGGCGGGCGGCGCGGCGTTCTCCTCGTAGCGGGGAGCCGACGCGTCCTCCGGCGCGCGTGCTGGCGAGATGGGGAACGCCGACGCGTCCACCTCGACACATCGCGGCGAGGAGCGGAACGCCGACGCGTCCTCCTCGACTAGTGGCGGTGAGGAACGGAACGGCGACGCATCACGTCACGGCGAGGAGCGGAACGCCGACGCGTCCTCCTCGACTAGTGGCGGTGAGGAACAGAACGGTGACGCGTCGCGTAGCGGTGAGGAGCGGAACACCAACGCGTCCTCCTCGACTAGTGGCGGCGAGGAATGGAACGGCGACGCGTGACCGTCCGCGCGATGCAGCGAGGGGCTCCTAGGGCTTGGGAGGGGCGATGCCATGGTGGTCAACGTGAGAGGGAGGGGGAGGAGATAGCGATGAACGTGAACGTGAGTGGGAGGAGATAGTGATGTCATGGGAGGCGCAGTATTTATAGCGAGCAATGGCACACCTACGTAAGATATGGACTGAGCTGCACTAACTTAACTGCAGGTCCAGTTGCATCACTGACATGTGGGCCAGACCCCTGTTGGGCCCATATGTCAGTGACCCAATGCACATGCAGTTAAGTAACAGCTACGTGGGCATATTTGTTGGAGTAAATTACGGGGGAGCGAAGGGGTGGAAATATTGCTGGTCACAACGGATTGGACGAGCGTGGGGGGAGGAGAGTCTTGCATGCAGATTTTTTCACACGGGGTGGAGTGGTGGACCGCCGGAGGGAGAAGGAGAGTTTGGCAGGCATATTGTTTCCACACATGGAGAAGAAAAGATTTGGAGACGAACGGGCTTCCTGTAGGTATGGGGAACGGTGCATAATAAGTCATCTTGCATGCCGGGCTAGGTATAGTCTCAAGTCATTAAAAACATACACGCCCCACACATGTTCATATTTCAAGGTGCACTAAATTATTGCATGCGATGATTAAGGCTGGCCATAATGGTGGTATCTTAGCTGGTATCATGCACACGGGAATAGCAAACATGCTGATGTGGCAAAGAATTAAAGAAGAGAGGGGGGTTAGAGTACCTAGTGTTCATGCATGCATTGGTAAACACATTTTTTTGTGAAGAACGACAGCACTAGTTGAGTACTTTTACAGACTTCAAAAACTATTCCACCGCCTCTACTATCTTGCTAAGAGTAGGTGAAATTTTTGAATCGAGCCCTTTAAACTAGAAGGGAGGTAGTGGTACTCTAAGGCTGGTCATAGTGGGGAGTAACTTAGACTAGTAACATGCATATGTTACTAGTCTATGTTACTACCTCTATAGTGCATAGTATCATAGATTGGTATCATAGGTGGTCTCATTTATTGCCATGCATGACACATAGTAGCATCACATTTATTATGTTACGGTATCTACCTATGTTACTATAATCATCTCTCTCTTATACTCATTATAATCAGTATTGTAGATATTGATATTTTTAGTATAAATTTGGTCGTGGGATTTCATTGATGCCTGTCAAAGCGTGGAGGAAGCGGAGCTTAGGGCTTGCATTGCCGGTCTCTACATAGGTATTTCTCTTCATAATCCTGTAATTTTAGAGACTGATTGCGCTTTTGTGGTAGCGTCTCTTGCATCGGGGGACTATGACAGGTCTGCTATGTGTGACCTGAAGATGAAAGCGTTGAGCATTTCGAAGTTGATCAACAATCTTCAATTGTAAAAGATTAGCTGTTCGGCCAATAAGGTGGCACACTTAATCGCTAAGTATAGCTTTGACAATAGATTAGATGGTATTCTTGTAAATAACGTACCGCCCTGTGTGGTGAATATTGTATCGAATGAGTGTACTGGTGTGGCTGGTTAATTAATATAAGGTGGTGTTCAAAAAAAAGTATAAATTTGGTCAAACACTTTGCAAACGGTTGACGGGGGTAAAAAGGACCAGAGGGAGTATCATGCATGCGGAGTAGGCAAAAAAATTGCTTGTCTAAGAAAAGGCAAAAAAATTGCTCATTTATAGCCGGTCGAAGTCTCAAAGGGCGCGACCGTGCGAGGAAGGCGAAGGTCGTGGGAGGCGCGACGTTTGATGGAATTAAGTGAAGTTACATCCACGCGCCGGCATGGCGTGCGAATAGGCAGAAGCTATACCGTCAAGCCTACGATATGGGTCTAGTAGACATGACATCTAGTGGGTCCCGCATAGTTCTCGAGAACTCTTTGGGGGCTTGCAGCCGTTTATCCACCGGGCAAGCCAGCAACCCCACGCCGTTCGCACGCCCTACTCGTCCCCGTCTTCTACCTTACAACAGTCGCTCCCAGTCGTCCCATCCTTTCACATTAGTTCGCTCCCAGTTTTTTTGCGAGGTACAATAGTTCAACTTCTCCTAACCCTCCTCCAAAATCCATGGCCTCCCAAATCTCCATGGTCGCCGCTGAGTACCAGGTTAGAGCCATCACCGGCGATCAGTTCATCGTCATCTACACACGTGGATCCGAGACGGTGAAAGCATGGCTTGCTCGCTTCCTACGCAGTCCTGGGACGAGAGAAGGATCTAAAGGATGAAGAGAGGAAGAAGCCCGCCGTGATCCAGGTTTGCGTACATAACCTTTGCTTGGTCTACCACATATGCCATGCCGACGTTGAGTGCCAGGATTTTAAGAACTTCCTCAAGGACAAAAGAGTGAAATTCGTTACTGTAGGCTTTAAGAACGACAGGGATGTCCTGCGTCGGATAGGTCTCGTTGTAGGCCAGCCCTTCGATCTACAGAAGGCAAGCCTGGTGTCCTCCTCTCAACCTTCAATGCTGACCCTGGCAGCAGCCATGATTGATCCTTCGTACGCTAAACTGAAGAAACCTCATCACGAGTTTCATCATGCATGGGAGTCGAAGACATTAGATGAAGATCACATCCTGTACGCAGCAATGGATGCCTACCTTTGTTTAAATATCTACAAGGGTTGGATGAAGAAGCAGAGCCCAGTGTCCGGTTCAAGCAAAGAAGCGTCGGCGAAGAGGAAGAGGAAGAGGGACGAGGACGAAGTCGAGGACGTGGACTCGGACTCCGAGTAGGTGGCAGTGCCATCGCTCATGCTGGTTCTACTGCAGTGTCAAGCGGACTAGTTGCTTAGTTTATTTTCAAGGGTGTGTTGTGCTGAGGCCCCAACAGAACTATGTTTATGTTCTTTCTCGTTATTTGAACTCTTTAGTACGTACAGTAGTACTAGTACTATGTCTTACTACTGTTCTTCTTGCAGTTGGTACTACTGCTCGTATCTTCGTGTTCCTACTGTACTTAATACGTTTGTACTAGTAGTATAATTTGGGTCAGTCGATTTGCGAAAGAAGTTCGACGGAGCGAAGGAAGAAGACTGCAGAAGAGGTGGAAGAAGCCCTTCTAGCCATCCATGTTGCATCAAACGGCTCACATGAGTCGACTGACCCAAATTGCTCCTTCAGATTGCAGGATCCACGTGGCATTCAAGGTCTCAAAGGTAGATTCCGCGTCCGCACCCGGTTTGCGGGCTCGACGCGCGCGCGACCGGCTTCCGCCGCGACAGCCACCATGCGCTCCTCCTCCGCACGGGCGGAGACGACAATGACACGCTAGTTCCTCCTCGCCGGCGTGCTGGAGCACGCGCTCGTCCTCCTCTTCGTACGCTGCATGCATAGACGCGGCTCCACCAGCTGCTCGCGTGCTTGGCAGCGCGGCGGCATCGCGAGGATGGACTGCAGACGACGTGAGCGGGCGAGCCTTCGGCTTCATGGCACAGGGATGGCGGCGACACGGCGGTGATGGGCGAGAAATTGTTGGCCGGAGCAGGCGGGCGCCGGCATGCGCAACGGCGGTGGCAGCATATTGATGAGTGCGCGTGTGGGAGCTTACTTTAGTTTTATATATAAGGTTGGTCAAACTTAAAATAAAACCGTACTAGTACACGTAAACATTAGACTTAGGTAGCGCTTTTATTAGTTAGTACCACAACCACGATACGGAATCCCGCGCAAGCGCGTGAACCGCGGCCGCGCGGTCGATCGAACGGCGCGTCACCGTGTCGCGCTCGAAGGACATCCACCGAACATTTTTGTGTGTGTGAAAAAAATCCTCGAATATTACTCAACTTTTTTTTCCTGTGAAAGTTCTTGACGCTGCAATATTTCCATATATTTGAATTTAGCTCCAGTTCGTGTTTATTTGGATTTGGACGTTTTAGGTGCGCCCTAGTTTTTTTAATACTGATTTTGTGTGTGTGACTGAGAGAGAACGTGTGTAGGTGTCCATATGTGTGTTGTGGCGGAAGGGCAATGTGGAGAAGGTGTGCGTGTGATACAGACATAGAGAGGTGTGAATGTGCAAATGATCATGCATGATTGAGACATAGACAGATGCCGATACATTGTGTATACATGAGAGAACGGTCTTCTAGTTTACTTTGTGTGTGTGTGTGCGTGTGAGAGAGTTTGAGCATGTTGTGAAGTACTATAGACCTTGTATACATCTTGGGATTCGACAATGATTGTAACTATTGAATTGTATAGACCATTACATTCGAAGTCAATAGCCTAATATATTTATTTCACAATTTCAAGAAATGATTAGTTCACTACAAACTAAGAAAACAAATGTCTACTCCCTCCGTTTTTATTTAAGTCCGCGTATTAGCATTGGTCAAAGTCAAGTTTTGTAAACTCTCAAAAAGCTTATAACAAAAAATATTAACATATACAATAACAAATAAATACCATTAGATTCATTATTGAATGTACTTTCACATCATACATATTTGTTATGGTAAATGTTTATATTTTTCTATAAACTTGGTCAAACTTTAGGAAGTTTGACTTCGGTCAAACCTAATATGCAGAGTTTACTACTACTACTCGCTAGTTGCTTAGCCGAATCACTCAACACGCCACACGGGGAGTCCAATGTCACAAAATTTTGAGGTCGGCGGGAAAATCTCCCGCGTCCCTGATTCGAGCAGTGGGAAGTTACCATCATAGCCTTCGGAACAGGCCTACGGATGACGCTTGGTAGGGGGCTGTTTTCGTAACTTCAGGTTCACCCTACCCAGCCAACCCCACCCCGGCACCCAGAGTAGTACACCTGAATACTCCCCATTTTCTATCCCCACCGCAAAATAGACTTCTCCACGGCACCGCAGCCTTCGTGCTCCACCCTTTACATCGGCGCACTCGTCCATCGCAGCGCATCTGCCTCATCGACGACCTCGTACGCCGCACTGGAGCCGGTCCACCGCCGTCGTCGTACACGGAGCCTCTTCCCCGGCATCGTCTTCCACTGTCTCGGATCTGCTTCCCGGAAGCCGACGCCAAGCGCAGAAGTACCACCGTCGTGGACAATGAACTGACTCCCGTTGCGGACCATGACTCACAGAGGCCGCCGCGACCATCGTTCTCCTCCTCGATTGGTAATGTGTGTATTGAATCACTTAGCAGTACATGTGCAGTTCCAATTTTGTTCTTACCTACCCTTCAAATTTCCTGGGTGCTATTGTTCCCGTAAAAGTAATTGGTTATAGCCTCCATTGTCCAACAGAATATCAGCTTGTAATTGTGCGTCGCTCCTGTATCACGCTGTGCTCGGGTAGGTTTTTCATCTGCAACCAGTAGTGTGGCAAATGATGGAAAGGTTTTTAGAACTAGCAAGATGCCCATGCGTTGCACGCATCAAGATGCATTTGTACGAGTAGTTTATCTTGTGGGAGAAAAGGATGAACGAGGGAAGGCCTTATTTGCAAATCTGGAGAGGGGTATGGGTATCTTTTTGCAAAATTCCCATTTGTTTCCTTCCCATCTGTCAGATATAAATCGGACGGCCTATATTGCAAGAAAAAAAGTATAGAGAAAAAAAGTAGACAGTAAAGGAAGTAGAGATAAATATTAAATATTAAATATAAAATAAATATAACAGTAGAGAAGAGAGTAGAGATAGTAGAGACATCGGGAAAGGATCGCGCGCGCGCGTGGGAAAAAGCGGTCGGGCGTGCGCTAGTTTTGGCGCGCGGCGTCCGGCGCGCTTTATAAAATCCAATGCCCTCCCACCGCTCTGTGCCTTGTCACCGCTCTCTCCCCGCTCTGTGCCTCGCCACCGCTCTCTCCCCGCTCTTTTTCGCCTCGCCGCCGCCGCGCCACCATGCCGCCGCGTCGCCGGGAAACTTGGGGATACCGCGGCGTCCGCACGCGCCCCTCTGGCGGCTTCTCCGCCGAGATCCGGTTCCGCGGGATGCGCCTCGGCCTCGGCAATTTCGACACCGCCAACGAGGCCGCCCACGCGTACGACGCGGCGGTGTGGCGCCTCCGGTGGCCTCATAGAACATTGAACTTCCCCAACATGCCGACGCGGGAGCGGGCGCAGGAGCTCACGCCTCTGCCGCGGCTTAGCACCGACGAGGATCGTCGAAACAACCGGAGGCGGGAGCACCGTCTCAGCATCGCCGAGATGGACGAGGAAGCCATGGCGCTGTGGTGCCAACACTTCCCGTAGGACATCATCAAAGAGCGTGAGTTCTACGCGCAAAGGAGGGCGGAGAGGGATAAGAGGAGGGCGGAGCGAGCCGCCTATCGCGAGGACAAGCGTAGGCGAAAAGCGGACGCTCAATTCAACATGAGGCTAGGAGCAGCATCGCCCTGGGAATCCGATGACGGTTGGTATCTTCACGCCTACAGTCAGACGTCGGAGGAGGACATCATCGAGGAGGAGTCGGACGACGAGGAGTAGTTGAATTATCTTTTTTATCTATCTATGCTGAGAACTATCCTCTACTCTCTAGTATCTACTTCTTGATCTCAGCACTGTAAACGCTTTTTTAAAGTGCCACGTGTTGCGATTCTGTTGGAGATGCTCTAACATGGCAGACGAGTGCTTTAATGTTGCCCACAAGATGCGCGAGTATTACTAGTAGTATATTTTTCTTGCCATGTTGAGATTTTAAAACCATGAGTGTGAACATGCAGAGGAGCAATGAAGACCAAACACGGGATATTCGGGACATCTTCAAGGAGCATGGCAAGTTAAAGAGGAGCTGCACCGAACCTGTAAAACGAGCTTTGGTAAGTAACACCCTTTCAATTACTTTCGTGTAGCCTCGTGTTCTTCGATGTGTATATGTTGTAGTTTCTGTTTCTCTTAAGCGTGGTGTTCTTCGATGTGTAATAAGAAGAGTCTTAATCGTCCTAATGCTTTCGTTTTTAGCTTGATGTAGGAAGTGGGTGTTCTCACCTTGTAGTCTGTTTTTATTTTTTTCCTTTTGAATTCACTTCTCCGAGTTATGTTTATCTGGCTTCTACTAAATGGATCTAGGTTGCTCTGAGTATTGATCTAAAAAAGAAGTAACTTCATGTCAGGATGTAGTTCCTGCGAGGAGGGAAGTATGGTCAACCTCGAGATCATGTTTCCAAAATGAGGCTGGATTACACACAAGGTGCCAGTTCCCTAATGATGCTGGATTAGACACAAGGTGCAAATTCCCAGATGATGCTGGATTACACACAAGCCAGGTGGAGTCGTCAGCTGTTCGTGTCCTCGTGGCATTAGTAAAGGCTGAAAGAAAGCGTGCAGCAGCCCTTGAGAATGTAGCTGAGTTCCTGAAGAAGCGAAAAGAGCAATCAGATGCTCTCTTCACCCAAGCCAAAGAAGAGATGGAAGAAGCCAGAAATAAGCTAGCAGAGGCAGAGCAGGCTAGGCGTCTCCTTCTATCTAAAACTGTTGTCAATACAAAATTTCCTTCATAATAGCTAGGTTCAAATGTTTATCCAGTCAGCATGCCTGTTGTGATGTCCGTGCATCTACTGATGTGGCACAAAATGTTTTTTTTCGGTTCATGTAATAACAACAATTACTTTCCAAACAATAACAGACGAAGCATTCGACATGGTATAGTTCACGCGCAAGCCCGACATTCCAAGTTCAACTTCCACATCAAACTCATGTTCACAGATATCTGCACATTCATACATAATGTCCACAACCATGATTCACTTCAAAGCCAAAAAAATGTGAGGAGAGTTATAAATAAAGAAAATCCTCTACTAGTTCCTGCTACCAGTGCGAGCACAACAAGTCAAGACCATGCGTAAATTAATTATATTTTAGTCATTTTTTGTGTTCTAAAATGCCTGCCGGCTTGCGGAAGGACGTGTTGCCGGCACACGCGCGGATTCAATGAAGGCAGGCGGATCAGTCTTAAGCTGGTTGCACGCAGTGAGGAGGCGTGCTCAGCCGGGCCTGGAGCGAGTGCGGCCCTCTTGGCCGGCATGCCAGTTCAATGCCTGCGCTATGAGAGCTCGCGTCCATGTCAGAGCAATCACTCCCTCCAGTCCTTTTTTGTTTGGGTATAACAAAATCTCGTTTTCCATTCACATTTTACAAGGAAAATTCGTGGACAAACTTTGACCCAAAGTACGATGGGGACTAGTAAACCAGAATGGAGGTAGTAGTTTTTTTAATCAAAGAAGGGTTTCCCCTTCCGATTTTCATTACTGAAAACCAGCATCTAAATCTAAACCATAGTATTTGCCCTAGAACTACCAGGTTCAACATCTCGCAACAAAAACCCATACAACCTCCATCGCAAAAAAAACATACAACCATACGCCAAGGAGGTACGTAGTACTATGAATTCCATTTTCGCTCCATACCAATCGTTCTAAAAACTACTTACTACTTATAACACGCCATTGAAAATCGGAACTCTTAACCCCGCTAAAAAAACGATATTTTAAACGTGGCTACTCGATCTGTGGCAATGGCGAGCCACCGCGCTCCAAGTCGTTCACCTGTGGTCCTGAGCATCAACTCCTACGGATCAAATTATCATGCGAGCTGACTATTCCTACAAAGGTGCTCCACCACGTACCCGGTACCCGCGAATGCAGCAATCGTGCACCTAGGGTTTTATGGTTTATTTGTTAATGTCACCTTTACATAACACTCATGTGTGCGAGACAACGAGAGGCCGACTGCGTGCGTGCGCCTCTTCTCTTCGTATATGTACTCCACCGTTTGTCTGACGGATAGGAAGGAAACTATGGCAATTTTGCAAAAAGATACCCACACCCCTCTCCACATTTGCAAATAAGGCCTTCCCTCGTTCATCCTTTTCCCCCACAAGATAAACTACTCATACAAGTGCATCTTGATGTTCCGTGCAACGCATGGGCATCTTGCTAGTTGTTGCAAAAAGCCCATGTGTGTGTGAGAGAGAGGGAGAGTGGAGGAGGACGGAGTGCAAGTGTGACAAAGACACAAGGAGTGTGTGTGCGATAGGTATCAGCTTAAAATGAGGCGATAGTGTGTGTGTGCACGATCGAGAGGGCATGTCTCAAGAAGGGAAGAAAAATCTACATAGATACAAGGAGCGGGAGAGAGACGTGTATGCGATGGTGGAAGCACGAGTGTGCGGGTGTATAAACCTATCTAGAGGCTAGCTAGTCGATAAATGTTTGTGAGAGAAATACGAGTCGGGGTGCGAAAGTGAGAGTTTTGTGTGTGTGTGTGAGAGAGACGGTAGTCGGGAAGGGGAGTGGAAGCAGGAGTTGTGTGTGTGTGTCTGAGAGAGAGAGAGGAGATGGTAGTCGGGGTTGTCTGATCGGTAAACAAATGAATAATGTCAGTCTGGGATGGAGACGAAAAGGAGACCGCAACAAATGTTGTGTCTACAGGAGAGAGAGAGTAATTTTAGTGGTATGAGTCATATGTAGAGACATATAGGGTGTGTGAGAGAATCCCATAGAGAGAAAGACAAAGTGAACGACGAGTGGAGACTGTGTGCGTGGCGGTGAAAAAGATAGCTTAGGTACCGAGTGATACCAGAGAACAGTAGAGATGTGAGAGATAATGAAAACCGTGTAATGTATAATGATAGGGAGAGTGTGACACTTCTCAAGGGAGACATCGAGAGACCATGTTTGCGAGGATAGGAGAAACATGAAGCGAGCGTGCGGGTGAGCTGGAGAAAAGAGAGTGATAGCTACCTGAAGGAGCATGCATGCGAGAGAGATGGGCGTGAAAGGAGTGAACAAAAAAGGGATTCAAATATTTGAATTCGAGATGATGATACATGTAATCCATACTCGAACCAAAATTGATCTATCAAACATGCATACTCATATGAATTCACGCACATCTATGTTATTTAATATGTAGATATTACTGATCCATACATTTTAGTAGAACATAATTTGGTTAAATTTTTTCGAATTCAACCTTAAGATTTCGAGATCGTTGTATCTGTAAATCATATTATACATATAAAGGAGCAGAATTCTTTTTTGTGCTTTTGAAAGTATATATAAAAAATGATGTATATAGAATGTAATTCCAATTGAAAATGGATCCCGCCCGAAAAAAATAGAATACAAACGGGATTCGAATTGAGTTGGCACGGTAAACGTGCACTCTGCAAAATTTGAACGAAGCGGGGAAAGTCGCAGTAACCGCCCGAAACCAAAATCTGCGAGATGGAAATCACTACTGCCTATCCCTGCCACGCAAAGCCTATGCTGGATTTCTATAGGTTTCGATAGGGGTAGGTTTGTAATTTCACCCAAACGTGACGTAACCGCCTCTCACCCGGATTCATACACGGTGGGCGCCAAAACACAGTGTGTCCTCGGCCGAAATCGACTCCCTCCCCGATTCATATTCATACACGATGGGTGCCAAAAACAAACTCTCGTCGGCAAATATTCAGTGTATGCGAGATTACCGTCCTATCCCCAACCGACTAATGTTGCTGTGATGTAGTAGAAATTTGAAACGGGGGCTAAGTTTGTAAATTTCCTCACATTTGAGACAAGCGCGCCCTGAATACATGGTTCCCCCCTTCCTCTCTACCTCCCTTTCCCCATTCGTACTCCGTGGGCGCCAAAATATCCTCTCCACCCCACCCTCCTCCGTCCGCCGCTGTCCGCCACCCCATCCACCGCCGTCCTCCTCCACCATGCCGGAGCTGATACCCCGACGCCGCCGTCCATTACAGGAGATCGACCTCTCTCATCCACGGCTTCGGACTGGGATCCTTGCATCCCGTCCTCTCGCTTCATCCCCGCCGTCGTCCACCTTGCCGGCGCCGCTCCTACGACCGTCTCGTCCACCGTGCCCCGCCGCCATCGTCTACCCTCCTAGATCTGCTTCCATGCCGCCGTCAGCCATCGCTACCGCAGCACCGTCAGATTCTCAGCAGATGCGTACACGGCGCCGCACCAGAGGCGGTACTCTTTCGTATCTGCTCAACTTATTTATCACAGCAAGAAAATAGATCGCCACTGCTTTACTCAGATTTCTTGTCCATCACTTACTTGCTAGTTGAAAGCAAACATTGGTTGCGAAGTTGCCTTTGTCCGGTTTGCACCTTCACATCCGCCATGGCACGCTCAACACTATACTCCCAATGCTTATGGTTTTCCCCTTTTATATTCCACACTAGTTAAATCACAGTAGACTAAATTTCAAAATTGGGTCAGTCGATTTTTCAGAGCTCGCCGGAGTTCGCCGGTGCGATCGAAGGGGCTCGGGTGGTTGTGGGGCCTCGCCGAACGAAGAAAACTCGACGCGGGTGGGGGTTGGGCCGGGGGTGGGGGCTTGGGGTGGCGGAGGAACACAGGCGGTCGGGGCCGGTGGTCCGGCCGGCGGCCCGTGCGGTGTTCTGTATGGGAAGAATCAGAGACGAGGAAGAAGAAGGGTTAGGAGACGTAGGATCTTCATCCAACCGCCTGAAATGGTCGAGAGACAGCTGGGAGTTGCATTCTTAATGCGCTCTGGTTCATCATGTGTGGGCACTGCGCAACCAATATTTTATTATCCAAAATCTGCTTGCTCTTCCTTACCATGTTCCTCTTCCGTTCTTCTTTAATATGTACTCTCTCCGTTCCTAAATACAAGTCTTTGTATAGATTCCACCATGGACTACATATGGAGCAAAATGAGTGAATCTACACTCTAAAATGTATCTGGATACATCTGTATGTGATCCATAGTGGAAATCTCTACCAAGACTTATATTTTGGAACGGAGGGAGTATGATAGTAGTATAGTATGTTCCTTGTACTGAAGATGAGCGGGGACATTTGCATTTTAGAGGTCTATACGGTCGGTTGTGATGGACACTTTGAGCCTCTTTGATTCGTAGGATCTTGTAAACATAGGAATAGGATTTGTAGTGGCCTGCCCACTTGAATCCTATAAGAATAGCAAGGAAATGCGGGGAGCTGTGTTGCCTTTGAGAGTTACACTGATATTAACAGTACCGCACCTTCACTTGAAGAGAGCTGGTATCCGAAGCCTTTCTAGCCGTACCGGCAATACTAGCACATATATTCCAGCAAGTTCCACTTTGCTGATTTTACTCTGATGCTTAAGGTTTTCCCGTTATATCTACAATATGATCTGTGTAGCTGCTTTGTGTCTCACTAGCAGCAGTCCACTCTTGAAGCTAAACACTGCAATGACTTACAAAATTGGCACCAAGGCATTGAGTGCCATTCTGGATGCAATGAAACTCATACGCTCCCGACCTGTTGATTCTTGTTCAGAATATGATCCTAATGACTATTCTAACCTCGAGGAGTCAAAGGCAGATGGCCTGTCCTATTCACCCATCAAGGTGCCTGTTCTAATTTGGCAATGTTTTATTGATTGCGGGTATCTTGCATATGTTGTCTTGCATTTCTTCTACTTTGTTACACCGCCATCTACTTAGTTTACTCATCATATATGTCGAGATGCCATGCCCATCCATTATCAATACATATTCCATCTGTCATCATACCATGTTTTTCCACTCCAATGCTGTTCTTGTGCATCAGACATCAAAAAGGAAGAGGGTGATTGCCAAACCTGAAGGAGCACCAGCAAAGTCCTTGAAAAACGTGGTGGTGCCGGAGAAATCAGACAACACCCCACTTATATTGGCTGTACAACCAGTGACACAAAACATAGGACCGACTCCAGCAGACTGTACCCATACTTCACTGGCCACACCACTAGCCCCACCACACAGGACCTGCACTCCAGCAAAAGGTATACCGATTTCATTTGCCATAGCACCAGCTGTACCACAGAAAAATCTCACTCCAGCAAAAAGTACAGCAAGTCCATCGGCCGAAGACCTATCCCAACTGCAGGGACGGCAAATTCCTGCAGATTGGAACCCCATTCCATTTATTCCCAGTTTAAAAGACAATGCTTTCAATGTTGTTAGGGACTACGTGCATATATTCCCATCATGGGAAGATTATTGTGAAGACAAACACCATTTTCACATCTTCCTGTCCAACTTACGTGTAAGTGCTATTATTCATGGTTATTATATTACTATTTTCTGCTGATTGAACACATCAATGATTTACATTACATTGTTGTAACTAGGCGAGGGTCAATCTGGATAGTCATGACGAGCAAAGCTTGTTTGTGCTTTTCAAGGAAGCATTGCAGCAGTATCTGTGTTACATGAGGAAATCACACTTTGATGGCAAGTCTATAAACGAATTTTCAGTGAAGTCTCCTGTGCTAAATTTAGAAGACATTGAATGGAAAAACCTTGTTATGCACTGGTCTCGTTCCCAGGATGAGGTACTGTCTATGAAATCACATGACAATTTGAACTTCTACTTTTCCGCATGTGCCTTACGGATCTTTTTTGCAGGAAATCTGCTCGAAGAAGAATTCCAGTTTGACAAGAACGATAGGATGTCGCAAATATGCTGTCCGCTGCTTTGCTCTTGTTAGTACCTGTTGTCCTGTATCACTGTACTTGCATACATACCTGGTTCATTATGTGACAGCAGTATGCATGATAGCTTGCTTATCAATTTTTCGCTCCAAATTATCTGATCTGTATGAATGGTTACATTAGTGTAGAATATATCCAATGCCAATGTTTTTTTAGCTCTGCAATGTTCTTGTAAGTACATGCTGTCCTTTATCAGTGTACTTATAATGACAGGTAGTTGTTCATGTACCATCACTCTGCAGCTTATTTTCCTTTGCCCTCCATTTTCTACACATCAGATCTATATTTACTCTTACCATAAGGTTGGTACTGAAGAAGTTTAGCTGTGCATTGCACTTGGCTGTACCTTTTGCCTGTATCGCTGCACTTACATTTATAGCTACTTGGTTATGTAGCATCACTCTTCATCTTATCTTAAATATTCTCCATTTTTTCGTATATTATCACATCTATATTTACTCTTAACAAAATGTAGAATAAAGGCAATGCTTTTGAAGAAGATTCTGTGGTAAACTTCTTGAATTGCCCCCCCCATCAGCATGGACAAGGCCTTTATAGAGCCTGTCTTCACCAATAATGTAAGTTTGCCCATCTCAAGCCTTCAAACTTTGTTGTATATATTTGGTTAGGCATGACTGCAACAACTATTTATTTATGGTGTTTGCATCAAATTGCTTGTTTAAAGTTTATTATGTAGTTCATAAACAAAAGTTTGTCCTTTCTCAATTTAAGTTTTCAGTTGTACAACCAAGTTCCTTCTTCATACCATGTAAATTAAACTATACAGAGCAAGTGATCTTCTTTTGCACTGCATGTATGCTTCTGTTCTTCATCCGTAATCCAGTTGTGTGGTGAACCTACCCACTACATCACAATGTCATATTCTACAATGTCTTAACTATGAACAATGTCATATCATTCTACTATTATTTAAACCGTCTCTTTATTTGCCAATCTGAAATGGTATAAATTGACAGCACACTAACCATTGATACTTATGAGTTCTTGATCTGTAATCCAGTGGTGTCGTGAAGCTGCCAACTCCTTCACAATGTCATTTCCTGCCATGTCTTGACCTGAACAATACCATATTGTGTTAATGCAATTTTAAACTGTGTCACTTTATTCGTCAGTAAGAAATGTGATGAATTGTCAGCACTGATAACTTTATGTGCAAAACCTGTCATCTGTCTGCTTGTTTATCTTTCAGAGTGAGGAATATATAAGTGTTGAACAAGCGCAGTCTCATCATCTTGCTCAACTGCTTGCACTGCAGCTCCCCAGCAGGGCTAACCTTTCTTGAACTCTATTGAAGTGCTGTCGGTTTTGTATATTATTTTGTCGGCGTGTTTATTTGCACTGGTGGCGATCTTTGATGCCCAGTGTATGTAATCTGCTGTCTGCTTGTGCTTTATTATCATAGTGGCGAACTTTGATGCCCAGTGGATGTAATATGCCGTAATTTCTTTATTGTATAGTCTATGTTTTTTCTTATTCACGATGCTGCAGTTATTTTACTGTATATATATCCTGTCTTCGTAGTAAACCGGCCAAACCGTAAAATTACGGTACATAATCGGGCCGTCATGCAATCACGATGTAGGCTGGGCCTGAAACGTGCCGAACAGCTCACGGGCCGGCAGTAGCCCGAAATGAACCCCGGCCCATGATTGTGCGAATCAAATCACGGGCTTTTAACAGGCCAAAATTGTCTCGGTCCTTGTTTGGCCCAATCAGATATCGGCTCCGAGCAGGTCGGATGCAAACCGGGCCGTAGTTAGTTCCAACTATACGACGGGCTTTTAACAGGCCGAAATTAATATAGGGCCAAAATGTTAAACGGGCCCTTAACAGGCCAAAACTAATATCAGGCCGAATTACTAAGTGGGCCTTTAGCAAGTGGGCCCAAAAGCATAGTGTCCAGTTGACGGGCCGAATCTGATATGGGTCATAATTGAGCCCAAAGCCTCTTAAAGGGCCGGACCTGATCTGGGCTGTAATTTGGCCCAGAACGTGGTAGGCTTTTAATGGGCCGGATCTCATATGGGCCACTATTAGGCCCGGAGCGTGGCAGGCCATTAATGGACCGGATCAAATATGGGCCGGCATTTGGCCCAAAACATGGCAGCCAGTTAATGGGCCGGCCTACTAGGGTCCTCAAAATCTTGTGGGCCTACAGCTGGGCCGGCCCATTAATGTCGGCGAAATCTCGTGGGCCTTTAGCTGGGCCGGCCCATTATGATCCGCAAGAATCTTGTGGGCCTTTACCTGGGCCGGCCCATTATGGCACACAAAAATCTTGTGGGCCTTTACCTGGGCCGGCCCATTATGGCCCGCAAAATCTTGTGGGCCTTTAGCTGGGCCAGCCCATTATGGTCCGCAAAATCTCGTGGGCCTTTAGCTGGGTCGGCCCATTATGGTCCGCAAAATCTTGTGGGCCTTCAGTTGGGCCAGCCCATTTAAACTTGATGGGCCGGTCCACGTGTCAACATATCATAGGCGCGTCTCGCCCATTGGATGAGTGACACATGTGCCAACGCGGACCTGACACGTGTCTCCTCCAGCAAATGATGATTTTACATGTGGAAAATCCCCATTGGTCGGGGCTGTTAACGGGTTATCGGATCCAAAACCCGACCCGATAGCTTAACGGCGTTCCGTTACGGTGGATGCAGCGTGTCGGTCATCCTTGACGAAAGCACTTCTGTGACGCGCGATTTATCGTCATGGAAGTGGACACTTCTGTGATGATAATTTTGGTAATGTCATGGAACACTTCTACGACAGCACATGTATGACTATCTTGATTCTGTCATAAATTTGTCATGGATGTACATGCATGACAAAAAACGCGACCTACTGTGACAAACACGTATCATCACGGAAGTGTATTTTTTTGTAGTGAAATATTTAAAAACAGCAAAATAAAATATCAAGAACCACTCTGAAAATCACCAGAAATTCTAGGCAGCAAGGAAAAATCTCAATTTTGGTGTGCTGCTAGAACTTTTCAAAACAAACACAATGCAAAAAGATCAACTCATTTGGACTTATAGTTAAGAGTTATGGCTGGTCAAAGTTCCTGGTCAAATATTTGAATTAAATTTGAATTAAAAAGAAATCCAGGGGTGACGTCGATGGCGTACTTTTAGAATACGCCTCCACTCATACCGCTTCGGGCGCGAGTGGAGAGGCTGACAGCGGGCCCCACCGTCAGGTGTGGAGGGAGGGGGAGAGACAGAGCAGAGGCGACGCTTTGCTAGAGCTCACGCCGGCGATGAGGGGTTCTTGGCTGGATCTAGAGGGATAGGAAGAGAGAGGGGGTCGAGGCGCACCTGCCTGTACCCGCGGCTCGACGAGAGATGGGCGGAGCTGCTCGGAACCAAGCTCACAAGCGGCAGTTGTGGTCGGGTGTCGCCGGAGAAGAAGAATACGACGGAGAGGAGCGGTTCCAGGGGCTCCAACGGGTCCGGACGGCACCAGTGGACCACCAGGGAGTTGCGTGAGGAGTGGCTTGAGCTCAAGGGGCACCGAAGTGAGGAGGAGGGGCTGTGGGGATTGCTAGTGAGCTCGGGGCGGGGACGGCGGCCAGAGGCCTGCCCGGCCGGGCTGCGGCTATGCTACGGGCTTGTGGAGGTTGGTTGGTGGGCTTGGAGTGCTCGGAGAGGCTGGAGGGAGCCGAATTTATAGCCGGAGGGGGAGAGGGGTACGTGGCTCCACCGGAGCTCTCTAGAAGCCGGCGAGCGACGATGAGCGGTGTCAGCGAGGGGTGGAAGGACTCAGCATTCACGCGGGGGCTGTGCAGCGTGCGGACGAGCACAGGAGGAGGTGGGAGAAGAAGACAGAGGCATGGGGCACACTGTGGCTTTGGCTGCGTCGTGCCCGTGCCCGCTACTGCGTCTCCGGCGTCGGCGAGCGCCAGGGAGAGGTCAAAGGTGAAGAGATGGAGGTGGTGGCGCGGTGCGGCAGTCGTCGGCGAGCTCTGGATCAATCACGTGATGAAAAAATACTCGGGCGCAGCACAGAGCGCGTCGGGCGCGTTGCCAGAGCCGTGTCTTCACGTGGTCACCACGCTGGTATGGTCAAGACGACGCCCGCTCGATGCCAAACTATGTCTGGGGCATTGTTCGTGCAGTCTTAGGTCTAGGAAGGGTGATGGCACACTTCCAGGCTGACCAGATGAGACTTGAGCTTGTTGGCAAGTTTCTGGTCAGAAACTTGGTCGCCAAGTTTGGAGGGCTTCTGGAAGGTGATTAGGGCTCATTCTCTGGGGTTAAGGTTTTGTTAGGAAGGTAAACAAGCTCAAGAAAGTTCAGCTTCATTAGAGCAAGGAAAAATACACTTGCTGTAGAAACTGCATTTTGAGGCTAGAACAAAAATGATTTTCTGTAGCAAAAATAATCCAAATAAGTATGATATATTTTTTGCACAGGGAGGTGGGACAAGGTTCGAAGAACATTTGAGAATTTTCTCAGATTTTTGGAAGCAACAGAAATGAGGGTTGCTTTGGAGCACAAGTCTCTGAATTGAATTTCAGAGAAGAAATTGATTATTTTTCTTTTATGGAAAATATTCCTTGGGTTATTTTGGGATTTTTCAGAGAAAGAATGTTGAATGAGAGATGAATGGGTCACTTGGGTGAAAATCAAGGACATGCCCAAGTGTTTAAGTCCGTTTGAATTGATTCAAAAACCCCAAATTCAAAGCAGAAGAAAATGAAGTCCGGAAAAAGAGAGAAGGCAAAAACCAGGCTGTCATAGAATTGATTTTCATCGACTCCCCTAGGGTTTCTGGAATGTTGGGTATTTATAGAGCAAAGAGGCGGTCCGGGGGGCACCCGAGGTGGGCACAACCCACCAGGGCGCGCATGGGCCTCTTGGCATGCCCTGGTGGGTTGTGCTCCCCTCGGAGCACCCCCAGGCGCTGCCTTGGCCCATTGGGTGTCTTCTGGCCCATAAAAAATCTCTGCGAAGTTTCGTTGCATTTGGACTCCGTTTGGTGTTGATTTCCTGTGATGTAAAAAACATGCAGACAACAGCAACTGCCACTTGGCACTATGTCAATAGGTTAGTACCAAAAATGATATAAAATGACTATAAAATGATTATAAAACATCTAAGATTGATAATATAACAGCATGGAACAAAAAAAATTATAGATACGTTGGAGACATATCAGCATCCGCAAGCTTAACTCCTGCTCGTCCTCGAGTAGGTAAGTGATAAAAACAGAATTTTTGATGTGGAATGCTGCCTAACATGTGATATCATATTCTTTTCTTTATAGCATGGACATTTGGACTTTTATATGATTCAAAGCAATAGTCTAGATTTCACATGATAACTTAAATACTCAAGCATATCAACAAGCAACCATGTCTTTCAAAATATCAACGCTAAAAAAACTTATCCCTAGCCCATCATGCTCAATCATTGATCCATTCATGAAACACGCTCGCATATTAGCTACACCCAGTACTCAAGTATGATCATATTGCCTCCTAGTTGGTGCTTTTATAAGAGAAGATGGAGACTCAAATTCAAAATAAAAATTGCATAAAGTAAAAGAAAGGCCCTTCGCAGAGGGAAGTAGGGATTTGTAGAGGTGCCAGAGCTCAAAACAAAAAACTTAGAGATAAACACATTTTGGGAGGTGTGCCTTTCCCACAAACGAAAATGACTTAGAGTTCCCAACACTTTCCATGCTAGATATATCATAAGCGGTTCCCAAACAGAAAATAAAGTTTATCCCTTTTTCCACCATACTTTCACTTTCCATGGCTAGCCGTATCCACGGTTGCCTTCCATACCAACACTTTCCAAGGAATTTATTATTTGAAAACATAAAGTAAATTCATTTTTCATTTCGGGACTGGGCATCCCTAATACCTTTGCCTTACTCTCGTGCAATGACAAGTGAATAAACACTCATCATGAGAATAACACATCTAGCACGGAAAATATTATCCACCCCTCACCGCTCCGCGAGCAGTACGAACACACAAAAGAGAAGTTTATTTTGAAAATTAGAGATGGCACATACAAATTTGCTTAGAACGGAAAAAGAATACCGCATATAGGTAGATATAGTGGACTCATGTGGCAAAACTGGTTTAAAGGATTTTGGATGCACAAGTAGTGATCATACTTAGTGCAAAATGAAGGCTACTAAAAGATTGAGAAGCGACCAACCAAGAAACGAATAATCTCGTAAGCGACCATTAAGCATAACTAACACCGAATAATGCACCACAAGTAGGATATAATTTCATTGCATGACTATTGACTCTCTACTACTGCAGGATGGCCCAAACGCGACACTACGATCAGAGACCCTTCGGCGAAACTATGTGCGATGCCATAATCGCAAACAATGGTGTAAAAAACCCGTCAAAAAAGGTACAAAACATTTGCGATGACGGATGCATCAAACATGGTTCAGATTTTAGTTGCGTGTGCGATGCAGGGCATACGGTTCAGCTAAATTAACTGTTTGGGATGAGGAGGAACAAAAGAAACAGGCAGCCATATGAAGGTGTGTGCGATATACAGCATACGATTCACTAGGATGAACTGTGTGTGATTAGGCAACACAATGGAAACGGTTCAACTGAACAAGATGTGTGTGATACGTGGCAAACAGGTCCGTAATCAGAAATGTGTGCGAAGACCAATAATAACACAGACGATTGCTGCTAGTAAGCCGTGTGATTTGCTCTGTCTACAGTAGAATAACATGTATATATATAACTGAAATAAACATCCAATTACATAAGTGACTATACAGATCATTCGCACACACCTCAATAAACAATTGCGTGCATTCTAAAGTAGGAGAGACGATCGTCTAGTCATCTACTTCTTGTGACGCTCCCGCCACTGCTATGTGGCTCAATCCCTCGTCTGGGTCAGGAAGAAGACAATTCCTCATGTCAACGATCCGCCTGTACATCTCGTAGCTTGTGTACACGTCCATGGCCGCGTACTTGACATGTTGTTCATCCAGTCTCTCATGGCACACACTGTGCCAGGCGTTCTTGTCCTTATTGCTCTCTTCCTTCATCTTCGCGTAGTAGGAGTCGATGATGGCCGAGGCGAGGTCAACCAGGGAGTTCAATTTGTTTTTTTCGCTGCCCCAGACCTTGTAGTGGCGCTGGATGTTGACAAGATTCGGGCATTTCAAGCCCGAAACCTCGAGCGCTTTTAGATTGTTGGTGGTGTCCACCGCAGCGAAACTGTAGTCGGAGCTGTTGATAAACCTGGAGAAACGCTCGCAAGGCGTTGTGGCCAGGTGGTAGTGGTAGACGAGGACGTCATGTCGCACGCACAACTGGGTGACAGCAACCATCTGATCGTGCCCGGCATGACCCATGGTGTACTCGAGGTCGAAGCCGACCACTTGGTACTTGTCCTCGGCAAGGAACAGCTCCATAGTTTGGATGGAGCTCTCCACCGAGACCGGATCGTTCGTGTTCACCACCGAGAGAGCCTTCCCCCTCACGTGGGTGTCCACGACATGTTGCGTGGTGAAATGCAAGCCGTTGTCGTCGTAGGCCGCTGGGAGCGCCATTGGAGCCATGGGGAGCGCCATTGGAACCGCTGGATGTCCTCTGTATGTGTCCTCGTGGGTGTGCTTATTGTATCGTGTGAGATGAGATATGAAGGTAAATGGACGCAGGAATAAAAGGGGGCCGGGCGGCGTGGATTCTCGCCTCGTCCGCATGGCAGTTCTTGCAGCGGGTAACTGCATCGTTGCGCCGCGCCCGGCGCAACTGCATGCACATGAACGTGCGTGATCGTGCGCTGGCCCCAAACACTGGCAGCGCACGTGGAGGGACGAGGCAGAGCACCCGGAGGGACGCGAGAGCAGAGCGCGTGCGCGCGGCGGGAAGCGAGCAGAGCGTGCCGCGGCCGCCTGAACCGCAGGCAACCACATGCATAGAGTAGTTGAACACGCAAGAAATGGTCGCCTACAAGCCGGACGACAGTTGCGTCGCTGCATAGAGAGCAACCGTGTGCTACCACCTCCGTCTAGTCTATAGTCTCCTTTGTATTCTGTGCCATATTTTGCCCTCAAATTTAACCAACAAAATGTTAATGCATGTTATAAAAATTATATAATTGGAAACTATGTTCAAATACAAATCCAACTATATAATCTTTGGCGACATGCATTCGTATTTTATTAGTTAAATCATACTTATAAACCAGGACGGTGGTATAGTAGGTAATTAAATCGCAAACATTTTTTTATTAACTGTATGTGTACGTGGCCTTTCGTCCTCCTCTCGCACGTCTTGTCACCCCGCTGCCGCAGACGGCTTACAGCGCAAGCTTGCGTACCACGCGGGGGCGTTCTTTTGGCCAAACGGTGGCGCCAATGAATCGTCGGTGAGCCCATTCCTGCACAACCTCGCAGGTTCCCGCGGAAGCTTCCCGCCCGACTCGGTGAAATCCCCCAAAATCCCAATGCTTACCGGCCTGCTATAAAAACCCTCTCGGCCGGCGAGTCCTGCATCGCATTTTCCCCTCCCTCCCTGTAGCTTATCTCGTCTGCTTCTCCCACAATCGCCAATGGCACCGGTCCGTCGTCATCGCTCAGCCACTCCGCCGTCATGAGAGGACAGCTCCAGCTGGGAGGCTACACCGCAACGGCGGCGCAGACCCCGGCGTAGTGTAGTGTGCGTGGCATCCCTGTTGGGTGTGCGCGGAACACCCACCACACACTCCGCCGCCTCTGCCCGTCGGCAGCTGTTGCCGGCCGCCGTCGCCGCCACACCACTGTCGAAAGCCCGGGCCAACACCCGCTCCGCCGCTGTGGCCTGAAGGCGGGAGGTGGCCATCGTGGCCGCCACCCCACTGCCGGCCACTGTGCCCATCACCCGCTCCGCCACCGCGGCTCGAAGGCGGGAGGTGGTGGTCGTGGCCGCCACCCCATCGTCGGCCGCCGTGGCCGCCACACTACTGGAATTAGCTTATTTGCCGTCTGCCAGTTCTTTGCCGTCTGCTAGCTGATGGCAAAGAAGGTGTTTGCCGTCCGCTTACGAAAAACGGATGGCAAAGAACTGGCTGAAGGCAAAGAAGGATTTTACCATCAGCCAGTTCTTTGCCGTCCGCTAGCTGACGACAAAGATTCTTTGCCGTCAGCTGGCTGACGGCAAAGAGAGAGGTGGCCCCACTTATGAGCTGATTAGATAAAACTTAACGGCTCCCCTCTTTGCCGTCCGCGGCAAAGAGAGAAAAATAGCGGACGGCAAAGCATGGCGGACGGCAAAGACCTAACTTCACTAACCTAACTAACAGCCGAGCCCCCCACCCCCTTCCTCTCTGTTTCTCTCCACGGCCAGATCGACCCCCCGCCGCCCCCCGCCGCCCGGCGCCGCCCCCACCCGCCGCAGCCCCCAGCACCCGCCGCCGCCCCCGCCCCCGCCACCGCCCCCGCCACCCGCCGCAGCCTGCCCTGTCGCCCCACCACCCCGCTATTCCCCACCCGCCGACGCCCCGTCGCCCCACCATCCCGCCGCCCCGGCGCCCAGGCGCCCCACCACGTCGCCGCCCGACCGTCCCACTGCCCCAGCGCCCCGCCGCCCCCACCACCCGCCCACCACCCCGGCGCCACCGCGGCCCCATCGGCCCCGCCTCCCAGCCGGCTCCCCCTGAGCTCCACTGCCCCGGAGCTCCACCGCCCCGGAGCCCTGCCACCCCCGTCGCCACCGCCACCCTGCCGCCCGCCGCCCCCGTCGCCACCGCCACCCCCGAGCTCCGGTGAGTTATTTTTTCTGTTTTTTCTTTTTTTTTGTTGTTTAATTGTTTGTGTTAGATTTAGGTCTAGATATGTGTTAGTGTTAGTGTTAGATTTAGTGCTAGATATGTGTTAGTGTTAGATTTAGTGCATGGGTTTTAGATAATTAGTTATATTATTAAAAGAAGTAGAAAAAAGATGAAAAAAGAAGAAGAAGAAAAGAAGAATATGTAGAAGGGGAAGAAGAAGAGAAGGAAACAAGAAGAAGAAGAAAGGAAAGAAGAAGAAGGATAGAAGGAAACACCCCCGACCCCCTGACCCCGACACCCCGACCCCGACACGACACCCCGACACCCCGCCCCCCTGACCCCCTGACCCCGACACCACGACACCACAGCCCGACACCCCGACCCCCTGACCCCGACACCCCGACCCCGACACCACACCCCGACACGACACCCCGACCCCGAAACAGCACCCCGACGCCCTGACCCCGACACCCTGACCCCGACACCACACCCTGACACCCCGACCCCCTGACCCCCTGACCCCGACACCCCGACCCCGACACCACACCCCGACACGACACCCCGACCCCGAAACAGCACCCCGACCCCCTGACCCCGACACCACACCCTGACACCCCGACCCCCTGACCCCCTGACCCCGACACCCCGGCCCCGACACCACACCCCGACACCCCGACCCCGACACGACACCCCGACCCCGAAACAACACCTCGACCGCGACACGGCACCCCGACGCCGACACGACACCCTGACCCCCGACACCTCCCGAAAAGGTGCTCTTTGGTCTTCCAGAGGCCGACGGGGTCATATATTTGTGAATTATGAGTTAGGTCATATATTTTTCGATTTTGTTATGAAAAACATCATATATAATTGTGTTGATCGGGTAGATTTAAATGTGCAGTTGTTTCATCGCTGCGAGTTTTGGTGTTCGACGACCTCCCCGTGCGTTTGACGAGCTCTGCCCCTTCGTTCGTGGGTGAGCACAAATGACATGTCCTCCTCCCCCCTTAATTATTTGCTTTGTTCCGGTGTTCGTGCCGATGAAACTTCATAGCTATGCGTAACCAATATGTGTCTCCCGTTCGAAAGCGTTATAGTTATAAATATGCATGCATTTGCATATTTATAACCGTGATTCTTTCGAATTGTCCAACGCTATCCATGGACAGCCCGAGTATGTGTAGATTGGGTTCATTTTCCCATATGCTTTGCTCCGGATCCGATGCATAAATTTCATCAGTGCCTCCCCTGTTGTTCTCCGGTTACACACCCTCTCTGTTTATTGCAGAGACGTGTATCAAGAGAACAGCGGGGAGGTGCTGCCGAAATTTTGCGTCGGATCCGGAGCATAGCATGGGAAAATGAACCCAATCTACACATACTCGGGTGGGATTAGGACCTATCATTGCCTATTAGAGTGTAGGTTGCATGGACGTAGTAAAATTGACAAAGTAGATCAACTGATGAATATATACATGGTGAATTATATATATATATATATTTGTTGTGTGTCTAGTAGCTCTGAAAGTCAAGATGAGTGATCGTGCGTGGATGTACACCTGTCACACTGGTCAAAACAAAGGGAGCACTGAATGGTTCACAAAAACCAAGGGGTTTGTGCAAGCCGCATTTGCAAATGGCCAGAGGAAAACCTGGTGCCCCTGTTTACGGTGCGGCAATTGGGAAAAGAGGACAGAGGCTGAAATGGGCAAACACCTGCAGAAGAGTGGATTTACGCCCGATTATACGGTGTGGACATATCATGGTGAGTCTGCCCAACGTGACCGAGCTGAGGTGGATCGTCGTCACACCGACGAGCATGGTACCGGGATGGAAAACATGGTGCAAGACTTCGATGATGCTTGGGATTCGGATGAGGAGATGGAGGAATCTGCATAGGCCTTCAATGAAATGTTGGAGTCTTCAAAACGTCCGCTCCATGAGCACACTGAGCTTTGTCAGTTGGATGCCATCTCACAAGTAATGGCTCTAAAGGCTCAGTTCAACTTGGGCAGAGAATGCTACGACGCAATGATGACAGTATTTGGACGCTTTCTACCCAAAGGCCATGCAATGCCTGCAAACCTGTACTAGTCGAAGGAGGCGGCAAATGTTATCGAGAACGTCTGCAAGCGCCTACTACAGAACTTACGGCACGAGGCTCGGGTGCAGGCTGTTCGAGACTACTACGCCTTGCGTGGTATCAAGAAGCCCAAGCCGGCGTGCCGCAATAAGTTCCTGAGTAAGGAGCGGTACATGAAAGTAATTCTTAAGGCCTTGTACTTACTTCCTTCATTTAGTAATTCATAGCCGTAGCACTCAAGTTTTTATTTGCTAACTTAGGCGCCTCCGAGATGGTGTGCGGATCGGATGGATTGTTGGGAGGTGTTGGTCAATGAGTGGTGCTCAAAAGAATGGCTAGCCGTCCACAACGCGGCCAAGGACAAACGTGCCCAAATGGAAGGTGTGCCACACCATCAAGGCAGCTCCAACTTATATCAGTTCGGGCGGAACTGGGTATGTGGTTTGCTTCATGATTCATGCAATTCATTCATCATGCTAGCTTGAGCCCTTTAATTACTAATTTACTTTGTTTCTCTCTTTTTGGCACGCTACAATAAGGTGGATAAGGTGCCAGAGGTATACGGCCTATATGCCATGGCCCACACTGCCTCTTTCAAGAAAGTCAAGGCATTCTCTCCGTCTGACCTCGATGATGCAAACAACTTCACCAACATCTCCTCCCACGACAAGCTCGTGAAATATAGAGATGAGGGGAAGGCAAGGAAAGGGGAGGACTTTAACCCGAGCCAGGGTCCCATTGATCCAGAGCTGGTGATGATATCTGGTGGAGGGAGGTCCCATGGCTCCATAGCCATTGGAGATGGACTTATCCGTTGTCCTAGCACTCTCCTGGAGATCAAGGCGCGCCAGTCGAGCTCCGTTCCTGAGATAAGGCCTCATGAACGGCCAGTCCAACTCGCCATCAAGGTTAGTTATATGTACTCAGCTATCTTTCTCCATTACATTGTCTGTGCTTCCATCAATGATTACAAATGGTAACGAGGAGTGGTGTTGAAGGCTGCTAATACAGAGTGAGAGAGATAGAACGGAGAAACTTCTGGTGAAGGCGGCGGAGAGGCAACGGGAGTTGGAGGAGAGGACGACAACAATGTTGGAGGAGGAGAGGGCACGAAATGACATGCAGGCAAGGGCCATGTACGAGCTCCTTGTGGTAAGTTTCTTCTGCAGAATAGCCAAAACATTCATGTAGTGTTTGTCTCATTACTAACTAGTATGACTGAGTCGTCAAAACCAAATGTGCAGTCTATGTGCGAGAAGACCGGTCAGACCGCTCCGCCGATGCCAGTGATTGCTCCTGGGACCACGGTGAGTTTAATTTGAATGGACATTACTTGATAGTCTTAACATTTGAGTGTCATCATACTAACGAGACATTGGAAATGATCTTTGGTGCAGCGTAACTCCAGACAAGCATCGCACGATCCTTCTCCAGCTACCGGCACGAGCCAGCCCGCTCCTACACCTCCATGATCATGGTAAGTTTCTCCAGTGTTTTGCTTAACAAATGCATAAAGACCTAGACTTAGCCTTATTTTCTCCAATATGCTTACCACAATGACCTAGAGTTAGCTTCTTTTCCTCCAAAATGACTTAATAAGCTTACTAACCTCCAAAACCATCCAGTTTACCTAAGTTAGCTCTAAAACGACCTATCCTTAGCTTTGTTTCCTCCAAAATGACCTAATTTAGCTCTAATATGCTTAGTTAACTAGGTTTGCTCAATAATGACATGTACTTAGCTTACTTATGTCAAAAATGGCATAATTAGCTTAGTTAGCTCATAAACAATCCATTTTACCTAAGTTAGCTCTAAAATGACCCATTCTACCTTAGTTAGCTCATAAATGATCCATTTTACCCAAGTTAGCTCGAAAATGACCCATTTTACCTAGACTAGCTCCAAAATGATCCATTTTACCTATGTTAGCTCTAAAATGACCCACTTTACCTAGGTTAGCTCCAAAATGACCCATCTTACCTAGGTTAGCTCCAAAATGATGCATTTTACCCAAGTTAGCTCTAAAATGACCCATCTACCTAGGTTAGCTCACAAACGATCCATTTTACCTAGTTTAGCTCCAAAATGACCCATCACACCCAGGTTAGCTCTAAAATGATGCATTTAACCTAAGTTAGCTCATAAACGATCTATTTCACCTAGGTTAGCTCATAAACGATCCATTTCACCTAACTTAGCTCAAAAATGATCCATTTCACCTAGGTTAGCTCCAAAATGACCCATCTTACCTAGGTTAGCTCTAAAATGATGCATTATACCTAAGTTAGCTCATAAACGATCTATTTCACCCAGGTTAGCTCATAAACGGTCCATTTCAACTAAGTTAGCTCATAAATGATCCATTTCACCTAAGTTAGCTCATAAATGGCATATAGTTCTTCTTCTAGTCACCTTTTTCTAACTTTCTTATTTGCCATTTTGCAGATTTCATTCACTTCACGGAAGCTAGCTTGCTATGATGGAGTGCTTGTTTTTTCTTTCATTCTCCTCTAGTATTCTTCTAGCTTGCTATGATGGAACTTGCTATCTTGATGAAACTTTGTATGGATGGAACAATGTGTATGTGCAACTTGCTATGTATGAATGGATGGAACTATATATGTATGCACGATGAAACTTATGTGCTGGATATGTCATATGTTTGCTGTTAAATAGCCATGTGAAATATATATATATATATATATATATATATATATATATATATATATGTATATATATGTCATATATTTGCTGTGAAAATTGCTGGATTAAAAAAAACAGAAAAAAGAGGCACCTTTGCCGGCAGCCGCTGATGGCAAAGGCTCCTTTGCCGTCTGCCGCGGACGCCAAAGAAGCCACGCGGTGGCCACCTGTGCTCCCTAGGAGCTGACCCATTTGGTCAGTTTGCCTACAGCGGCGGACGGCAAAGGCTTTGCCTACAGTGGCAGATGGCAAAGAATGCCCACATTTGCCTACAGCAGCAGACGGCAAAGGCTTGTCCCGCAGTGACGTCCAGCTGACGTCATTCGGCGGACGGCAAAGGCCGGATGCTCTTTGCCGTCAGCGGCGGACGGCAAAGGCTATCGTTAGCCGCCTAACGGACTAACAACACATTTATTGCCGTCGGCTTTCTTTGCCGTCAGCCGCTGATAGCAAAGGCCCCTTTGCCGTCCGCTTCAAAAAGCAGACGGCAAAGAAGCTCTTTACCGATGCCTACTTTGCCGGAGCCTTTTGTCGTCCGTGGCAGACGGCAAAGGCCTTTGCCGTCCGCCATCCTTGCCTTTGCCGTCTGCCGTGGTAGACGGCAAAGTAGCTGATTCCTGTAGTGCCATCCCACCATCGACCGCCTGGGTCATCACCCGCTCCGCTACCGCCGCCCGAAGGCGGGACGCGGAGGTGGATGCCCGCACGTGCGTCAGCGACCTTGCACGCTACACCGAGTTCCTGCGGGAGGAGGAGGAGCGCCTCGTCGAGCATGCAAAGAGCCTTACCGCCGCCGTGGCCGCGGCACACGCCACCTCAGAGGCGAGGAATCAGAAGATATACGAGGAGAACCACCGCTTCGAGAGGGGTCATCTGGAGCGGCAGAGGGCGTTCGAGGCGAGCTTTGCTGAAGCTAAAACAACGGTAGGCACCATATTGCGGTTGCCCAGCTCATCGGTAGGCTCCTCCTCCACCGCCTCTTACTGAGCACGCTCGGCAGAGGAGAGGCAGCCGAAACTAGTACAAAGCCCCTTCGCAGTAGTAGTAGTATTTAGGGGCTATTTTGTTCAGTTCATATGACTATAGATGTGGTGGAACTGTACAACGTACTTAAAATTAGGTAGTATATATAGTTGAATTAGCTATTTCAGTACGTGATTGGCAACAATTGGGGAAAAGTTTGGTCGGTTCAGCTGTCGAGTTGAACTGTTTGTATAAATTAAGAACGTCTGCTTAATCTATGAATGAAATCTATGCTTAATTACTGAATTTTAGTTGCAAAACTTAGATAGTGCTAGTGATTTTTAGCTGCATATTTTGACAAATCGCAGTGTTACAAGGATTGCCAAATGTTACCAAATTGTTTGTACGTGGTTGCACACGGGTCATCCAAAACAACTGTTTGCATTGAAGGGATGCACAAATCCTACGCTGCTCTCACTTTGCATATGGGTGTTCTAACTAAAACGTTTGCGATCAAGAGCTGCAGAAATCCTGCTCGACACATTTTCTCTTGGCATCTTGGGGAAGCTGTCAGTTTTGCATACGGGTGTTCTAACTAAAACGTTTGCGATGAGTGTTTTATATTTAGAAAACGAATTAAACTGCGGCTTGGGCGCCATTAATGGAGAGGATGCGAGCAAGGCGGGCGGCCATGTAAGTCAAAGGGCTCGCTTCCTAGTGAGCTTGCGCAGCGTACAGCTTGCACGCTTCCCGGTGAGCCTGCGCACTCGAGGACAGCTTGCACGCCTCTCGGTCAGCCTGCGCACCGGACAGCGCTCGCACGCCTCCCATTCAGTCAAGGTCAAGCAGCTGTCCGCACAGCACCTCCTATAGCCATTAAAACCAAGACATCTGGCGTAACGTGAATGGTTAACAGAACGCACACGGTTTGAATTATACAAACGTTTGAGATATTAAAGTGGCAGCTATTTTTTCAAAATGCCTTTGTAGGCTATCATTATTCGAGTGCGCCTTCTCTCAAAATGGACACGAAAAATACCACAGCATGTCGGAGGCCATTCCATGATAGAATGCCAAGTTTCATGAATTTCAGACGAGTTTTGGATTTACTAGAATTTAAAAATAAAGTACTCAACGTTTTGCCGGCAATCAACGGTGCCCTGGTGTTTGAAATTCGTTCCCATTTCTTGCATGGGACCTAAGCATACACCCAAGGACACGTATTTGATTTTTTAACCAATTTATATGCACTGGATCATGTGCATGTAGTTCAAATTTGAATTATGCACATAAATGCATTGAAAACTCAGTTAATGCATAAAATGTCCAAACGAACCCCGAAAAATCACAAAAATTGACACAACACTCCTTTTTTTCTATGTTGACACAAGAAAAAATTTAAAGCAATAAGAGGCAATGGATATCGTTTCGTCCCCAAAGGTGGCACGTTCCCTACCGAAACCATCATGCTTGTTGTGAGATGCTCTGGTTTGTGAGAAGCATATCCCCAAACCTGCCCCAAATGGGACAAATTTTTTACCACGGCATGTTGATGCCGCTCCATGATAGCATGCCAAGTTTCATGAATTTCAGACGAGTTCTGGATTTACTAGAATTTAAAAACCAGGCATCTCAATGTTTTGCGGGCAATCAACGGTGCCCTGGTGTTTCAAATTCATTCCCATTTCTTGCATGGGACCTAAGCATGCACCCAAGGACACAGATTTGATTTTTCAACCAATTTATATGCACTCGAGCATGCGCATGTAGTTCAAATTTGAATCATGCACATAAATGCATTGAAAACTCAGTTAATGCATAAAAATGTCCAAACGAACCCTGAAAAATCACAAAAATTGACACAACACTCCTGTTGTTCTATGTTGACATGAGGAAAATTTTGAAAGCAATAAGAGGTAATGGATATCGTTTCATCCCCAAAGGTGGGACGTTCCCTACCGAAACCATCATGCTTGTTGTGAGAAGCTCTGGTTTGTGAGAAGCATATACCCAAACCTGCCCCAAATGGGACAAAAAATTTACGACGGCATGTTGATGCCGCTCCATGATAGAATGCCAAGTTTCATGAATTTCAGATGAGTTTTGGATTTACTAGAATTTAAAAATAAAGTTCTCAATGTTTTGGCGGCAATCAAAGGTGCCCTGGTGTTTGAAATTCATTCCCATTTCTTGCATGGGACCTAAGCATACACCCAAGGACACAGATTTGATTTTTCAACCAATTTATATGCAATGGAGCATGTGCATGTAGTTCAAATTTGAATCATGCACATAAATGCATTGAAAACTCAGTTAATGCATAAAAATGTCCAAACGAACCCCGAGAAATCACAAAAATTGACACAACACTCCTGTTGTTCTATGTTGACACGAGGAAAAATTTGAAAGCAATAAGAGGCAATGGATATCGTTTCATCCCCAAAGGTGGGACGTTCCCTACCGAAACCATCATGCTTGTTGTGAGAAGCTCTGGTTTGTGAGAAGCATATACCCAAACCTGCCCCAAATGGGACAAATTTTTTACCATGGCATGTTGATGCCGCTCCATGATAGCATGCCAAGTTTCATGAATTTCAGACGAGTTTTGGATTTACTCGAATTTAAAAACAGGCATCTCAATGTTTTGCCGGCAATCAACAGTGCCCTGGTGTTTGAAATTCATTCCCATTGCTTGCATGGGACCTAAGCATGCACCCAAGGACACAGTTTTGATTTTTCAACCAATTTATATGCACTGGAGCATGTGCATGTAGTTCAAATTTGAATTATGCCCATAAATGCATTGAAAACTCAGTTAATGCATAAAAATGTCCAAATGAACCCCAAAAAATCACAAAAATTGGCACAACACTCCTGTTGTTCTATGTTGACACGAGAAAATTTTTGGAAGCAATAAGAGGCAATGGATATGGTTTTATCCCCAAAGGTGGGACGTTCCCTACCGAAACCATCATGCTTGTTGTGAGAAGCTCTAGTTTGTGAGAAGCATATACCCAAACCTGCCCCAAATGGGATAAAAAATTTACCACGGCATGTTGATGCCGCTCCATGATAACATGCCAAGTTTCATGAATTTCAGACGTGTTTTGGATTTACTAGAATTTAAAAACCAGGTATCTCAATGTTTGCGGTCGAGTGACGGTGGCAGGGTGTTTGACATTCATTCCCATTTGTTGCGTGGGACCTAAGCAGGCAACCAAGGACACGGATTTGAATTTTCAACTAATTTATATGCATTAGAGCATGTGCCTGTAGTTCAAATTTGAATTATGCACATGAATGCATAGAAAACTCAGTTAATGTATAAAAATGTCCAAGCGAACCCCAAAAAATTCCAAAAAATGACAAAACACTCCTGTTGTTCTATGTTGACACTAGGAAAAAATTTGAAATCGAGAAGAGGCAATGGATATCGTTTCGTCCAGAAAGGTGAAACGTTCCCTACCGAAACCATCACACTTGTTGTGAGAAGCTCTGGTTTATGATAAGCTTATACCCAAACCTGCCCCAAATGGGACATAATTTTTACCACGGCATGTTGATGCCGCTCCATGATAGCATGCCAGGTTTCATGGATTTCGGACGAATTTTGGATTTACTAGAATTACAAAAGCAAGTACGTCGACGTTTGCCGGAGAGCCACGGTGCCATGCTGTTCGAATTTCATTCCCATTTCTTGCATGGGAGATAAGCATAAACCCATGGACACATATATGATTTTACAACCCATGTTGGTGCACCGGAGCATGTGCATGTAGTTTAATTTTGAATTGTGCACTTGAAATGGCTAGAAAATCAATTTAATGTATAAAATGTTCAAACGAACCCTGAATAATTCCAATTCTTTTACGACACACATATAGTTGCATGTTCACTCCAGATAAAAGGTCTAGCAATTCAAACACCGTCCATTGCCGCTGTGACCCCATTATGTAATTCAAATCAAGATGAAAAATCAAATAGATCGCACACAGTTTATTATCACGAACCGTGTGAGATGCAGCACAAAATATCCTGGAGCACCATCGGTGTATAGCACGCTTATGGCTTACGCGAGAAGGTGTGTCGGCTATAGTCAACAGCCGGCGTCTTAAGCACACTAGCTCGCTCCCCAAATATCATTTCACTGTTCAATCGTCGCCGATGAAAGATGGGCACATGGACCCGCGTTGTGAGGGCAACTTCGGTGGCCCACTCCGGCGAGAGCGCGGCCGCAGCCGCCATGCGCGTGCTAACAAGGTGCATGAGCACAGTCGCGATTTGCGACCGGGCGGCAAAGGCAGCCCAAACGGCCGGTGTTGCTTCTCAGGTGGCGGCAGCTCCAGAGAGGGGAATCCGTCGCCGTCATCATCATCAACCATCCTCCATCACCAATTTCATGATGCTCACCGCCGTGCGTGAGTAATTCCATCGTAGGCTTGCTGGACGGTGATGTGTTGGATGAGATTTATTATGTAATCGAGTTAGTTTTGTTAGGGTTTGATCCCTAGTATCCACTATGTTCTGAGATTGATGTCGCTATGACTTTGCTATGCTTAATGCTTGTCACTAGGACCCGAGTGCCATGATTTTAGATCTGAACCTATTATGTTTTCATGAATATATGTGAGTTCTTGATCCTATCTTGCAAGTCTATAGTCACCTACTATGTGTTATGATCCGGCAACCCCGAAGTGACAATAATCGGGACCACTCCCGGTGATGACCGTAGTTTGAGGAGTTCATGTATTCACTAAGTGTTAATGCTTTGGTCCGTACTCTATTGAAAGGAGGCCTTAATATCCCTTAGTTTCCGCTAGGACCCCGCTGCCACGGGAGGGTAGGACAAAATATGTCATGCAAGTTCTTTTCCATAAGCACGTAAGACTATATTCGGAATACATGCCTACATTACATTGATGAATTGGAGCTAGTTCTTTGTCACCCTATGTTATGATTGTTACATGATGAACCGCATCCGGCATAATTCTCCATCACCGATCCAATGCCTACGAGCTTTTCACATATTGTTCTTCGCTTATTTACTTTTCCGCTGCTACTATTACAATCACTACAAAACCCAAAAATATTACTTTTGCTACCGTTAGTTACTATCATACTACTTTGCTACTAAATACTTTGCTGCAGATATTAAGTTATCCAGGTGTGGTTGAATTGACAACTCAACTGCTAATACTTGAGAATATTCTTTGGCTCCCCTTGTGTCGAATCAATAAATTTGGGTTGAATACTCTACCCTCGAAAACTGTTGTGACCCCCTATACTTGTGGGTTATCAAGACTATTTTCTGGCGCCGTTGCCGGGGAGCATAGCTCTATTCTTTGAGTCACTTGGGATTTATATCTGCTGTTCACTATGAAGAACTTGAAAGACGCGAAAACAAAAATTTATCCCTCAACTACGAGGGGAGGTAAGGAACTGCCATCTAGCTCTGCACTTGATTCACCTTCTGTTTTGAGTAAGCTTGCGACACCTAAACCTGCTTCTGCTATTAATTCTGATATGTCGCATGTTGACGCGAAAACAAAAATTTATCCCTCAACTACGAGGGAAGGTAAGGAACTGCCATCTAGCTCTGCACTTGATTCACCTTCTGTTTTGAGTAAGCTTGCGACACCTAAACCTGCTTCTGCTATTAATTCTGATATGTTGCATGTTATTGATGATGCCACTTCTGCAATGCATGATACTTATGATGAAACTACTTCTATGCTTGATACCACTGTGCCACTTGGTGAATTTCTTGATGAACAACTTGCTAGGGCTAGAGAGAATGAAATTATTGAAACTGATAATATTGATGAAAGTGATGATGAAGATTCTCCCCCTAGATATGAATTGTCTGTTGTGCCTGAGGGCTATGTTATGGATGAAGAAACTGCTAGAGACTTTCTTGCTTGCAATGATAGAAGTGATCTTAAGAAATTAGTAGCTAAGCTGAAACAAAAAACTTTGAATGCTAGAATGAAATATGATCCTGCTTATGCTACTTCACCTATCTTTGTTACTGATAAGGATTATGAATTCTCTGTTGATCCTGATATAATTACTTTGGTTGAATCTGATCCTTTTTATGGCTATGAATTTGAAACTGTTGTGGCACATCTTACTAAATTAAATGATATAGCCACCCTATTCACTAATGATGAGAAAACTCGCTACTACTATATCCTTAAAATATTTCTGTTCTCATTAAAGGGTGATGCTAAGATATGGTTTAAATCTCTTGATCTTGGTTGTGTGCGTAGTCCCCAGGATATGATTTATTACTTCTCTGCTAAATATTTCCCTGCTCATAAGAAACAAGCTGCTTTAAGGGAAATATATAATTTTGTGCAAATAGAAGAAGAGAGTATCCCACAAGCTTGGGGGAGGCTTCTCCAATTACTCAACGCTTTGCCTAATCATCCTCTCAAGAAAAATGAAATACTTGATATCTTTTATAATGGACTAACCAATGATTCCAGAGACCACCTGGATAGTTGTGTTGGTTGTGTTTTCAGGGAAAGAACACCAGATGAAGCTGAAATTTTATTGAATAATATGTTGACCAATGAAAATAATTGGACACTTCCTGAACCAACTCCTAAGCCAACTCCGAAGAAAAGGGGTGTTATATTCTTTAGTCCTGAAGATATGCAAGAGGCAAAGAAATCTATGAAAGAAAAAGGTATACAAGCTGAAGATGTTAAGAATTTACCTCCTATTGAAGAAATACATGGTCTTAATCCATCACCTATTGAAGAAACACATGGTCTTGATAACCCGACACAGGTAGTAAAGGTAAATTCTCTCTATAGATATGATAAAGCTGAAATCCCTCCTACTAAGTTTGCTAGCCAATGTTTGGATGAGTTTGATAATTTTATGGTTAAGCAAGAAAACTTCAATGCTTATTTTGCTAGAGAATTAAAACGCAATGCTTATATGATTGAACACTTGAGTGATTATATGTCTAGAGTTAAATGTGAACTTAAACTCATTAGTAAACATGCTTCTATGGTTACCACTCAAGTAGAACAAGTACTTAAAGCTCAGAATGATTTGCTCAATGAATTAAATAGTAAGAATAATGATTTTGCTGTTAGAGTGGCTACTAGAACTGGTAAAATGACTCAGGAACCTTTGTATCTTGAAGACCATCCTAAGAGAATTGCGCAGGATTCTCAGAGAAATAATATTGATGCACCTAGTGCTTCTAAAAAGAAGAAAAAGAAAAATGATAGGACTTTGCATGCTTCTAGTGAACCTGTTGTAGACATACTTGAGAATCCCAATGATATTTCTATTTCTGATGCTGAAACACAATCTGGTGATGAACATGAACCTAGTAATAATATTAATGGCAATGTTCATGTTGATGCTCAACCTAGCAATGATAATGATGTAGAAATTGAACCTGCTGTTGATCTTGATAACCCACAATCAAAGAATCAACGTCATGATAAGAGAGACTTTGTTGCTAGGAAGCACGGTAAAGAAAGAGAACCATGGGTTTAGAAACCCATGCCTTTTCCTCCCAAACCATCAAAGAAAAAGGATTATGAGGATTTTGAGCGCTTTGCTGAAATGATTAGACCTATCTTTTTGCGTATGCGTTTGACTGATATGCTCAAAATGAATCATCATGCTAAGTATATGAAATAAATTGTTACTAATAAAAGAGAGATACCGGAATCTGAAATTTCCACCATGCTTGCTAATTATACTTTTAAGGGTGGAATACCAAAGAAACTTGGAGATCCAGGAGTACCTACTATACCATGCTCCATTAAAAGAAACTATGTTAGAACTGCTTTATGTGATCTTGGAGCCGGTGTTAGTGTTATGCCTCTCTCTTTATATCGTAGACTTGATCTGAATAAGTTGACACCTACTGAAATATCTTTGCAAATGGCTGATAAATCAACTGCTATACCTGTCGGTATTTGTGAGGATGTGCCTGTTATGGTTGCAAACATTACTATTTTAACAGACTTTGTTATTCTTGATATTCCCGAGGACGATAGTATGTCTATTATTCTTGGAAGACCCTTTTTGGATACTGCAGGGGCTGTTATTGATTGCAACAAAGGCAATGTCACTTCTCATGTTAATGGCAATGAACATACGGTACACTTTCCGAGGAAACAACCTCAAGTTCATAGTATAAATTCTATTGGAAAAATTCCATCGATTATTTTTGGAGGTTTTGAATTTCCTCTACCTACTGTCAAGAAGAAATATGATATTCTTATTATTGGGGACGTGCATATGCCCGTTGAGGTAACATAGTGTTATTCGAAATTTCTCCGGTTTCATGCAATTCGGAATGAGTTTGTTAACAAGACCTAATCAACCTTGTTAGTGGATTCCTTTTGATGAGCATGAGATGGATGAAGTTAGAAAGCACAACCTTCTGTACCCTCCTTTTACTTTCTGTTATTTAGAATAAATAAAGCAAAAATAGTATTTCCTGTCAGTTTTCTGAATTATCCGTGCAATAAAAAATACCCCGAAAATAAAAGTTCTCCAAATGTCCCGAAAATGAAATATGATTTTTTCTAGAATATTTGAGACTATCTGGCACTGAGAACACATCACGGGGAGCAAGCACCTGGCCACGAGGGTCCAGGGCGCGCCCACCCCCCTGGGCGCGCCCCCTGCCTCGTGGGCCCATGGTGGCTCCCCTCCACTTATTCCTGCACCCATACACTCCTTCTTCCTCCCAAAAAAATCACCAACCAGCTCAAGCACGAGTTCTAGCTCATTTTGCTGCGATTTTCGATCTCCTTGCTCAAAGCACCTCTCACAAAACTGCTTTGGCGATTGTTCCTTGGTATGTGACTCCTCCAATGGTCCAATTAGTTTTTGTTCTAGTGCTTTATTCATTGCAAATTTGTGTTGCCTAGGTGGCCATGTTCTTGAGCTTGCATGTCAAATTTATATGGTTCCAAGTAGTTCTAATGCATGATATAGTCTCTAGGCACTTGTGGGAGTAGTTGCTATCAATTTTGTTGAGCTTGGTTCACTTTTATTTGAAGTTACTAAAATTTTAAAAAAAAATCAGAGGAAGAAATATGTTTAGGAAAATGTACCAAGGTCGCCCTTCAAGGAAGCAAGGACCCAGGCTCGCAATGCACGATGCCGACAATGAACCACCAAGGGACGCTCAAGTGCGGGCTTGTGAATGGCCTTAAGAGGACTTCATGGATCGAGGTGGAAACAAGGAAGAATTTAAAGCATATGTGCGTAATGCTGATCTTGTGAGCTTCGAGGCAGATAAGTGCCGTCAGTACCACTATCTCACTGATTCCTTTGTGAGGAGGTTTGAATTTTCATCGTCACGCAATTCTCAAACAGTTCCGTTTGATCTTTATGAAAATTCTTATACTATGGATTTAGAGGATTTTAATACTGCTTGCAAACTTCCACAATGGGGTAGTCCTAGTGAACCCCGCAAATCTGAATTTAGAGATTTTCTTGCTAGTATAACTGTGGGGGAATCTAGAGACATAGCACAAGCTACCATAGGGAGCATTCATTTTCCTGCTATACATTATTTTTCTCTCTTCATAGGTAGGTGCATAAATGGTAAGGATGAAGCATGTCACATGTGTGTCCCCGACCTCACTGTTCTCAGGAGTGCTGTATAGGAGATAAACATTATAATTTGGGAGCCATTGTTGCACGTAGGTTGCATAATAATAGATTTAATGGAGATTTCTTTGGTGGAATTTATGCAACCCGTTTAGCTAATTTTCTTAATATACCCATACGTGAGTGTGATATTGAGTTGCCTCCTGTTCATTTAGATTATGAAGCTATGGTTCGTCATCGTTTTGTTGAGAGGAACGATCAGTTCCTCCAGTACCGACTAATCTTTGACAGACGACGCACCTATCACGTCGCTCTCCCTGCTTCTACTTTCTTTGACTTTCAGGTGAAGGGGAGATATTTCATAACCAGGGAGGAGGCGAACGAGTACGAGAGGAGGGCTGAGATGGTCCGCCTCCAAGCTGCAGCCCACGATGCAATAGCCGCTGCATCTCAGTACGACCCCAACTATAACTTTGGATATCTGCCAGGCCAGCCGTGGCATTAGACCAACTTAGGCCAAAAGCCTAAGCTTGGGGGAGTACGTATTTCTCACCGACATTACATTTATGTTCACACACTCATTGCTAGATTGTCGGTGCTCATACTCTTTCATTGTATATCCATGCTAGTTTATTTTCCTTTTTATGCTTTCTTCTTGTGTGTTGAAAAACCTTAAGAAAACCAAAAAAAATAGTAGTAGCTTTTAGCTAGCTTACTTTCTTGCTGTAGTAGTAATAATTAAAAGAAAACTCAAACATATTTCATGTTCTTCTTTTGCTTGTTGGGAGCTTTCCCATGTAAATAGTTTTACTTCTTTTCTTTTCTTTGGGGGTCGATAGGAGAAGACCATAATAAAATTGTTGAAGTGGCTCTTATATGCTTTATTTTTGATTTAACCAAGAGCCCATATTGCCTTGTCTTCTCCAGTTTATTAAATGCTCACAGATTCGAGCTTAGTCCAATGCACATGCACTATTATTATTATTCACATCGTTCGGTCGTGCAAGTGAAAGGCAATTATGACGATATATGATGGACTGGTTGAGATGAGAGAAGCTGGTATGAACTCGACCTCTCTTGTTTTTGTAAATATGATTAGTTCATCGTTCCCGATTCAGCCTATTATGAATAAACATGTTTGCAATGACAATTAGAGATTATAGTTACTTATGCCATGCTTAATTAGCTAGGAGTTTATAATGGTTTACCTTGCGTGCCAACATGCTATTAAAATGGTTGTGATGTGGTATGATGGGGTGGTATCCTCCTTCGGATGATTCGAGTGACTTGACTTGGCACATGTTCACACATGTAGTTGAAACAAAATCAACATATCCTTCATGATATTTATGTTCATGGTGGATTATATCCTACTCATGCTTGCACTCAATGTTTATTAATTTTAATGCATGTTCATGACTGTTGTCGCTCTCTAGTTGGTCGCTTCCCAGTCTTTTGCTAGCCTTCATTTGTACTAAGCGGGAATACTGCTTGTGCATCCAATCCCTTAAACCCCAAAGTTATTCCATATGAGTCCACTATACCTTCCTATATGCGGTATCTACCTGCCGTTCCAAGTAAATTTGTATGTGCCAAACTCCAAACCTTCAAATGAAATTCTGTTTTGTATGCTCGAATAGGTCATGTATCAACTAGGGCTGTTCGTATCTTCCATGTTAGGCGGGTTATTCTCAAGAGGAGTGGACTCCGCTCCTCACTCACGAGAAAATGGATGGTCACCGGGATGCCCAGTCTCATGCTTTATGCAAATCAAATCAAAATAATTGCGAACAAAACTCCCCCGGGACTATTGTTAGTTGGAGGCACTCGTTGTTTCGAGCAATCCATGGATTGATGCTTGTTGGTGGAGGGGGAGTAAAAACTTTACCATTCTGTTTGGGAACCGCCTATAATGTGTGTAGCATGGAAGATATCGCCATCTCTTGGTTGTTATGTTGACAATGAAAGTATGCCGCTCAAAATATTATTTATCTCTATTTCAAAACCGAGCTCTGGCATCTCTACAAATCCCTGCTTCCCTCTGTGAAGGGCCTATCTATTTACTTTTATGTTGAGTCATCACCCTCTTATTAAAAAGCACCAGCTGGAGAGCACCGCTGTCATTTGCATCCATTACTATTAATTTATATTGGGTATGACTATGATTGGATCTCTTTTACCATGAATTACAATGTCTAGTCAGTCCTTGATCTTTAAAGGTGCTCTGCGTTTATGTTTTGCGGTCTTAGAAAGGGCTAGCGAGATACCATCTTGTTATATCATATCATGATTGTTTTGAGAAAGTGTTGTCATCCGAGATTTATTACTATTGCTCGCTAGTTGATTATGCCATTGATATGAGTAAACATGAGACCTAAGAGTTATTGTGAATATGGTTAGTTCATAATCTTTGCTGAAAACATGAATGTTGGCTTTGCATATTTACAACAACAAGAGCAAACAGAGTTTGTAAAAGTTTTTTATCACTTTCAGTTTATCAACTGAATTGCTTGAGGACAAGCAAAGGTTTAAGCTTGGGGGAGTTGATACGTCTCCGCCGTATCTACTTTTCCAAACACTTTTGCCCTTGTTTTGGATTCTAACTTGCATGATTTGAATGGAACTAACCCGGACTGACGCTGTTTTCAGCAGAATTGCCAAGGTGTTATCTTTGTGCAGAAACAAAAGTTCTCAGAATGACCTGAAACTTCACGGAGATTATTTTTGGGAATAATAAAAAATACTAGCGAAAGAATCAAGGCCAGGGGCCCACACCCTTTCCACGAGGGTGGGGGCGCCCCCCTGCCTCGTGGGCCCCCTGGAGTTCCATCGACCTCAACTCCAACTCCATATATTCGTGTTCGGGGAGAAAAAAATCAAGAGAGAAAGATTCATCGCGTTTTATGATACGGAGCCGCCGCCAAGCCCTAAACTCTCTCGGGAGGGCTGATAATCCCCAAGTGCAAGGAATCATCGTAGCAATTTCCAAAGGTGGAAGTGATAAGTATGGAGTGTCGAACCCACAAGGAGCTAAAGGTAAGATCAATAATCTCTCAAGCCCTATATGCCACTGATACGACTCTACGTACACCGAACGTTTGCTTCCAACTAGCAACGAGAAATAAAACTATGTTGTGGGTATGAAGAGGATAACTTTGTATGATATCGGAGAGCTAAAATCTAAAAGTAGGTGCTGTTATCATGAAGTTAGAATATATTACTAAATATTATAAATAGCGAGTGTGGAATAATGGTGGATTGGTGTGCGGAATTGTCCTAGGCAATTGTTAACAAGACCGATAATCACTATTGCAGTTTCATATGAGGGAGAGGCATAAGCTAACATACTTTCTCTACTTGGATCATATGCACTTATGATTGGAACTCTAGCAAGCATCCGCAACTACTAAAGATCATTAAGGTAAAACCCAACCATAGCATTAAAGCATCAAGTCCTCTTTATTCCCATACGCAACAACCCCTCTTACTCGGGTTTGTGTTTCAGTCACTCACCAACCCACTATAAGCGAATCATGAACGTATTGCAACACCCTACAGCGGGAACCACTCACGCTTGCGCAACACGGAGGGCACCATAGGACAACATCAAAGTAAAACATACAACTCATACCAATCTAGATCATCAATCAACCCAAAGACAAAAGATATCTACATAAAACATCATAGGATGGCAACACATCATTGGATCATAATATGTGGCATAAAGCACCATGTTCAAGTAGGGATTACAGCGGGGTGCGGGAGAGTGGACCGCGTAAAATAGATGAGGATGGTGATGATGATGGTGATGTTGATGAAGACGATCACCGTGGTGATGATTCCCCTCCCGATGGCACTCTGGTGCCACCAAGAGAGAGGAGGAGAGGTTCTCCCCCTTGTGCTTCCTCCTCCATGGCCTCCCCCCTCTGGTCCTTGGCCTTCATGGTGATGATGGCCCCTCCGGGATCCTCCTCCATGGCCTCCGGTGATGATGGCCCCCTCCGGCAGGGTGCTGGAGAGGGCCTAGATTGACTTCTCGTGGCTACTGAGGCTTGCGGCGGTGGAACTTCCGATCTAGGTTTCTTTCTGGAAGTTTGGGTATATATAGAAGAATTTTACGTTGATTTCACGTCAGGAGGGTTTCCGGGCTGTCCACGAGGCAGGTGGCGCGCCCTAGGGGGTGGGCGCGCCCCCCACCCTCGTGGGCAGCCCGGGACTCTTCTGGCCTGCTTCCGGTACTCCGTGGGCTTCTTCTGGTCCAAAAATGATCTCCGTCAAGTGGCACGTCAATTGGACTCCGTTTAGATTTCCTTTTCTGTGATACTCTAAAACAAGGATAAAACAGAAACTGGCAATGGGCTCTAGGTTAATAGGTTAGTCCCAAAAATCATATAAAATATCATATAAATGCATATAAAACATCCTAGAAGGATAGTATAATAGCATGAATATTTCATAAATTATAGATACGTTGGAGACGTATCAGCATCCCCATGCTTAATTCCTGCTCGTCCTCGAGTAGGTAAATGATAAAAGAAATAATTTATGAAGTGTGAATGCTAGCAAGTACATAAGTTTGATCAATGATAATTCCAATCACTTTTTCTAGCATCATTATGTATCATAACAATAGCTCATCTCATAAAACTTTTCATGATCAAGTAACAAGCAAATCACGTGTTTAAAGTATAGATCATAAACTTTCTTGAAAACTAACAAACAATATTCTCAGTCATCAAACAATTGCAATTCATCTTATTTTCAGGAAGAGTCTATGTCAGAGCTTTGATTTAGCAAACTCCACATACTCAACTATCATTTAGTCTTTCACAATTGCTAACACTCATGCAATACTTGTGGTTATGGAGTTTTAATCGGACACAGAGAAAGATAGGGGCTTATAGTTTCGCCTCCCAACCTTTTACCTCAAGGGTAATGTCAACAATAATAGCTCATGCTAACTTATATCCAATTAGATATATATATATATATATATATATATATATATATCAGGATCCTTCCAACATCCTGTGCTTGCCAAAGGATAAAATGTAAAAAGGAAAGGTGAAGATCACCAAGACTCTTGCATAAGGTAGAAGATAATAATAAAAGATAGGCCCTTCGCAGAGGGAAGCAGAGGTTGCCATGCGCTTTCAGGGTTGGATGCACAAAATTTTAATGTGAAAGAACGTCACTTTATATTGCCACTTGTGATATGAACCTTTATTATGCAGTCCGTCGCTTTTATTTCTTCCACATCACAAGATCGTATAAAGCTTATCTCCTCCACACCAATCAATCATACATATTTAGAGAGCAATTTTTATTGCTTGCACCGATGACAACTTACTTGAAGGATCTTACTCGATCCATAGGTAGATATGGTGGACTCTCATGGCAAAACTGGTTTTAAGGGTATTTGGAAGCACAAGTAGTATCTCTACTTGGTGCAAAGAATTTGGCTAGCATGAGGGGGAAAGGCAAGCTCAACATGTTGGATGATCCATGACAATATACTTTATTTCAGATATAAGAAAACATAACCCATTACGTTGTCTTCCTTGTCCAACATCAACTCTTTAGAATGTCATATTTTAATGAGTGCTCCCAATCATAAAAGATGTCCAAGATAGTATATTTATATGTGAAACCTCTCTTCCTTCAATATTCTTTCATGAATTGTTCAAGTGACCAATTCTACGTTTGCTAACTTTCAATAAGTTTACTACCCATACTTATTATGTGTGAAGTCATTACTCCCCATGTTATAAGCATATGAAACATATATAAATTCAGGTTTATGACATTCAATTTATTCAACCATTTACTCATAGGATATACGTGAGGCACACGAGTAAATGACAAACTACTCCAAAAGATATGAGTGAAGAACACTGAGTGGTCAAATAATTAACTAGCCATGGGAGGATTCTTTTTCATTAAATATTTCATATCCAATGATTTTATTCAAACAGCAATTAAAATTGAAAATACGCTCCAAGCAAAACACATATCATGTGACGAATAAAAATATAGCTCCGAGTAAGGTATACCGATAGTTTTGAAGATGAAAGAGGGGATGCCTTCCGGGGCATCCCCAAGCTTAGGCGATTGAGTCTTCCTTGAATATTACCTTGGGGTGCCTTGGCATCCCCAATCTTAGGGTCATTCCACTCCTTATTCTCCTCATATCGGTATCTCACCCAAAGCTTGAAAACTTCAATCACACAAAACTTAACGTAACTTCGTGAGATAGGTTAGTATGATAAAGAGCAAACCATTCACTTTGGTACTGTCAAAGACAAGGTTCATAATTGTTCTCACACAATGCCTACTGTGCCATATCATTTCTACAATTTATATTGAGGAATATAAGCCATAGAAACTAGAAAACAAGCAAACTATGCAATGAAAACAGAATCTGTCAGAAACAGAACAGTCTGTAATGATCTGAATATAAACCATACTTCTGCTACTCCAAAAATTATGAAATAAATTGGTGGACGTGAGGATTTTGTCTATTAATCTTCTGCAAAAATAATCAAATCAAAATCACTCTTCTGTAAAAAAAATGACAGCTAATCTCGTGAGCGCAAAGTTTCTGTTTTTTACAGCAAGATCACATTAACTTTCACCCAAGTCTTCCCAAAGGTCTTACTTGGCACTCTATTGAAACAAAAGCTATAAAACATGATTACTACAGTAGCTTGATCATGTAAACACACAAAAACATTAAGGGTAAATATCGGGTTGTCTCCCAACAAGCGCTTTTCTTTAGTGCCTTTTAGCTAGGCATGATGATTTCAATGATGCTGACATAAAAGATAGGAATTGAAGCACAAAGAGAGCATCTTGAAGAATATGACTAGCTAATTTAAATATAACCTACTTCCTATGCCTAGGGATTTTGTGAGCACACAATTTATAAGAACAACAATCAACTAGCATAGGAAGGCAAAACAAGTATAACTTCAAAACTTTAAGCACATAGAGAGGAAACTTGATATTATTGCAACTCCTACAAGCATGTATTCCTCCCTCATAATAATTTTCAGTAGCATCATGGCGAGCAACTTTGTTATCATACTCAATTGGAACCTCTTCCAAAATAGTGGAATCATTACTAGCTAAAGTTGGCACTCTTCCAAATCCACTTTCATAAATATCACACTAAGATTCAACACCTCCAAAATAGTGGGATCACTAATTCCTAAAGTTGACACTCTTCCAAACCCACTTTAAATGATAGTATTATTCATACTCCAAAAGATATAAGTGAAGTTCATGGAGCATTCTACAATTAACATAGACTAACCAATATCCAAGCTCAAAATATATAAGTGAAGCACACGAAGCATTCTATTAAACCATACTCAAAAGATTTAAGTGAAGCACAAAGAGTAATTCTATAAGGTCATACTTAAAAGATATAAGTGAAGCACATGAAGTATTCTATAAATTGATGAAGGGACATCTCACCCTAGCATGGTTCTTGAAGAAAAAGAAAAACACAAAGGACACAAATCATGTGAACAAAACAAAAACCGAGGTATACCGATAATTGTTGAAGAAGAAAGATGGGATGCCAACCGGGGCATCCCCAAGCTTAGATGCTTGAGTATCCTTGGAATATTTACTTGGGGTGCCTTGGGCATCCCCAAGATGGAACTCTTGCCTCTCTTTATTCTTCTCAGATCGGTAACTCCTCGTTCTTCGAACACTTCATCCACACAAAACTTTAACAAAAACTTTGTGAGATCCGTTAGTGTAACAAAGCAAATCACTACTATAAGTACTGTTGCAAACCAATTCATATTTTGTTTTTTCATTGTAGCTACTGTAATATAACTTTTCAATGGCTTAATCCACCGATAGAAATCAATAGTTTCATCAAAACAAGCAATCAATGCATCAAAAACAGAATCTGTCTTAAACAGGACAGTCTGTAGTAATCTGGAAGTCTAGTATACTTCTGTAACTCCTAAAATTATGAAATAAATATGAAAATTTGAAAAATTTGTACAGAAGTAATGTGCAAAAGGTTTCAGACCCATTTTACTTTCCAGTAAAAAATGTATATTCACGCACTACAGCCAAAGTTTCTGTTTTGTTCTGCACATAGTAAACAAGGAATCTAATCATCCTAAAACCAAAGCTTGGCACATTATTTTTATAGTACAGTGAATATATACAAGGGGATAATTATTTACAGAGAAACTTCCATGAAAAATTCTACATTGTTTCCGTGAGCATGAACACAAGTGCTCAAGGTCGACCCTCACTTCTTCAATGCATAACTTTCCAATCACTTCTCTTTTTGAAAAACTTTTTTAGGCATGAGAGGCAAGTAATAATTTTTTTGTATTTTCATTATTTTAAAATTTTTTATGTTTCACCCACAACTAAACAGAAACAAAAAGGAAAAACAAAATCTACTTAGTGAAGAAAGCAAACAAGCAAACATGAGAATATCAACCCCACGCTATTGCTCCCCGGCAACGGCGCCAGAAAAGAGCTTGATAATCCCCAAGTGCAAGGAATCATCGTAGCAATTTCCAAAGGTGGAAGTGATAAGTATGGAGTGTTGAACCCACAAGGAGCTAAAGGTAAGATCAATATTCTCTCAAGCCCTATATGCCACTGATACGACTCTACGTACACCGAATGTTTGCTTCCAACTAGCAACGAGAAATAAAACTATGTTGTGGGTATGAAGAGGATAACTTTGTATGATATCGGAGAGCTAAAATATAAAAGTAGGTGCTGTTATCATGAAGTTAGAATATATTACTAAATATTATAAATAGCGAGTGTGGAATAATGGTGGATCGGTGTGCGGAACTGTCCTAGGCAATTGTTAACAAGACCGGTAATCACTATTGCAGTTTCATATGAGGGAGAGGCATAAGCTAACATACTTTCTCTACTTGGATCATATGCACTTATGATTGGAACTCTAGCAAGCATCCGCAACTACTAAAGATCATTAAGGTAAAACCCAACCATAGCATTAAAGCATCAAGTCCTCTTTATTCTCATACGCAACAACCCCTCTTACTCGGGTTTGTGTTTCAGTCACTCACCAACCCACTATAAGCGAATCATGAACGTATTGCAACACCCTACAGCGGGAACCCCTCACACTTGCGCGACACGGAGGGCACCATAGGACAACATCAATGTAAAACATACAACTCATACCAATCTAGATCATCAATCAACCCAAAGACAAAAGATATCTACTCAAAACATCATAGGATGGCAACACATCATTGGATCATAATATGTGGCATAAAGCACCATGTTCAAGTAGGGATTACAGCGGGGTGCGGGAGAGTGGACCGCGTAAAATAGACGAGGATGGTGATGTTGATGAAGACGATCACTGTGGTGATGATTCCCCTCCCGATGGTACTCCGGTGCCACCAAGAGAGAGGAGGAGAGGTTCTCCCCCTTGTGCTTCCTCCTCCATGGCCTCCCCCCTCTGGTCCTTGGCCTTCATGGTGATGATGGCCCCTCCGGGATCCTCCTCCATGGCCTCCGGTGATGATGGCCCCCTCCGGCAGGGTGCCGGAGAGGGCCTAGATTGACTTCTCGTGGCTACAGAGGCTTGCGGCGGCGGAACTTCCGATCTAGGTTTCTTTCTGGAAGTTTGGGTATATATAGAAGAGTTTTGCGTTGATTTCACGTCAGGGGGGTTTCCGGGCTGTCCACGAGGCAGGGGCGCGCCCCCCACCCTCGTGGGCAGCCCGGGACTCTTCTGGCCTGCTTCTGGTACTCCGTGGGCTTCTTCTGGTCCAAAAATGATCTCCGTCAAGTGGCACGTCAATTGGACTCCGTTTAGTTTTACTTTTCTGCGATACTCTAAAACAAGGATAAAACAGAAACTGGCACTAGGCTCTAGGTTAATATGTTAGTCCCAAAAATCATATAAATGCATATAAAACATCGTAGAAGGATAGTATAATAGCATGAATACTTCATAAATTATAGATACGTTGGAGACGTATCAAGGGCTGACCTGGAGTCCGTTCGGGGCTCCAGAGAGGGGAATTCGTCGCCGTCGTCATCATCAACCATCCTCCATCACCAATTTCATGATGCTCACCACCGTGCGTGAGTAATTCCATCGTAGGCTTGCTGGACGGTGATGGGTTGGATGAGATTTATCATGTAATCGAGTTAGTTTTGTTAGGGTTTGATCCCTAGTATCCACTATGTTCTGAGATTGATGTTGCTATGACTTTGCTATGCTTAATGCTTGTCACTAGGGCCCGAGTGCCATGATTTCAGATCTGAACCTATTATGTTTTCATGAATATATGTGAGTTCTTGATCCTATCTTGCAAGTCTATAGTCACCTACTATGTGTTATGATCCGGCAACCCCGAAGTGATAATAATCGGGACAACTCCCGGTGATGACCGTAGTTTGAGGAGTTCATGTATTCACTATGTGTTAATGCTTTGGTCTGGTACTCTATTAAAAGGAGGCCTTAATATCTCTTAGTTTCCGCTAGGACCCCGCTGCCACGGGAGGGTAGGACAAAAGATGTCATGCAAGTTCTTCCATAAGCACGTATGACTATATTCGGAATACATGCCTACATTACATTGATGAATTGGAGCTAGTTCTGTGTCACCCTATGTTATGATTGTTACATGATGAACCGCATCCGGCATAATTCTCCATCACCGATCCAATGCATACGAGCTTTTCACATATTGTTCTTCGCTTATTTACTTTTCCGTTGCTACTGTTACAATCACTACAAAACCCAAAAATATTACTTTTGCTACCGTTACCGTTACTATCATACTACTTTGCTACTAAATACTTTGCTGCAGATATTAAGTTATCCAGGTGTGGTTGAATTGACAACTCAACTGCTAATACTTGAGAATATTCTTTGGCTCCCCTTGTGTCGAATCAATAAATTTGGGTTGAATACTCTACCCTCGAAAATTGTTGCGATCCCCTATACTTGTGGGTTATTAGAGCGCGACACCTTCCACCCAAATCACCGACCCCTCCACCAAATAAGCGCGGCCCTAAGCCATGGTGCACACAGTATAGCCAGGATATCAAGGAGCATTTGGCAGCGGAGAAGCAAATCGCGGCCGCACGCGTGGATGAGGTCGTGATGGCTGCCATTCATGCCGAACCCCAGATCTTGGAGGAGCACCTTGCCATTTGCTAGCTACGCCGCTTAAGCATGCTCGGTTTACCTGTTGCGTGTGCTACTCCTGCCTTTCCTTCACAAATTCTAGTGAATTGTGCTATCTAATCTTACCATGCAATCTGTTGCTCTAGTGTATATGTTCTATATGTCGTGTAGTGTGGTGCTCACTTATTAATTGTTTTGTTAATTAGTTGTCGTCTTCAGTTAACTGTTTGGTCCAGTTATGCAAATGTGATGTTCAATTCTTCAGGCTGGAATTTTGTATTTTCTTCCATGTGAGAAATAAATCGAATTTATCTTTACAAAATACATGAGAAACGAATACAATTGCTATATGATAACCCACAAGTATAGAGGATCGCAATAGTTTTCGAGGGTAGAGTATTCAACCCAAATTTATTGATTCGACACAAGGGGAGGCAAAGAATATTCTCAAGTATTAGCAGCTGAGTTGTCTATTCAACCACACCTGAAAGACTTAATATCTGCAGCAAAGTATTTAGTAGCAAAGTAGTATGGAAGTAATGGTAGCAGTTTTTGTAGTAATCATAACAGTGGCAATGGAAGAGTAACTAAGCAAAGATCAATATGTGAAAAGCTCATAGGCAATGGATCAATGATAGATAATTATGTCAGATGTGATTCCTCATGCAACAGTTATAACATAGGGTGACACAGAACTAGCTCCAGTTCATCAATGTAATGTAGGCATGTATTCCGAATATAGGCATACGTGCTTATGGAAAATAACTTGCATGACATCTTTTGTCCTACCCTCCCATGGCAGCGGGGTCCTATTGGAAACTAAGGGATATTAAGGCCTCCTTTTAACAGAGTACCGGACCAAAGCATTAACACTTAGTGAATACATGAACTCCTCAAACTACGGTCATCACCGGGAGTGGTCCCGATTATTGTCACTTCGGGGTTGCCAGATCATAACACATAGTAGGTGACTATTGACATGCAAGATAGGATCAAGAACTCACATATATTCATGAAAACATAATAGGTTCAGATCTGAAATCATGGCACTCGCGCCCTAGTGACAAGCATTAAGCATAGCAAAGTCATAGCAACATCAATCTTAGAACATAATGGATACTAGGGATCAAACCCTAACAAAACTAACTCGATTACATGGTAAATCTCATCCAACCCATCACCATCCAGCAAGCCTACGATGGAATTACTCACGCACGGCGGTGAGCATCATGAAATTGGTGATGGAGGATAGTTGATGATGACGACGGCGACGGATTCCCCTTTGCGGAGCCCCGAACGGACTCCAGATCAGTCCTCCCGAGAGAGATTAGGGCTTGGCGGTGGCTCCGTATCGTAAAACGCGATGAATTCTTCTCTCTGATTTTTTTCTCCCCGAACGTGAATACATGGAGTTGGAGTTGAGGTCGGTGGAGCCTCAGGGGGGCGCACGAGGCAGGGGGGCGCACCCTGCACCCTCGTGGACAGGTTGTGGGCCCCCTGATGCTGATTCTTTCGCCAGTATTTTTTATTATTTCCAAAACGTGTCTCCGTGGATTTTCAGGTCATTCCGAGAACTTTTATTTCTGCACAAAAAGAACACCATGGCAATTCTGCTAAAAACTGCGTTAGTCCAGGTTAGTTCCATTCAAATCATGCAAGTTAGAGTCCAAAACAAGGGCAAAAGTGTTTGGAAAAGTAGATACGTTGGAGACGTATCAACTCCCCCAAGCTTAAACCTTTGCTTGTCCTCAAGCAATTCAGTTGACAAACTGAAAGTGATAAAGAAAAACTTTTACAAACTCTGTTTGATCTTGTTGTTGCAAATATGTAAAGCCAGCATTCAAGTTTTCAGTAAAGATTATGAACTAACCATATTCACAATAACATTTAGGTCTCATGATTACTCATATCAATGGCATAATCAGCTAGCGAGCAATAATAATAAATCTCGGATGACAACACTTTCTCAAAACAATCATAACATGATATAACAAGATGGTATCTCACTAGCCCTTTCTGAAACCGCAAAACATAAATGCAGATCACCTCTGAAGATCAAGGACTGACTAGACATTGTAATTCATGGTAAAAGAGATCCAGTCATAACCATACTCAATATAAATTAATAGCAATGCATGGACATGACAGCGGTGCTCTCCAACTAGTGCTTTTTAATAAGAGGATGATGTATCAACATAAAAGTAAATAGATAGGCCCTTCGCAGAGGGAAGCAGGGATTTGCAGAGGTGCCAGAGCTCGAGTTTTGAAACAGAGATAAATAATATTTTGAGTGGCATACTTTCATTGTCAACATAACAACCAAGAGATCTCGATATCTTCCACACTACACACATTATAGATGGTTCCCAAACAGAATGGTAAAGTTTATACTCCCCCACCACCAACAAGCATCAATCCATGGCTTGCCTGAAACAACGGGTGCCTCCAACTAACAACAGTCCTAGGGGAGTTTTGTTTGCAATTAATTTGATTTGAGCATGGGACTGGGCATCCCGGTTAGCGGCCATTTTCTCGTGAGTGATGAGCAGAGTCCACTCACTACTGCAGGAGACTGCTAACGCGACACTACGATCAGAGACCCTTTGCCGAAATTGTGTGCGATGCAATAATCGCAAACGGTGGTGTAAAAAACCGTCAAAAAAGGTGCAAAACATTTGCGATGATGGATGCATCAAACACGGTTAAGATTTTAGTTGCGTGTGCGATGCAGGGCATATGGTTAATCCATTCAAACTGTCTGCGATGAGGCAGAACAACAGAAATGGGCAGCCATAACAATGTGTGTGCGATGCAGGACACACGGTTAATCCATTCGAACTGTTTGCGATTTGGTAGAACAACAGAAACAAGCAGCCATATCAATGTGTGTGCGATGTACGACATACTGTTAACTCGTATGAACTATTTTCGATTAGGGAACACAACAGAAATGGTTCAACTTAACAAGATGTGTGTGATATGCAGCATACAGTTCACATGGATGAACTGTTTGCGATGAGCCAAAAGAACACAAACGAGTCGTGTAAACAAGATGTGTGTGATACGTGGCAAACAGCCGACTCGAATGAACTGTTTGCGATGAGAAATTACAACACAGACAGTCAATACAGTTACTTCGTGTGTGATTCTGTGTGTACAAAAAACTTTGAAAAATGCAAACTAGTTGCTTGCGGTGACTAGGAGTATCACACATGATGCGTCTGCGAGTACTCGTGTGCGATGATTAGTATGTTAGACATACGTTTCCTTATGTGAACATGTGTGTGAATTTGCAATATGGACAGTTAATATGCAAATGCCTTCTGGACATTGGGCACACGCTTGAACTCAATGAACTGTGTACGATACTAATACTTTCCATGAAAATTTATGAACTTGGGTAACAGCATTTGAGTAACATATATATAGTGGTTACACTATTCGACAAAAGGAGGATCTTCGTAACACGGTTTTGACAACCATATGGTCCATATCTACATACTTAACATAGTAACAACTATCACATTTTAAGAGGCTAAGGTCCAACAACCATATGGTCCATATCTACATACTTAACATATATAGTAACAGCTAGCACATTTTAAGAGGCTGAGGGCCAACAACCACAACTATCCACTGGCAGCTTGATCACGGCGACTCGGCATCTCGTCAATGAAAAGGAAGAGCCCTCATGTGCCTTGGTAGAGCAGGAGTAGAACAGTGTCACCAATTTTCCAATATGGATGCATTGCCACGAGAAGCGAGAACTTGTTAATTTGAATGGTTCCATTTTTGCGGGAAATGCAGTACCTTGCAATCACTTTGGCGTTATTAGCAGGCACAAGTGTAATTCGACCACGCCAGGAAATCGATCTAGGAACGGCTACAGGGGGCAATTTATGTTGACATGTAGAATAAAAAACAATTGTAACATATCGTTGAAGATATATATAGTTTATGAGCATCAACATTAAAATAAGACTTTTTACCAGCTCTTTGTGCACACAATTGGTCTTGTTCAGTGTGTGCACCATAGGTCTAATTAATCCCATCCAAAATCCAGCATTCATACGTTGTGCTATCTCTGTCAGATTATCAACAAAGTTTATGACATGCTTCAAGTCTTTCCAGTGAAATTTGGTACGCTTAGTAACATACAGATTGTTCACTATGCATCCAACATATCCTGCTTAAAAGGTGGAAAGGTATTATTAATTCAGAACATGGCAGAAGAATATATAGTGGGCATAAATTGGTAAACAGAATTTGTTACTGGCTAGGAATGGAGTCAAAATATGATATCACAATTGGTTGCTTAAATAGTGATCAATTGGTTGCTTAAATAGTAATATAACAGCATGGAGAAAGTTGAAAGGACACTAACCTCGATCAGACTTTGATCGGCTGATGACGTTGGGGAAGTAAACATCCATGTTAATTAGACCAGGCCGTGGTGCACGCACTAGAATTTTATTGCCAGCTTTCAGTTCATAACACTTAGACATTTTTCTCCAAAGGTCAGCATTGAAATAGGAGTGACCACCTTTATCAAGTTTTACGCTAACCGTCATTGTAAATCCATGTTGCGTTGTCAATATGACATCCTGGGAGTCATTAGCAAAGTAAAGCCCAATATTTCCTTCTACTCTTGTTCTTCCAAAACAAGGGATGTACTGCTTGAAATGAAAATTAAGATTGTAAATTGGATATATTGAAATAACCGAGCAAGATGTAAATATGGGAGTAATTGATAGAACATATCCATATATAGATGCAAGCAAAGTACAAAAATATAGAATTAAAAATAGATAATGTAACAAAGATTTGATGCAAATATATAGATAATGTAGCAACAGACGGTATATGTTCACAAATTTAGGCCATGCCGACCTTGGTAGGTTGAGATTGAACATACCGAGCGCTCCCTGAAGTCATCCGGAATGGTGAGATAGAACTTCGTTTCTGACTGGCCACAACCATAGTTGCCCGATTTGTGCTCGCACTATGCACACATGAATGAACACCCACGAATCAGCTAGAACAAAAATGATTCCACGATGATTTCCGCCAGTTGATTAACAGCGACGGACGGACTACGATAAGAGATGAGTGAATATTTCGCTAATTAAGTCGATTACCTTCTCCATGAGAAAAATCCCTTGCCCAATCCCGCAGAAAACCCCAGTCGACCAGAGTCAAGAATGTCGGTGCAGATAGGCGGCGGAAAGCGGTGGAGGCGAAATCCGGTGCCGTTTGGAGCACGACCTACGCCTGCCGCCAACAGCCGTCGAGCTTAGGGTGCATGAAAGGGTGCACAAGAATGGTCAAGAAAAACCATACTCGTGCTATTTAGTAATTTCTCAAGCCTTTTACAAGGAATGGGCAGAAATTTCAATGGAATGCATGGCAATAGTCAACCACAAACGTGTCATTTACTAGGTTATCAACTATAGAACAATGAAATATGTGCTTGAAAAACATGACGGCTAGCATGGTGCCATGGTATGGCCTCACCGTGCCCTGGTAAAAATTGGAGAATGTTTTCCTTATGTTGTGATGCGCGCCTCTCATAAAACGAACCATCATCCAAGGAAGATTCATGGTTTCGAGGGGGAAATCACCAAGATTGAAGGGGGATCCAAATTTCCTTTGTCCTTTGTCCATGAGTTTTTTTCTATGATGAGCATACAACCAGCAAATCACCGTGTTCAAATTTGGCACTTTGGTTCATTTGCCATATTTAGGGGCTTATGTGCATTTCCTAGGCATTAATGCACATAATTCAAGTTCAAACAATCGATGCATGAAAGGGTCCACAAGAACGGCCTAGGAAACCATGCTCGTGCCATTTAGTAAATTCTCATGCCTTTTACAAGGAATGGACAGATATTTCGATGAAATGTGTGGCAATAGTCAACCACAAATGTTTGTTTGTTGGGTTTTCAACTATAGAAAAAATGAAATAAATGCTTAAAAAACATGACGCCTGGCATGGTGCCATGGTATGACCTCACCATGCCCTGGTAAAAATTTGAGAAGGTTTGGCTTATGTCGTCATGCACGCCCTTCATAAATCGAACCATCACCGAGGAAGTTCCATGCTTTCGAGAGGGAAAATCCCCATGATTGAAGGGGAATCCTAATTTCCGTCCTAGTTTGTCATTCAGTTTTTTCCAACAATCAACGTACCGCCTCAAATGCAGCGTGTTCAAATTTGACATTTTCCCGCGCTCATTTACCACATTTAGGGGATTATGTGCATTTTCTAGGCATTAGTGGACATAATTCAAATTCGAACAATCGGTGCATGAAAAGGTGCACAAGAATGGTCTGGAAAACCATGCTCGTGTTATTAAGCACATTCTCATGCCTTTAACAAGGAATGGGCAGATATTTCAAGGAAATGTGTGGCAATAGTCAACCATAAACGCGTCGTTTACTCGGTTAACAACTATACAAAAAATGAAACACATGGTTGGAAAACATGACGCCTGGCGTGGTGCCATGGTATGGCCTCACCATGCGCTGGTAAAAATTGGAGAATGTTTTCCTCATGTCGTGATGCGCGCCTTTCCTAAAAGGAACCATCATCCGAGGAAGTTTCATGGTTTTGAGGGGGAAATCACCAAGATTGAAGGGGGATCCAAATTTCCTTTGTCCTTTGTCCACGAGTTTTTTTCTATGATGAGCATACAACCTGCAAATCACCGTGTTCAAATTTGGCACTTTTCCAGGTTCATTTGCCATATTTAGGGGAGCATGTGCATTTCCTAGTCATTAATGCGCATAATTCAAGTTCAAACAATCGACGCATGAAAGGGTCCACAAGAATGGCCTAGAAAAACATGCTCATGCCATTTAGTAAATTCTCATGCCTTTTACAAGGAATGGACAGATATTTCGATGAAATGTGTGGCAATAGTCGACCACAAATGTTTGTTTGTTGGGTTTTCAACTATAGAGAAATGAAATAAATGCTTAAAAAACATGACGCCTAGCATGGTGCCATGGTATGACCTCACCATGCCCTGGTAAAAATTTGAGAAGGTTTGGCTTATGTCGTCACGCACGCCCTTCATAAATCGAACCATCACCGAGGAAGTTCCATGCTTTCGAGAGGGATAATCCCCAAGATTGAAGGGGAATCCTAATTTCCGTCCTAGTTTGTCATTCAGTTTTTTTCCAACGATAAACATACCGCCTCAAATGCAACATGTTCAAATTTGACATTTTCCCGGGCTCATTTACCATATTTAGGTGATTATGTGCATTTTCTTGGCATTAATGAACATAATTCAAATTCAAACAATCGGTGCATGAAAAGGTGCACAAGAACAGTCTGGAAAACCATGCTCGTGTTATTTAGCACATTCTCATCCCTTTTACAAGGAATGGGCGGATATTTCAAGGAAATGTGTGGCAATAGTCAACCATAAACGCGTCGTTTACTCGGTTAACAAATATACAAAAAATGAAACACATGGTTGGAAAACATGACGCCTGGCGTGGTGCCATGGTATGGCCTCACCATACCCTGGTAAAAATTGGAGAATGTTTACCTTATGTCGTGATGCGCGCCTTTCATAAATCGAACCATCATCGAGGACGTTTCATGGTTTCAAGGGGGAAATCACCAAGATTGAAGGGGGGGTCCAAATTTCCTTTGTCCTTTGTCCACGAGTTTTTTTCCACGATGAACATCCAAACTGCAAATCACTGTGTTAAAATTTGGCAGTTTTCCGGGTTCATTCGCCATATTTAGGGGATTATGTGCATTTCCTAGGCATTAATGCACATAATTCAAGTTCAAACAATCGGTGCATGAAAGGGTCCACAAGAACGGCCTAAAAAACCATGCTGGTGCCATTTAGTAAATTCTCATGCCTTTTACAAGGAATGGACATATATTTCGATGAAATGTGTGGCAATAGTCAACCACAAATGTCTGTTTGTTGGGTTTTTTAACTATAGTAAAAATGAAATAAATGCTTAAAAAATATGATGCCTGGAATGGTGCCATGGTATGACCTCACCATGCCTTGGTAAAAATTTGAGAAGGTTTGGCTTATGTTGTCATGCACGCCCTTCATAAATCGAACCATCACCGAGGAAGTTCCATGCTTTCGAAAGGGAAATCCTCAAGATTGAAGGGGAATCCAAATTTTCTTCGTTCTTTGCCCTGGAGTTTTTTTTCCTACGACGAACATACACCCTGCAAATCACCGTGTTCAAATTTGGCATTTTTCCAGGCTCATTTACCATATTTAGGGGATTATGTGCATTTTCTAGGCATTTAGCGATATTAATCCAATCCAGCTACAGGGACGTGGATTGCCGTTTGATCGCGGTGCATCCAACAGTGCACACGCGCGATCCGCGTGGCTGGGGTTCCGGCCAACCATAACGCAACACACAATAGGCTCAGCGCACACTGTTTCCGGAAGTGACGGAGATGAACCGTGTGCGATAATGAACGAGGAAAATTGTAAGGGAGGCCAAATTTCTATTGTCATTTGTGGTTGAGCTCTTGAATACCACCGCACTGTACGGCCGCCCGGCCCCTCCGTCCCAGAGCTCTCTCCAGGCATCGTCCATGGCACCGCGACGCACAGTAACTGGTAAGGAAGTGATGGCATCCCGCCACGCCGCGTTCCTCGCTGCCCGCGACCGCACACATGGTAAGGAAGCGATGGCATCTCGCCGCTCCGAGTTCATCACCGCCGGTGGCTAGACAGTTACATGGGCGGACTTTGAGGCTGCCATGGCCGAATGGGTGGTGGATCTAGAGGCGGCCAAAGCCGCACAGAAGGAGCTGAAAAGGTAGAAAGCAGTCAAGAAAAGAGAGTCCCGCCGCCGCAAGAAAAAAGAGGTCGCACGCCGTGGTGAGGAGAGCTTGGCGGAGATCGAAGCACGGTGGGCTGCTGCCTACAAGGCCGGGAAGGAGAACACTGGCGTCTAGCCAGCATGCCCTGATGGCAGCATGTGAGAAGTAGTTTAAGTTTTTAGTATTAGAGCAAATTACTAGTAGTACTTTAAGTTTGTAGTATTAATGTACAATGTCGGTAAGAGCATCCTTTGAGGGCTTTGAGCATTGATTAGCATGTGTGACCGTGTGCGTTTTTTTGCATTAATAATTAGAAGATCATAAAACACACGGTTTCTATGCCGTACCCGTGTGCATTTTTTGCGTTAATGACCTAATAAACCAGGCGTACCATTGACCGAAAAAAATCAAGTACACATGTACATTTTTTTTGGAGACGGGATCTGCCAACTTTCTTTTTTCTTGCACACGAGTATTTTAAGCGCTTCGTGTGTGTTGTGTGTTTCCCCCGCCCAAGTTTCAAATTTCGCGCCTAATGCGATTTCAGAATTTATTCCTCCAACCACATCCCCTTCCCCTCAGTATCCCCCCTCCCTCGTGCCTCCCCCTACCGGCATGTCAAACTGCCGCCGCCGCAACCACAGCTTCAACCACATCTATGTTCTGCTCGGATCCAGTCAGGTAACCCACCGATCTGTATCACGTCCCCGGCCTGATTGCTTAAATGGCGCCTGCGAAACATTCTCATGCCTCCAAATCCCCCCCCCCCCCCCGCGAGGAGCTGATGGCGGTCCATGGCGCAATGGCTGCTGTGTGTGTTAACCCGGAGGAACACCTCGCCTCCGCCTCCGCCGCCGACATGGTGCAGGCTCTGGCCCAGATGAAGTCCCCCAGCGACTACCCCCTAGGAATTAATAGGTAAGATCTGACCAGCTAAATCTTACCAATACCACTTGCAACGGCTATGATTTGTACGGTTGATGTATTAAGCATGTTCGTGCCTTGTTTATTTCAGTACTACACACTGTGTGATGTTCAAATATTACCGTGTCCAGCTCAATTTCACCAATACCAGCAACAAACTTACAATACATGACTCAGGATATCACTAGAGATGCTGCCCATTTGCTATTTTTAGTGGATGCTAACCATGTTGCACTTAACATGCCTGTCCATGTACTTACGCAGGGTCAGAACGGCTGATGTTTTTGTTTTCCGTCGAGGTGAGCTGCATCCCATGTCTTACAGTATTTCACATAATTTGTGCAATTGCAGTTTAACTTCTACCCATTTATTGGTTGCCTGTAGGTACACATGTCAGTGGCACTGATCCACGCTTCAACCCGGAGGAACAGCTCGCCTCCGCCGTCGCTGACTTTGGGCGAGCTCTGGCCATGATGAAGCGCCCCAGCAACTACCTCTCAGGACTTACCAAGTATGTACTCACCAATTCAATCTTACCAATACCAGTTGCAATTAATGCTATGTTCTGTACGGTCGATGTATTAAACATGTTCTAGTAAACATGCCTAACACGTTTTTGCTACTTTCCCTAGCTTTTTATAGACATCTGGGCCATTCTCTGCTCTAGCAGTACCTGCCTTATGATGTTTAACTACGCCAATTGCATTTTTATCAGTACCGGTTTCAATGTCTATTCAGCCTGTTGCAATTAACAGTTGAATCCATTTTTAAACAGTTGCATTTCAATGGCTACAAACTTACAAAACATGACTTAGGATGTTGTTAAGCCTGTTGCAATTAACAGTTGTATCCATTTTTTAATCTGTCCATTTTCTACCATGCTACTCTCCGCAATGAAGATATACTAGAGATGCTGCCCCATTTGCTATTTTTTGTGGATGCTAACCCTGTTGTACTTAACATGCTTGTCCATGTACTTACGCAGGGTCATAACGGCCGATGCTGTTGTTTGCCGTCAAGGTTAGCTGCATCCCATGTCTTACAGTATTTCACATCATTTGTGCAATTGCAGTTTAATTTCTACCATTTACTGGTTGCCTGTAGGTACACATGTCAGTGGCACTGATCCACGCTTCGACCCGGAGGAACAGCTCACCTCCGTCGCCGCTGACTTCGGGCGGGCTCTGGCCAAGATGAAGTGCCCCAGCAACTACCTCTCAGGACTTACCAAGTATGTACCCACTAGTTCAATCTTACCAATACCAGTTGCAATTAATGGCTATGTTTTGTATTGTCGATGTATTAAGCATGTTGTAGTAAACATGCCTAACACGTTTGAGCTATTTTCCCTAACTTTTTATAGACAACTGGGCCATTATCTGCTCTGGCAGCACCTGCCCTATGATGTTTAACTCTGCCAATTGCATTTTTATCAGTACCGGTTGCAATGGCCATTAAGCCTGTTGCAATTAACAGTTGTATCCATTTTTAAAGAGTTGTATTTCAATGGCTACAATCTTACAAAACATGAATTAGGATGTTGTTAAGCCTGTTGCAATTAACAGTTGTATCCATTTTTTAATCCATCCCTTTGCTACCGTGCTACTCTTTCGAAATGAAGATATCACTACAGATGCTGCCGTTTTATTACCATTTGCTATTTTTGGTGGATGTTAACTCTGTTGTAGTTAACATTGGCTTTCCATGTACTTACACAGGGCTACAATGGGCGATGCTGTTGTTTGCCGTCGAGGTTAGCTGCATCCCGTGTCTTATACACCATCTATTCCTAAATATAAGTATTTTTAGAGATTCCAATATAGACTACATAAGGAGCAAAATGAGTGAATCTAGATTCTAATCTAAACTATATCTATAATTCTATATACATCCGTATGTAGTTCATATTGATATCTCAAAAAATACTTGTACTTAGGAACAATGGTAGTTGTATTTTACATCATTTGTGCAATCTCAGTTTAGCTTCTAACATTTACTGGTTGCTTGTAGGTACATATATAAGGGGTACTGATCCACGCTTCGATCCCTTATGCGTATGGGGCAATGAGATATTCATGAACAAGCGTCAAGTGAGGAAACTAAGAAAGATTGTTAGGCGAAAGAAACGGGTGATTGGAATTAAGCTCTTTATTTACACTTTGTCGAAGACAACAGTGAACTTTAGGATGGTAAGTAATGTGTTGCCTTTTCCCCCTGCCCACAACAAGTTACTCTATTAGACCTCAGTATCTGATATTTTTCTCTTTTCAGTGGTTTCCGAAGCTATTTACTGATGATTACCTTGCAAACTACATGACCGGAGTGGAGGCAACTAAGGTTAAAGTATACAATTCATGCTACCATGATAATTCTCTAGAAGTCTTCCTGAAGGCGGTGAAGGATGGGCGGGCGATCGTCACAAGGGGTTGGACAAAAGTGGTTCGTGCCTATGGCATGCAGGAAGGCACATTATGGGCATTCCGCTTCTTCAACACCGTCGGCAGTCAAAATGATTTACACTTGTCTCTTCACCTTTACCGCCTTTAAATACTGCGGTTCATCATAGTTAATTGTTGCCTAATCCTGTAATTACTGAACATATTGTACTAGCAATTTTATTTATGGATTCGTTGTTGAACCATTGTGCTGAGAATTTGAATTGCACATTTTGTATTTCAAAATTTCCAATTAGAATAATAAATTACACGCAAAAATAAAAATAGAACAGACGGTCATGGACCTTTGCAAACGGTTCTAGCAGTAAAAGCGCTTGCGATGGATAGCCCAATGCCACACAGTTTTCTACATCAAATCGTGTGTGATGTAGTTAATGAAAGCAAACAGTTAACCAAGGCAGAGCATGTGTGATAGTTACACCTTTCACACACGAGCGTATACATAAAACCGTGTGGGATGTACATAAGAACGGAAACGTATTCCTTGGATTGACTGTGTGTGATATACATACGAATGAAAATGTTTTCTGGGATTCACCGTGTGGGATGTACATACCTCCGGAAATGATTTTCTCGGATTACCGTGTGGGATGTACATGCCTATGGAAATGATTTTCTCGGATTACCGTGTGGGATGTACATACCTACGGAAATGATTGGGTTTCGATGCCTCGCCCGGTCGCACACGGCCCCAGCCTGGGTCCCAAGAGGGCCTATCCCCAACAATTTCTGGGTCATGTGGGAAGGACACCCTATCGCACACACTCACTTGGCGACGGTTCCAAATGTCGTCGCGCGAATGGGTAAAAAACCGTTTGTTTAGGACCGACGCGCACCAGTGACTCATCATGAGAATAACCCACCTAGCATGGAAGATATAGACAGCCCTAGTTGATACATGAGCTATTCGAGCATACAAACCAGAATTTCATTTGTAGGTTTAGAGTTTGGCACATACAAATTTACTTGGAACGGCAAGTAAATACCGCATATAGGAAGGTATGGTGGACTCATATGGAATAACTTTGAGGTTTATGGAAGTGGATGCATAAGCAATATTCCCGCTTAGTACAAGTGAAGGCTAGAAAGAGACTGGGAAGCGGCCAACTAGAGAGCAACAACAGTCATGAACATGCATTCAAATTAATCAACACTGAGTGCAAGCATGAGTAGGATATAATTCACCATGAACATAAATATCGTGGAGGCTATGTTGATTTTGTTTCAACTACATGCATGAACATGTGCCAAGTCAAGTCACTCGAATCGTTCAAAGGAGGATACCACCCTATCATACCACATCAACCATTTTAATAGCATGTTGGCACGCAAGGTAAACCATTATAAACTCCTAGCTAATTAAGCATGGCATGAGCAACTATAATCTCTAATTGTCATTGCAAACATGATTCATTCATAATAGGCTGAATCAGGAACGATGAACAAATCATATTTACAAAAAGAAGATAGGTCGAGTTCATACCAGCTTCTCTCATCTCAATCGGTCCATCATATATCGTCATTATTGCCTTTCACTTGCACGACCGAACGGTGTGGATAATAATAATAATAATAATAATAATAGTGCACATGCATTGGAGTAAGCTGGAATCTGCAAGCATTTAATACATGGGAGAAGACAAGGTAATATGGGTTCTTGGTTAAATCGACAATAATGCATATGAGAGCCACTCAACATTTTCATCATGGTCTTCTCCTCTCGACCCCCAAAGAAAAGAAATAAAATAAAACTATTTACACGAGAAAGCTCCCAACAAACAAAAGAAGAACGAGAAGTCTTTTTGGGTTTTCTTTTAATTACTACTACTACAGGCATGGAAAGTAAACTAGCTAAAAGCTACAACTAATTTTTTTGTTTTTCTTAAGGTTTTTCAAACTCACAAGAAGAAGGCTTAGAAGAGAAAATAAACTTGCATGGATAGTACAATGAAAAAGTATGAGCGGCGACAACTAGAATGAGTGTGTGAACATGAATGTAATGCCGGTGAGAAATACATACTTTCCCAAGCTATGTACTCCCCAAGCTTAGGCTTTTAGCCTAAGTTGGTCTAGGGCCACGGCTGGCGTGGCGGATATCCAAAGTCGTAACTAGGGTTGTACTGAGATGCAGCAGCTACTGCCTCAAGAGCTGCAGCTTGGAGGCGAGCTGCTTTCGTACTCCTCTCATACTCGTTCGCTTCCTTCCTGGTTATAACATATCTCCTTTTTTCCTGAAACTTAAAGAAAGTAGGAGCAGGGAGGGCAATATGGACAGTGCGCCGTCTGTCAAAGATTAGTCGGTACTGGAGGAACTGTTCATTCCTCTGAACAAACTGATGGCGAACCATAGCATTATAATCTAGATAAGCAGGAGACAACTCTATATCATTTTCATGTATGGGTACATCAAGATAATTAGCTACACGAGTTGCATAAATTCCACCAAACAAATCTCCGCTTGTACCGTTAAGATGCAACAATGGCCCCCAAGTTATATTATTTATCTCCTAATACCGCACTCTTGAGGACACTAAGATCTGGAACGCACATGTGACAAGCCTCATCTTTACCGTTGATGCATCTACCTATAAAGAGAGCAAAATAATGTATGGAAGGGAAATGAATGCTCCCTATGGTAGCTTGTGTGATTTCTCTAGATTCCCCCACAGTGATACTAGCAAGAAAGTCTTTATATTCAGATTTGCGAGGTTCACTAACATTGCCCCACTGCGGGAGTTTACAAGCAGTATTAAAATCTTCTAGGTCCATGGTATATGATTTATCATAAAGATCAAATAGAACAGTGTGAGAATTGCGCGAGGATGTAAATTTAAACCTTCTCACAAAGGAATCAGTTAGGAAGTAGTATTGTGGGCACTTATCTGACATGAAGCCCTCAAGATCAGCATTACGCACATACGCGTCAAATTCATTCTTGATGTCTGCCTGGACCATAAACTCTTCTGACGGCCATTCACAAGGCCGCACTTGAGCTTCCGTCGGTGGTTCATCGTCCGGCTCACATATCGCGAACCTTGGTCCTTGCTTCCTTGAGGAAACGCCTTGGTACATTTTCCTAAACATTTTTCTTTCTCTGAAAAATTTCTGAAAATTTTAGTGACTCAAAATAAAAGTGAACGAAACTAAACAAGATTGTTAGCAACTACTCCCACAAGTGCCTAGAGACTATATCAAGCATTAGAACTACTTGGGACCATATAAATTTGACATGCAAGCTCAAGAACAGGGTCACCTAAGCAGCCTAAATTTGCAATAAATAAAGCACTAGAACAAAAACTAATTGGACCATTGGAGGAGTCACATACCGAAGAACAGTCCCCCAAAATAGTTTTGTGAATGAAGCTTTGAGCAAGGAGATCGAAAATGGCAGCAAGATGAGCTAGAACACGGGTTTGAGCTATGGGAGGATTTTTTCTGGAGGAAGACGAAGTGAGTGGGTGCTGGAATAAGTGGAGGGGTCCACGTGGGGCCCACGAGGCAGGGGGCGCACCCCAGGGGGGCCTGCACCCTCATGGCCAAATGTTGGGGGCCCCTGGTGTGTTCTCAGTGCCAGATATTCTTAAATATTGTACAAAAAATCATATTTCATTTTCGGGACGTTTGGAGAACTTCTATTTTCGGGGTATTTTTTTATTGCAAGGATAATTCAGAAAACAGATAGGAAATACTATTATTTCTTTATTTAATATAAATATCAGAAAGTAGAAGGAGGGTACAGAGAGCTGTGCTTTCTAACTTCATCCATCTCATGCTCATCAAAAGGAATCCACTAACAAGGTTGATCAAGCCTTGTTAACAAACTCTTTCCGAATAACATGAAATCGGAGAATTTTCGAATAACACTAGGTTACCTCAACGGGGATATGCACGTACCCAACAATAAGAATATCATATTTCTTCTTGACGGTAGGAAGAGGGAATTCAAAACCTCCAATAGTAATCGTTGAAATTTTTCCAATAGAATTGATACTATGGACTTGAGGTTGTTTCCTCAGAAAGTGTACCGTATGCTCATTACCATTAACATGAAAAGTGACATTGCCTTTGTTGCAATCAATAACAGCCCCTGCAGTATTCAAAAAGGGTCTACCAAGGATAATCGACATACTATCATCCTCGGGAATATCAAGAATAACAAAGTCCGTTAAAATAGCAACGTTTGCAACCACAACAGGCACATCCTCACAAATGCCGACAGGTATAGCAGTTGATGTATCGGCCATTTGCAAAGATATTTCAGTAGGTGTCAACTTATTCAAATCAAGTATGCGATATAAAGAGAGAGGCATAACACTAACACCGGCTCCAAGATCACATAAAGCAGTTTTAACATAGTTTCTTTTAATGGAGCATGGTATAGTTGGTACTCCTGGATCTCCATGTTTCTTTGGTATTCCACCCTTAAAAGTATAATTGGCAAGCATGGTGGAAATTTCAGCTTCTGGTATCTTTCTTTTATTTATAACAATATCTTTCATGTACTTAGCATAAGGATTCATTTTAAGCATATCAGTCAGACGCATATGCAAAAAGATAGGTCTAATCATTTCAGCAAAGCGCTCAAAATCCTCATCATCCTTTTTCTTGGATGGTTTAGGAGGGAAAGGCATGGGTTTCTGAACCCATGGTTCTGTTTCTTTACCGTGCTTCCTAGCAACAAAGTCTCTCTTATCATAACGTTGATTCTTTGATTGTGGGTTATCAAGATCAACAGCAGGTTCAATCTCTACATCATTGTTATTGCTAGGTTGAGCATCGACATGAACATCATCATTAACATTATCACTAGGTTCATGTTCATTACCAGATTGTGTTTCAGCATCAGAAATAGAAATATCATTGGGATTCTCAGGTGTGTCAACAACAGGTTCACTAGAAGCATGCAAAGTCCTATCATTTTTCCTTTTCTTCCTCTTAGAAGGACTAGGTGTATCAACATTAGTTCTCTGAGAATCTTGCTCAACTCTATTATGGTGGCCCTCAAGATACAAAGGTTCCTGAGTCATTTTACCCCCTCTAGTCATAACTCTGACAACATTACCATTTTTCTTATTATTTAATTCATTGAGCAAATCATCTTGTGCTTTAAGCACTTGTTCTACCTGAGTGGTAACCATAGAAGGATGTTTACTAATAAGTTTAAGGTCACCTTTGACTCTAGACATATAATCACTCAAGTGTTCAATCATATAAGCATTTCATTTCAATTGTCTACCGACATAAGCATTGAAGTTTTCTTGTTTAATAATAAAATTATCAAACTCATCCAAGCATTGGCTAGCAGACTTATTACGAGGAATATCACCTTCATCAAATCTATAGAGAGAATTTACCTTTACTACCTGTGTCGGGTTATCAAGACCATGTATTTCTTCAATAGGTGGTAAATTTTAACATCTTTAGCTTTAATACCCTTTTCTTTCATAGATTTCTTTTCCTCTTGCATATCTTCAGGACTGAGAAATAAAATACCCCTTTTCTTCGGAGTTGGATTAGGAGTAGGTTCAGGAAGTGTCCAATCATTATCATTACTTGGTATATTATTCAATAGCAATTCAGCTTGCTTAACAGTTCTTTCCCTGAAAACACAACCAGCACAACTATCCAGGTGGTCTCTGGAAGCATCGGTTAGTCCATTATAAAAGATATCGAGTATTTCATTTTTCTTGAGAAGATGATCAGGCAAAGCATTAAGTAATCGGAGAAGCCTCCCCCAAGCTTGTGGGAGACTCTCTTCTTCAATTTGCAAAAAAATTATATATTTCCCTTAAGGCAGCTTGTTTCTTATGAGCGGGGAAATATTTAGCAGAGAAGTAATAAATCATATCCTGGGGACTACGCAGACAACCAGGAGCAAGAGAATTAAACCATCTTTTAGCATCACCCTTTAATGAGAACGGAAATAACTTAAGGATATAGTAGTAACGAATTTTTCCCTCATGAGTGAATAGGGTGGCTATATCATTTAATTTAGTAAGATGTGCCACAACAGTTTCAGATTCATAGCCATAAAAAGGATCAACCAAAGTAATTAACTAAGGATTGACAGTCAAATCATAATCCTTATCAAAAATACAGATAGGTGAAGTAGCAAAAGCAGGGTCGTATTTCATTCTAGCATTCAAAGACTTTTCTTTCAGCTTAGCTAACAGTTTCTTATGATCATATCTATCTTTGCAAGCAAAAAGATCTTTAGCAGTTTCTTCATCCATAACATAACCCTCAGGCACATCAGGCATTTCATATCTAGGGGGAGAATCTTCATCATCACTTTCATCAATATTATCTGTTTCAATAATTTCATTCTCTATAACCCTAGCAAGTTGTTCATCAAGAAATTCACCTAATGGCACAATATTATCAAGCATAGAAGTAGTTTCATCATAAGCATCATGCATAGCAGAAGTGGCATCATCAATAACATGCGACATATCAGAATCAATAGCAGGAGTAGGTTTAGGTGTCGCAAGTTTACTCAAAACAGAAGGAGAATCAAGTGCAGAGCTAGATGGCAGTTCCTTACCTCCCCTCGTAGTTGAGGGATAAATCTTGGTTTTTTCGTCTTTCAAGTTCCTCATAGTGATCAACAGATATAAATCCCAAGTGACTCAAAGAATAGACCTATGCTCCCCGGCAACGGTGCCAGAAAATAGTCTTGATAACCCACAAGTATAGGGGATCTTTTCGAGGGTAGAGTATTCAACCCAAATTTATTGGTTCGACACAAAGGGAGCCAAAGAATATTCTCAAGTATTAGCAGCTGAGTTGTCAATTCAACCACACCTGAAAGACTTAATATCTGCAGCAAAGTATTTAGTAGCAAAGTAGTATGGAAGTAACAGTAGCAGTTTTTGTAGTAATCGTAACAGTGGCAACAGAAAACTAACTAAGCAAAGATCAATATGTGAAAAGCTCGTACGCAATGGATCAATGATGGATAATTATGTCGGATGTGATTCCTCATGCAACAGTTATAACATAGGGTGACATAGAACTAGCTCCAGTTCATCAATGTAATGTAGGCATGTATTCTGAATATAGTCATACGTGCTTATGGAAAAGAACTTGCATGACATCTTTCGTCCTACCCTCCCGTGGCAATGAGGTCCTATTGGAAACTAAGGGATATTAAGGCCTCCTTTTAATAAAGTACCAGACCAAAGCATTAACACTTAGTGAATACATGAACTCCTCAAACTACGGTCATCACCGGGAGTGGTCTCGATTATTGTCACTTCGGGGTTGCCGGATCATAACACATAGTAGGTGACTATTGACTTGCAAGATAGGATCAAGAACTCACATATATTCATGAAAACATAATAGGTTCAGATCTGAAATCATGGCACTCGGGCCCTAGTGACAAGCATTAAGCATAGCAACATCAATCTTAGAACATAATAGATACTAGGGATCAAACCCTAACAAAACTAACTCGATTACATGGTAAATCTCATCCAACCCATCACCGTCCAACAAGCCTATGATGGAATTACTCACGCACGACGGTGAGCATCATGAAATTGGTGATGGAGGATGGTTGATGATGACGACGGCGACAGATTCCCCTCTCCGGAGCCTCGAACGGACTCCAGATCAGCCCTCCCAAGAGAGATTAGGGCTTGGCGGTGGCTCCGTATCGTAAAACGCGATGAATCCTTCTCTCTTATTTTTTTTCTCCCTGAACGTGAATATATGGAGTTGGATTTGAGGTGGGTGGAGTCTCAGGGGGCCCACGAGGCAGGGGGCGCGCCCCAGGGGGGTGGGCGCGCCCTGCACCCTTGTGGACAGGGTGTGGGCCCCCTGATGCTGATTCTGTCGCCATTATTTTTTATTATTTCCAAAATGTGTCTCCGTGGATTTTCAGGTCATTCCTAGAACTTTTATTTCTGGACAAAAATAACACCATGGCAATTCTGCTGAAAGCAGCGTCAGTCCGGGTTAGTTCCAGTCAAATCATGCAAGTTAGAGTCCAAACAAAGGGCAAAAGTTTTTGGAAAAGTAGATACGTTGGGGACGTATCACTATATTTCCAAGTTGTCAAGCATGCTTGGTTTCGTTATACATTGTGCAATGTGGTGCTCAGTTAACATTTGGTTCATTTGTGTTGTGGTGTGTAGTTAACTGTTTGGTTCAATTCCGCAATGCGATGTTCAATAGTTGTGGGTGCATTTTGTTATTGTATACCATGTGAGGAATAAATTGAATTTGGCTGTAGTAAATACATGAGAAACAAATGCAATTGCTACAATTGCTTGTAGTTAACTGTTGGGTTAACTGTCTGATCTTCTATTAGGAGTATGTTATATTGTGCAATGTGGTGCTCAGTTAATGTTTGGTTCATTTGTTGTGGTGTTTAGTTAACTGCTTGGTTCAATTTTGCAATGCGATGTCCAATTGTCGTGGGTAGAAATTTGTATTGTTGTGCATGTGAGGAATAAATTGAATTTGGCTGCACTTAATACATGAGAAACATATACAAGTGCTATATTTCCTAGTTCTTAATCATGCTTGCTTCGGATAAATGGATTTTCCGTGCGACTTGAATTAATCTGATGAATCTGCAATGTGCTTATTTTTCATCAACATATTTTACCGATAGCATGCGAACCCTTACTTAACCTGACGACTAAGTACCTTATATGTGTTGTAGGAAACAATGGGAAGCACTGAGGTTTACAATCGAGGTTAGCATGTGCATGGTCCGTTCTCTAATAGCACATTATTGTGCAATTGCAGGAACCATTCTCGTATTTTGGTTTTTAACAATTTGGTGTTGCACATGTAGGTCCTGGTGTCAGAGGTTTTGACCCACTGTTCGACCCTTTTTGCATATGGGGGAATGAGTTGTCCATGAATATCAATCAAATCAAGAAACTCAGAAAGATTGTTAGGATAAAGAAACTAGCGACAAAAAACAACAAGATCTTTGTCTGCATAATGAAGAAGACATCAGTTCACTACAAGATGGTACTAACTATTATACCTTGCCTTTTTTATTCCTTTGCCCCATTTCTAATATAGAGAAGATATTTATGCACATCCTTGTTTTCAGGCCTTTCCAAAGCAATACATTGATGATTACCTCTCAAACCACCTCTATGGTCAGGAGGCGAGGAACGTTTTCATACAACACCCACAGTTCAATATTGAAGGGTTCCTGAAGAGGACGAAGGACGGACGGTCAATCATCCACAGGCACTGGCCTAAAGTTGCAAAGACCTTCAACATGAATGAAGGCTCAATATCCGCCTTCCGCTTCAGCAGTTTTCCAGATGAGATACATCTGTCTATATACCGTGTATGATGCTAATTTCGAAAAGTTCTACATGTTGCATGTGGAACTTGGTGCTAGTGCAGTTCTGTAATGGGGTAGCTGAGTGCTGAAGCTATAACATGTTGTACTCTGATGTATTTCAATTATGAAATTCTACTTCCTTAATATGGAAATGAAATATATTGTGTGCTAATATGAATGTCAATTAGATTAACAAATGGATTATTAATAATAGGGCAATTAGCCTGCTAATTAGGTTTTGCTATTGCAAACGGTTATTCAAAAAATACCATGGGCGATGACCTCAGGCAACGCACACAGTTTCCAGGAATAAACCGTGTTGGATCAATGAACAATCACACATGACTTTCTCTTGAAAACTGTTTGCGTTAGGCCATGATGACCGACAAGTATGGGGGATCTATCATAGTCCTTTCGATAAGTAAGAGTGTCGAACCCAACGAGGAGCAGAAGGAAATGACAGGCAGTTTTCAGTAAGGTATTCTCTGCAAGCACTGAAATTATCGGTAACAGATAGTTTTGTGATAAGGTAATTCGTAACAGGTAACAAGTAACAAAAGTAAACAAGGGGCAGCAAGGTGGCCCAATCCTTTTTGTAGCAAAGGACAAGCCTAGACAAACTCTTATATAAAGGAAAGCGCTCCCGAGGACACATGGGAATTATCGTCAAGCTAGTTTTCATCATGCTCATATGATTCGCGTTCGTTACTTTGATAATTTGATATGTGGGTGGACCCGTGCTTGGGTACTGCCCTTCCTTGGACAAGCATCCCACTTATGATTAACCCCCCTCGCAAGCATCCGCAACTACGAAAGAAGAATTAAGGTAAACCTAGCCATAGCATGAAGCATATGGATCCAAATAAGCCCCTTACGAAGCAACGCATAAACTAGGGTTTAAGCTTCTGTCACTCTAGCAACCCATCATCTACTTATTACTTCCCAATGCCTTCCCCTAGGCCCAAACAATGGTGAAGTGTCATGTAGTCGACGTTCACATAACACAACTAGAGGAAAGACAACATACATCTCATCAAAATATCGAACGAATACCAAATTCACATGATTACTTATAACAAGACTTCTCCCATGTCCTCAGGAACAAACATAACTACTCACAAATCATATTCATGTTCATAATCAGAGGGGTATTAATGTGCATAAAGGATCTGAACATATAATCTTCCACCGAATAAACCAACTAGCATCAACTACAAGGAGTAATCAACACTACTAGCAACCCACAGGTACCAGTCTGAGGTTTTGAGACAAAGATCGGATACAAGAGATGAACTAGGGTTTGAGAGGAGATGGTGCTGGTGAAGATGTTGATGGAGATTGACCCCCTCCCGATGAGAGGATCGATGGTGATGACCATGGTGACGATTTCCCCCTCCCGGAGAGATGTTTCCCCGGCAGAACAGCTCCGCCGGAGCCCTAGATTGGTTCCGCCTCAAGACGGCGGCGCTTCGTCCCGAAAGCTTCCTTATGATTTTTCCAGGGCAAAATACAACATATACCAAAAGATGGGCATCGGGGGGCTTCCAGGTGGCCCACGAGGCAGGGGGCGCGCCCAGGGGGTAGGGCGTGCCCTCCACCCTCGTGGACATTGGGTGGCCCCCCTCTGGTGCTTTCTTCGCCCAATATTTTTAATAAATTCCAAAGCTGACTTTCGTTGAGTTTCAGGACTTTTGAAGTTGTGCGAAATAGGTCTCTAATATTTGCTCCTTTTCCAGCCCAAAATTCCAGCTGCCGGCATTCTCCTTCTTCATGTAAACCTTGTAAAATAAGAGAGAAAAGGCATAAGTATTGTGACATAATGTGTAATAACAGCCCATAATGCAATAATATCGATATAAAAGCGTGATGCAAAATGGACGTATCAACTCCCCCAAGCTTAGACCTTGCTTGTCCTCAAGCGGAAGCCGATATCGAAAAATATGCCACATGTTTAGAGATAGAGGTGTCGATAAAATAAAATACAGACATGAGGGCATCATGATCATTCTTAGAATAGCAACATATATGTATTGTCATATGATTTCTTATGCTGAAGTAACAATCAATTCACAATGTAAAGTATGAATCATAAACTTCATTGAAAAACTAGTAAACTAAAGTATCTGTCATTGAAGCAATTGCAATTTATCATAACATCGGAAAGATTCAATATAAGAGCTTTTCAGCAAGTCCACATACTCAACCATCATTTATTCTTTCACAATTGCTAACACTCATGCAATACTTATGGGTATGAAGTTTTAATCGGACACAGAGAAAGATAGGGGCTTTATAGTTTTGCCTCCCAACCTTTTACCTCAAGGGTAACATCAACAATAATGCTTTATGAAAACCCACATCCAATTGGATATATATATCAGGATCTTTCCAACACATAGTGCTTGCCAAAGGATAAAGTGTAAAAAAGGAAAGGTGAAGATCACCATGACTCTTGTATAAGGTATAAGACAAAAATAAAAGATAGGCCCTTCGAAGAGGGAAGCAGAGGTTGTCATGTGCTTTTATGGTTGGATGCACAAAATCTTAATGCAAAAGAACGTCACATTATATTGCCACTTGTGATAGGGACCTTTATTATGTAGTTCGTCGCTTCTATTTCTTCCATATCACAAGCTCGTATAAAGCCTATTTTCTCCACATTAATAGATCATACATATTTAGAGAGCAATTTTTATTGCTTGCAACAATGGAAACTTACTTGAAGGATCTTACTCAATCCATAGGTATATATGGTGGACTCTCATGGCAAAACTGGGTTTAAGGATATTTGGAAGCACAAGTAGTATCTCTACTTGGTGCAAAGAATTTGGCTAGCATGAGGGGGAAAGGCAAGCTCAACATGTTGGATGATCCATGACAATATAATTTATTTTGGATATAAGAAAACATAACCCATTACGTTGTCTTCCTTGTCCAACATCAACTTTTTAGCATGTCATATTTTAATGAGTGTTCACAATCATAAAAGATGTCCAAGATAGTATATTTATATGTCAAAACCTCTCTTTCTTTATTACTTCCTATTAATTGCAACGATGACCAAAACTATGTTTGTCAACTCTCAACAACTTTTATTCATCATACTCTTTATATGTGAAGTCATTACTCTCCATAAGATCAATATGATCACTTCATTTCTTTTTATTCTTTATTTTTTCTTTTCCTTTATTCCCTCAAGATCATAGAAAGATAACCAAGCCCTCGACTCAAGACTAATCTTTATTATGTATAGCTCACGGACTCGATTATATAGATAAGGATCGACACAAAAACTTAAAGCTAGATCATACTAAACTTTATTCTACTAGATCAAGATATAACCAAAAGGATCGAACTAAGAAAAATGGTAAAGATAGAAGTGTGATGGTGATACGATACCGGGGCAGCTCCCCCAAACTTGGTAGTTTCCAAGGGGAGTGCCCATACCTATGTATTTATGTCTCTTTCTTCGGAGGTAGTGATGTGATATTTTTGGCGATGATGCCCCTTAGGATATGGTTCTCTTCCTCGAGCTCATTGACTTGCTGCTTAAGATCCATTGTTTCCTTCCAGAGTTTACCCGTGACGGCTAAAGCTTCTTTCACCCATGGATGTTGCATAGCTGCGGGAGAACAAGTAACACTCTTTTTCATATTTTCATAATAAAGAAATCTAGCATTGGGAGGGATGACCGAATTTTGAATTGCTGAGCTCTGGAGTTCCTCCATCATAAATCTGGCCTCGAGACGAGAGGTAACTTCTTGATCTTCCTCCATGGCATCTATCCTTTTCAAGTCGGCCTCCATCTCTTCCTCAGTTGATGGCCCAAAGTGATCGGCATCGATGTTTGCTTTTGGCCACAGTGTCGGGTGAGATACTCGGCTCTCCTCGATGGACTCTTGAGAAGACATCTTGATCTAATCTGCGGCAGAAACAACTCAAAACCAAAACAGAGGTTTTTGTCGTGGTACGGTGGTCAAAACCTTCAGGAGATTATATAATGAATTTTTACTGACCAAAAGAAGTATCGTGCAAGAAAACGGAGTCCGGAGGGCACACGAGGTGTCCACGAGGCAGGGGGCGCACCCAGGGGGTAGGGCGTGCCCTACACCCTCATGGATGCCTCGTGTCCCTTTCGGACTACTTCTATTTTCCTATTTTTTTAATATTTCAAAACAGAGAAAAATTGCTATTAGAACTGTTTTGGAGTCGGTTTACTTACCGTACCACATACCTATTCCTTTTCGGAGTCTGAAACATTCTGGAAAGTGTCCCTTATGTACTCCTCCGGGGTTACAGTGTCAATAACATTGGTTTCAACATTTATGGGATTACCTGAGATATAATGTTTGATTCTTTGACCGTTCACCACCTTCGGATTTGTGCCTTCGAAGTTGTTGATTTTTATGGCACCAGAATGATAGACCTCCTCGATAACGTAAGGACCTTCCCATTTAGAGAGGAGTTTTCCTGCAAAAAATCTTAAACAAGAGTTGTATAACAAAACATAATCACCTACATTAAACTCACGCTTTTGTATCCTTTTGTCATGCCATCTTTTAACTTTTTCTTTAAACAGTTTGGCATTCTCATAGGCCTGGGTTCTCCACTCATCAAGTGAGCTAATGTCAAATAGTCTCTTCTCACCGGCAAGTTTGAAATCATAATTGAGCTCTTTAATGGCCCAATATGCCTTATGTTCTAGTTCGAGAGGTAAGTGACATGCTTTTCCATAAACCATTTTATACGGAGACATACCCATAGGATTTTTATATGCAGTTCTATAGGCCCATAATGCATCATCAAGTTTCTTGGACCAATTCTTTCTAGATCTATTAACAGTCTTTTGCAAAATTAATTTAATCTCTCTATTACTCAGTTCTACTTGACCACTAGACTGTGGGTGGTATGGAGATGCAATTCTATGATCAACATCATACTTAGCAAGCATTTTACGAAAAGCACCATGAATAAAATGTGAACCACCACCAGTCATTAAGTATCTAGGGACTCCAAACCTCGAAAAAATAACTTCTTTAAGCATCTTAATAGAGGTGTTATGATCACCACTACTAGTTGGAATAGCTTCTACTCACTTAGTAACGTAATCAAAAGCAACTAAAATATGTGTGTACCCATTAGAGGAAGGAAACGGTCCCATATAATCAAAGCCCCAAACATCAAATGGTTCAATAAGAAATGAATAGTTCATAGGAATTTCTTGATGTCTACAAATATTACCAATTCTTTGACATTCATCACAAGACAAGACAAACTTACGGGCATCTTTGAAGAGAGTAGGCCAATAAAAATCGGATTGCAATACCTTATGTGCAGTTCTATCTCTAGCGTGGTGTCCTCCATAAGCCTCGGAGTGACACTTGTGTAGGATCTGTTCTTGTTCATGCTCAGGTACACAACGTCTAATAACACCATCCACTCCTTCTTTATAAAGGTGTGGGTCATCCCAGAAGTAATGTCTTAAATCATAGAAAAACTTTTTCTTTTGCCGGTATGTGAAACTAGGTGGTATAAATTTAGCAACAATGTAATTAGCATAATCAGCATACCATGGAGCAGTACGATAAGCATTTATTACAGCTAATTGTTCATCGGGAAAACTATCATCAATAGGGAGTGGGTCATCAAGAACATTTTCTAACCTAGAAAAATTGTCTGCAACGGGGTTCTCAGCTCCCTTCCTATCAATAATATGCAAATCAAATTCTTGTAGCAAGAGAACTCATCTAATAAGTCTAGGTTTAGCATCTTTCTTTTCCATAACGTATTTAATAGCAGCATGATCAGTGTGAACAGTTACTTTGGAATCAACAATATAAGGTCTGAACTTATCACAAGCAAATACAACTGCTAAAAATTCTTTTTCAGTAGTAGCATAATTTCTCTGGGCACTGCCTAGAGTTTTACTATCATATTGGATAACATTTAATTTCTTATCAACTCTTTGTCCTAGAACAGCACCTACAGCATAATCACTAGCATCACACATAATTTCAAAGGGTAAATTCCAATTAGGTGGCCGAACAATAGGTGCAGAAATCAAGGCTTTCTTAAGTATTTCAAATGCTTCTACACAATCATCATCAAAGACAAAAGGAACATCTTTTTGTAAGAGATTAGTCATAGGCCTAGAAATTTTTAAGAAGTCTTTAATGAACCTCCTATAAAAACCGGCATGACCAAGGAAACTTCTTATACCTTTAATGTCCTTAGGACACGGCATCTTTTCAATAGCATCAACTTTAGCTTTATCAACTTCAATACCTCTTTCAAAAATTGTATGCCCCAAGACAATGCCTTCATTAACCATAAAGTGGCACTTCTCCCAATTCAATACAAGATTAGTTTCTTCACATCTCTACAAAACTCGATCAAGGTTGCTTAAGCAATCATCAAAAGAAGTTCCATACATGGAGAAATCATCCATGAAAACCTCAACCATCTTTTCACAAAAGTCAGAGAATATAGCAGTCATACATCTTTGAAAAGTAGTAGGTGCATTACATAAACCAAAAGGCATACATCTATAAGCAAAGGTACCGAAAGGGCAAGTAAAAGTGGTCTTTTCCTGATCCTCTTTTGACACAGGTATTTGAGAGAAACCAGAATAACCGTCTAGAAAGCAAAAATGTGTATGTTTGGATAATCTTTCTAGCATTTGATCAATAAAAGGTAAAGGGTAATGATCCTTTCTAGTAGCTTTATTTAATTTGCGGCGGTCAATTGCCATTCTATAACATGTAACAATTCTTTGTGGGATCAATTCGTCTTTATCATTAGGAACAACAGTAATACCTCCCTTTTTACGGACACAATGGACAGGACTTACTCACTGACTATCAGCAACAGGATAAATTATACCTGCCTCCAGAAGCTTTAGTATTTCATTTCTTACCACTTCTTTCATCTTAGGATTTAACTGTCGTTGGTGATCAACAACCGGTTTAGCGTCTTTCTCCAATTTTATTTTGTGCTGGCATAGAGTGAGACTAATGCCCTTAAGATCATCAAGAGTATATCCAATAGCAGCACGGTGCTTCTTCAGAGTTTTCAATAATTTCTCTTCTTCCTACTCTGGAAGGTTAGCACTAATAATAACAGGATATATCTTCTTTTCATCAAGATAAGCATATTTAAGAGTATCAGGTAATGGTTTAAGCTCAAACACGGGATCAACCTTGGGTGGAGGAGGATCCCCTAGAATTTCAACAGGCAAGTTGTGTTTCAAAATAGGTCCTTGTTTAAAGAATACTTCATCTATTTTCCTTCTTTCATTCATAAACATATCATTTTCATGGTCGAGCAAATATTGTTCTAAAGGATCATTAGGAGACACGGCAATAGAAGCAAGACCAATAATTTCATCTATACTAGGCAATTCTTTATCATGGGGTTGTCTACGAAATTTAGCAAAATTAAAATCATGAGACATATCCCCTAAACCAACAGTAACAATATCCTTTTCGCAGTCTATCCTAGAATTAACAGTATTCAAGAAGGGTCTACCAAATATAATGGGACAAAAGTCATCTTGTGGGGAACCAAGAACAAGAAAATCAGTAGGATCTTTAATTTTCCCACACAATACTTCAACATCTCTAACAATCCCAATTGGTGAAATAGTATCTCTATTGGCAAGCTTAATAGTAACATCAATACCTTATATTTCAGCAGGTGCAATATCATGCATAATTTCTTTGTATAAGGAATGAGGTATTGCACTCGCACTAGCACCATATCACATAAGCCATGATAACAATGATCTCCTATTTTAACAGAGACAACATCCATGCCAACAACAGGTCTATGTTTACCTTTACATCGGGTCTAGCAATTCTAGCAGCTTCATCACAGAAGTAAATAACATGCCCATCAATATTATCGACCAAGAGATCCTTAACCATAGCAATACTAGGTTCAACTTTAATTTGCTCAGAGGGTGTAGATGTTCTAGCATTACTCTTACGAACCACAGTTGAAGCTTTAGCATGATCCTTTATTCTAACAGGGAAAGGTGGTTTCTCAATATAAGTGATAGGAACAATAGGATCAACATTATAAGTGATAGTCTTTTCTTCAACTTTAATAGGTTCAAGTACTTTTACTTCAATGGGAGGATGATATTTAAACCACTTCTCCTTAGGGAGATCACCATGAGTAGCAAATGATTCACAGAAAGAAGCTACTATCTCAGAGTCAAGTCCATATTTAGTGCTAAATTCACGAAAAGCATCGGTATCCATAAAAGATTTAACACAATCAAACTTAGGTGTTATACCTGACTCCTTACCTTCGTCGAGTTCCCAATCTTCATAGTTGCGTTTAATTCTTTCCAATAAAACCCATCTGAATTCAATTGTCTTCATCATAAAAGAACCAGTACAAGAAGTATCGAGCATGGAGCGATTATTAAGAGAAAGCCGAGCATAAAAATTTTGAATAATAATTTCTCTTGAGAGCTCATGATTGGGGCATGAATATAACATTGACTTAAGCCTCCCCCAATCTTGAGCGATACTTTCTGCTTCGCGAGGCGAAAAATTATATATATAATTATGATCACGATGAACCAGATGCATAGGATAAAACTTCTGATGATTCCAATTTCAATCGGTTGTAGTTCCATGATCCAATATCATCACATAGCCTAAACCATGTCAATGCCTTTCCCTTCAAAGATAAAGGGAAGACCTTCTCTTGATAACATCCTCGGGCATACCTGCAAGCCTAAATAATCAACAAACTTCATCCACATAGATTAGGTGCATATCGGGATGTAATGTTCCATCTCCTGTAGAAGGATTAGCTAGCAGTTTCTCTATCATACCCGAAGGAACTTCAAAGTAAACATTTTCAGTAGGTTCAGTAGGTTGAGGAGAAACTCTTTGCTCTACTGGTCGGGGTGAAGATACCCCGAACAAGCCCCTAAAAGGATTATTTTCCATAGTAACAAGTGACAGTAAATTTCAGCACACTATATAAATTTTTCCTTACCAAATTCCACCTACCAGAGGCGCTTCACTCCCCGACAACGGCGCTAGAAAAGAGTCTTGATGACCCAAAAGTATAGGGGATCTATCGTAGTCCTTTCGATAAGTAAGAGTGTCGAACCCAGCGAGGAGCAGAAGGAAATGACAGGCAGTTTTCAGTAAGGTATTCTCTGCAAGCACTGAAATTATCGGTAACAGATAGTTTTGTGATAAGGTAATTCGTAACGGGTAACAAGTAACAAAAGTAAACAAGGTGCAGCAAGGTGGCCCAACCCTTTTTGTAGCAAAGGACAAGCCTGGACAAACTCTTATATAAAGGAAAGCGCTCCCGAGGACACAGGGGAATTATCGTCAAGCTAGTTTTCATCATGCATATGATTCGCGTTCGTTACTTTGATAATTTGATATGTGGGTGGACCGGTTCTTCGGTACTGCCCTTCCTTGGACAAGCATCCCACTTATGATTAACCCCCCTCGCAAGCATCCGAAACTATGAAAGAAGAATTAAGGTAAACCTAACCATAGCATGAAACATATGGATCCAAATCAGCCCCTTACGAAGCAACGCACCAACTAGGGTTTAAGCTTCTCTCACTCTAGGAACCCATCATCTACTTATTACTTCCCAATGCCTTCCCCTAGGCCCAAACAATGGTGAAGTGTCATGTAGTCGACGTTCACATAACACCACTAGAGGAAAGACAACATACATCTCATCAAAATATCGAACGAATACCAAATTCACATGATTACTTATAACAAGACTTCTCCCATGTCCTTAGGAACAAACGTAACTACTCACAAATCATATTCATGCTCATAATCAGAGGGGTATTAATGTGCATAAAGGATCTGAACATATAATCTTCCACCAAATAAACCAACTAGCATCAACTACAAGGAGTAATTAACACTACTAGCAACCCACATGTACCAACTGAGGTTTTAAGACAAAGATCAGATACAAGAGATGAACTAGGGTTTGACAGGAGATGGTGCTAGTGAATATGCTGATGGAGATTGACCCCCTCCCGATGAGAGGATCGATGGTGATGACGATGGTGACGATTTCCCCCTCCCGGAGGGATGTTTCCCCGGCAGAACAGCTCCGCCGAAGCCCTAGATTGGTTCCGCCAAGGTTCCGGCTCGAGACGGGGGCGCTTCGTCCCAAGAGCTTCCTTGTGATTTTTTTCCAGGGCAAAAGACACCTTATACCAGAAGATGGGTGTGACGCCCCTGATTTGACCGTACACTAATCATGCACGCAAATGTGTACGATCAAGATCAGGGACTCACGGGAAGATATCACAACACAACTCTAAAACATAAATAAGTCATACAAGCATCATAATACAAGCCAGGGGCCTCGAGGGCTCGAATACAAGTGCTCAATCATAGACGAGTCAGCGGAAGCAACAATATCTGAGTACAGGCATAAGTTAAACAAGTTTGCCTTAAGAAGGCTAGCACAAACTGGGATACAGATCGAACGAGGCGCAGGCCTCCTGCCTGGGATCCTCCTAACTACTCCTGGTCGTCGTCAGCGGGCTGCACATAGTAGTAGGCACCTCCAGTGTCGTAGGTGTCATCGTCGACGGTGGCGTCTGGCTCCTGGACTCCAGCATCTGGTTGTGACAACTAGATAGAAAGGAAAAGGGGGAAAAGAGGGAGAGAAGCAACCGTGAGTACTCATCCAAAGTACTCGCAAGCAAGGAGCTACACTACATATGCATGGGTATATGTGTAAAGGGGCATATCAGTGGACTGAACTGCAGAATGCCAGAATAAAAGGGGGATAGCTAGTCCTGTCGAAGACTACGCTTCTGGCCATCTCCATCTTGCAGCATGTAGAAGAGAGTAGATTGAAGTCCTCCAAGTAGCATCGCATAGCATAATCCTACCCGGCGATCCCCTCCTCGGCGCCCTGTTAGAGAGCGATCATCGGGTTGTATCTGGCACTTGGAAGGGTGTGTTTTATTAAGTATCCAGTTCTAGTTGTCATAAGGTCGAGGTACAACTCCGGGTCGTCCTTTTACCGAGGGACACGGCTATTCGAATAGATAAACTTCCCTGCAGGGGTGCACCACATAACCCAACACGCTCGATCCCATTTGGCCGGACACACTTTTCTGGGTCATGCCCGGCCTCGGAAGATCAACACGTCGCAGCCCCACCTAGGCACAACAGAGAGGTCAGCACGCCGGTCTAACCCTATGCGCGCAGGGGTCTGGGCCCATCGCCCTATGCACACCTGCACGTTGCGTACGCGGCCGAAAGCAGACCTAGCCTAGTGGCGTTCCAGTCCAATCCGGCGCGCGCCACTCAGTTGCTGACGTCCGAAGGCTTCGGCTGATACAACGACGTCGGGATACCCATAACTACTCCCGCGTAGATGGTTAGTGCGTATAGACCAAATGGCCAGACTCAGATCAAATACCAAGAACTCGTTAAGCGTGTTATGTCGAAGTAACCGCGGATGCCGTCCAGGGCCAGGCCCACCTCTCACCTAGGCGGTCTCAACCTGCCCTGTCGCTCCGCCACAAAGATCCACTTGCGGGTACTCCTACGAGCCGACCCGACTTTAGTCATCACATGTGTCATGTATATAGTATAAAGTATATACCCGTGATCACCGCCCAGGTGATCACGGCCCGATAGTATAGCACAGCAGACGGACAAGAATGTAGGGCCACTGATGGAAAACTAGCATCCTATACTAAGCATGTAGGATTGCAGGTAAAGGTAACAACAGTAGTAGCAAGGATAGGCTATGCATCAGGATAGGATATCGGAAAGCAGTAACATGCTACACTACTCTAATGCAAGCAGTATAGAGAAGAATAGGCGATATCTGGTGATCAAGGCGGGGGGGCTTGCCTGGTTGCTCTGGCAAGTAGGAGGGGTCGTCAACTCCGTAGTCGAACTGGGCAGCAGCAGTGTCGGTCTCGTAGTCTACCGGAGAGAAGAGGGGGGAAGAAACAGTAAATACAATGCAAACATAAACATGACGATGCGTGACATGACAATGAGCAGTGCTAGGTGTGTCCTAACGCGACAGTAGGTGGTACCGGCGAAGGGGGGAATATCCGGGAAAGTATTCCCGCTGTTTCGCGTTTTCGGATAGACGGACCGGAGGGGGAAAGTTGCGAGTTCGATAGGTTAGGGAGGTGTGGTGGACGAACGGACTGCGTATCCGGATTCGTCTCGTCGTTCTGAGCAACTTTCATGTTGAAAATATTTTAATCCGAGTTACGGATTAAAAGATATGATTTTCTAAAGATTTTATTAATTTCTGGGATTTAATTAATTATTTAATTAAATTCGAAATTTGTATTTATGACATCAGCATGATGTCATGCTGACGTCAGCAGTCAACGTTGACCGTTGACCTGGTCAACCTGATAGGTGGGTCCCACTTGTCAGTGACTTCTAGTTAATTAACTACTTATTAGTTAAATTAATTAACTAATTAGCTTAGTTTAAACAGGATTAATTAACTTGATTAATTTAGTTAATTAATTAAATTTATTTTTATTTTTTATTTTCTTTATTTATTTATGTATTAATTTTTATTAATTAATTTATTTTTTTATTTTTTTATTTTTTTTATTCGTTCTGTGTGGGGGGGCGCGGGCCCCGTTTGGCAGTGGCCCAGGGCCATAGCGGGTCGGCCGTCGGGCATAACCCGAATGGGCGCTGCGGGCGTGGCCGGCAGGGGCGCACCAGACTGGGCGTCGGCGGCCACAGCAGGGCGCCGGAGCAAGGGGAGGGGGGTGCCAGTGGCCAGGGGCGGCCGGAGTCAGGCGCGGCAAAGGCCAGCGGGCGCGGGACGCGGCCGATGCGACGCATCCGCGGCGGCGCAGGCGGCACCGGAGCGGGGCACGGGGAGCGGCGGCCGGTGGCGGCCAACGGCGGGCGGGCCCGGCGCAGGGACCTCGCACGGGAGCGGCCTGGGGGCGAGGGTGGCCACAGGCAGGCGCGGCAGTGCGCGCGCGTGCGGGCGGGAGAGACGGGGCGCGGCCATGGGCGCGTTCAGGAGCGCCGGGGCGCGGGTGAGAACGGCGTCGTGGCGTCCGCGAGCGGCAGGCGGTTGCTACGGCGGGCGGCAAGTGCGTGCGACTACGGCGCGGCGCGGGAGCAGAGAGGGAGGAGGGGAGGCGGCGGCTCACAGGGGCCGTAGGGGATGGGCAGCGGGGGTTGAGGGGGTCGTCGGGGACGAGGCGACGCAGGGGAGGAGGCGAGGCGACTCCGGGCGACGACGATCCGGGCGGCGGCGGAGGGGGAAGCAGACCGGCGAGGGAGGCGGCGCGTGCTCCTGGCGGCGGCGGGCGACGGCGGTGGTCTCCTCCCGATCGATATCGGGGGAGGCAGAGGGGGGGATTTTTTTGTGGGGGGAGTGGGAGGAGGTGTCGGTGGTGAGTGGGGGGAGTGGATAAGGTGTCGGTGGTGGTGGGTGGCCGGCCGGCTGGGCCTGGGGATTGGCCCAGTTGGGCCAGGGTCCAGTGGGGGGGCTCCTCTTTTTGTTTTTTTGTTTTTTTTGTTTTTTGTTTTTTTGTAATTTCTTTTCTTTTATTTATTTGCTTTTCTGTTTTACTTCAATTTAAACTATTTAGGCATTTTATAAAAATGTGTTTACCACACCATATTTACTTATGCAAAATATGGCATCTCCCGAACATTTTTATTTTAATATTTGAAAACTTTTGTCGTTTGACTTATTTAGGATTTAAATTTGAAACGGTTTTGAATTAACCCGAGATTAATTACAGTGACAGAGGTGACGTGCCATCATTAACGTGAGATTACTGTAGCTTGATTATCCGGGCGTTACAATGGGCATCGGGGGGCTTCCAGGTGGCCCACGAGGCAGGGGGCGCGCCCTCCACCCTCGTGGACAGTGGGTGGCCCCCCTCTGGTGCTTTCTTCGCCAAATATTTTTAATAAATTCCAAAACTGACTTTCGTGGAGTTTCAGGACTTTTGGAGTTGTGCAGAATAGGTCTCTAATATTTGCTCATTTTCCAGCCCAGAATTCCAGCTGCCGGCATTCTCCCTCTTCATGTAAACCTTGTAAATAAGAGAGAAAAGGCATAGGTATTGTGACATAATGTGTAATAACAGCCCATAATGCAATAAATATTGATATAAAAGCATGATGCAAAATGGACGTATCAGGCCACCTTGTGCAAATGTTTACCACATAAAAACTGTGTGTGATGGACAGCCTTTGCCACACAGTTTCTTCTACGGACCGTGTGTGATACATTAGATAATGCAAACAATTTAACCGGGAAAATTGTGTGTGATGTACTTGCGAACAGAAAAGTTTTCCTTGGAGCGACTGTGTGGGATGTATATACGAACGGAAACATTTAGCGCTGGTTGACCGTGTGGGATGTACTGACGACCGGAAATGATTTCGCCCGTATAATTGTATTTTTTGAGCACTACTGTACGTATTTCTGTATTTGAGTGCTCGCCGGTCGCACACGACCTCATTTAGCCGAGCGTGTGTGCCAGGAGGGCATATCCCCGACGGTTTCTGGGTCGTGTGGGAAGGACCCCCCCCCCTATCGCCCACACTCACTTGGTGACGGTTCCAAATGTCGTCGCGGAAAGGGGTTAAAAACCGTTTGTTTAGGAATGACGCGCACCAGTGTTCGTGCTTGCATAGCGAATCACAAACCTTAACACCAATATTCTTACTAAAGCACAATTACTCATCAACATGACTCACATATCACATCATCATATCTCAAAACTATTACAAGGAATCAAGTTTATTTTGTCCAATGATCTTCATGAAAGTTTTTATTATATCCTTCTTGGATATCTTTCACTTGGGACTAATTTTCATGTGTTGCTTTTGATAAGCTCAAACAAATATAAGTGAAGATCATGAGGATAAATTTTCTTTCTCTCAAAATAATTTAAGTGAAGCAAGAGAGAATTTCTTGAAATTTTTACTAACTCTCAAATAAATCTAAGTGAAGCAACAGACTATTTCTTCAAAAATAACTAAGCACACCGTGCTCAAAAAGATATAGGTGGAGCACTAGAGCAAATCCATAGCTCATAAAGATTAAGTGAAGCATAGAGAGCAATTCTAACAAGTCATGGCATAATTTTATCTCTCTCAAATAGGTGTGTCCAGCAAGGATTCAAGACTTAAAACACAAAATAAAACAAGCAAAGACTCATATCATACAAGACGCTCCAAGCAAAACACATAGTATGTGACGAATAAAAATATAGCTTCGAGTAAAATACCAATGGTCATTAGAAGAAAGAGGGGATGCCACTTGGGGCATCCCCAAGCTTAGTTGCTTGCTCTCTTTGGATAATAGCTTGGGATGCCAGGGCGTCCCCAAGCTTAGGCTCTTCTTACTCTTTATTCCTTCATCCATCTTAAGGTAACCCAAAACTTGAAAACTTCAATCACACAAAACTCAACAAAACCTTCGTGACATCCGTTAGTATAAGTGTAGCGACCCGACCTCAGACGGTCAAGTCTCTGTGCTTTAGTGTCATCCCTGGATCGGTAATGCTGACACACACAGTACTCAAATGGATTTATAACAGAGTAGCAATCACACACTTATGACATCGAATGTCTCAAAAGAGAACTTATTACAATAAATATGGCTTATGGCCATCTAACTAAGATAACAGCGGAAGGCTTGGAAGATAAAGTGAGTCCATCAACTCCAACGGCATAGCTGAGTGCATGACAAATGACCTAGCGCACCTTACTCTTCGTCTGAAAAGTCTGCAACATGATACGTTGCAGCCCGAAACGGGTCAGCAAATGGAATATGCTCGCAATATAACACAGTAGAGCAATGAACAGATAAATGCTATCACTACATGCATATATGGCTGGTGGAGGCTCTATGGTTATAATGTTTTGCGAAAAGCCAATTTTTCCCTACAACAAAGGAATATGTTTTATTTAACTATCATGGTGGTTCAAACATTGAGAAGGTTCCTCCAACTCAATCCCCATTAAAGTAATCATTATCAACCCAACAAATTAACTTAGAGTGATCAGATCAAATCAATAATTCAAGTACCAGATACTCAAGATGTCCATAATCGGGGACACGGCTAACCATGGTTAGTTTGTACACTCTGCAGAGGTTTGCGCACTTTTCCCCACAAGACTCGATCTCCTCCGCTGGATTTCTCGCACTACATGGTGTTTGAGAAACGGATGACTGAGACATAGTCTTTCGGAAGCATTAACTCTAATCCTGGTTAGACAGTACCAACCTACATCCCCTACATCCGCTAGCCTACCACTGGAAGAGGTCATGCAACCTACTCAACTATGCTAGAGCCCATAATAGCTTGTGGCTGCACATGGAAGTTTCTAGCATGAATAATCTTATGATCCCTTTGAGCCTGGGTGGCGAACCATGGGATGATCACATGGGTACTCCGGGATATCATAGGACAACACTGGATTCTCCAGGTGCCCTGACAACCATTGGGTACTTCAGGGTGCCTTCAACCAATCCACCCAGATGTGTATTTAAGTAGCCACCTTAAGTTAGCCATTAATTAACAAAACTCACATCTATCATGGATACACTCACCCAATCCACGTCTACGAGCATAGCATAACAATCCTGAGCATAACGTAGAAGTAACTCCCAAAGGTTTGATAATAAAAGGGCAATAGGTTCTACCTCATCATCTACTTCCCAAACCCACATGTTATTCAGATCCTAACCATGCAATGTTTGAGGGTTGAACTAATGCATAAAAACTGGGTAATAAAGGGATATGATCAAAGTGTTACTTGCCTTGCTGATGATCTGCAAAACCTAGAGACTCGTAGTAGCACGCTTCGCACTCCGGGAATTCTATCACAAACAAACAATAGCATACATAAGCACTCAACTAGAAGCACGGATAAAACTCAAATAAGAAGATCTAACCAGAAAGTTCAACTGAAGAACTCCGGTTTGCAAAAAGAATCAAATCAAACGGAATAACGAAACTCAAACTACGAAAGAAACAAGATCCGTTTATTAATTTGGACTAAAGTCAAATTTTACAGTACCAAAATCTTGTTCAAGTTGGTTAAACAGAAATAAGGCTTCAAGACGAAGATCTAGGCGCTTGTTTCACCTGATTTGGATAAAAGGGCGAAAAGATAAACTAAAACGAAGATCAGGGCAGAAATCGCGATCGAAAATAATCGCGGAAAACCCCGGGAAAATAAAACGAGACGAACAGGCTAACGAACGAACGGTCGCTGTCTGCGGCTAAATGACGAACAGCGTTCATTAAAACGAACGTACGGACGAACGTACGCTATTTAACTAAACCGAAAAAAACCCGAACCGAAACTAAAAAACTAGATCTAGGGTTTTAAAAAAACTGACGGTTTTCCCGAGAAAACCGAGTCGGCGGCGGCAGCTACCTCGGCAACGGCGGGATCGGTGGCGGCGGGTGGCGGCGACTCCAGCGGCCGCGGGGCGACGGGGTGGCGGCGGCGACGGGCGGCGGCTCCGCGGGGCAGCTGCGGGGAACGGCGTCGGCGGCGGCGGCTTCGCGCGACGGCGGCTGCGGCGCTAAGGTTTGCGGGGGCGGGGCGGCTGGGCTGGCGGGGCGAGGCCTCGGCCTTTAAAGGGCCGGCCGGGGCGAGGTGTCCGGGACGGACACGGCCCGTTAGGTCGGTTCACTCTTTTTTTTAAATAAACCTGACGCGGAAAAACTAATAAAAGAAATACTAAGCAGAGTCCAAAAATCCTGAAATAAATTTTCTCGGTCCTCTAATAAAATTGCGGACAAAGTGAACATTTATTTGGGCCTCTAATGCAATTTCTAAAAATGCATATTTTTCCTAATTCAAATAAAATAGCAATAAAAGTCCAAATAAAATACTTATTTGATTTTAATATTTTTCCTCAAATATTTATTTCTTTATTTGGAGAAGTCATTTTATCCCCTCTCTTTTATTTTTCATATTAGAAATATTTGAAGAGAAAAATAATTAGAACCAAATGATCCTCTTTTCAAAATTTGAGAAAAACTCAAATATGAAAATAATGAAAGTCCTAACTCTCTCCGTGGGTCCTTGAGTTGCTTAGAATTTCTAGGATCAACCAAAATGCAATAAAATATGATATGCAATGATGACCTATGTATAACATTCCAAATTGAAAATTTGCGATGTTACAATAAGAAAGCAAATTACTACTACAAGTACGGTATCAAACCAATTCATATTTTATTCTTGCATTATATCTACTGTATTCCAACTTTTCTATGGCAAAAACTCTTCAAAGAAAACCATAGAATCATCAAAACAAGCACACAACGCAGAGAAAATAGAATCTGTCAAAAACAGAATAGTCTGTAGCGATCTGACTATTTCGAATACTTCTGTAACTCCAAAAATTCTGAAAAATTAGGACGGCCTGAGCAATTTGTATATTAATCTTCTGCAAAAAGAATTGGTATTTTATCACTCTCTGGTTAAAAATGAGAATTGTTTTCGTGAGCGCAAAAGTTTCTGCTTTTCAGCAAGATCAAACAACTATCACCCAAGAAGATCCTAAAGGCTTTGCTTGGCACAAACACTAATTAAAACACAAAAAACACAATCATAACAGTAGCATAATTGTGCAAACACACAAGAACAGAAAGCAAAAAGCAAAAATAAATTTTATTCATTGGGTTGCCTCCCAACAAGGGCTATAGTTTTACGCCCTTAGCTAGGCATAAGATTTCAATTATGCTCACATGAAAGATAGTAATTGAAACACGAAGAGAGCATCGTGTAGCATGTGAAAACACATTTAAGTCTAACATAATTCCTATGCATAGGCATTTTATAAGCAAACAAATTATCAAAACAAGCAAAGACTAGCATATGCAAGGAAGAAGAATAAAACATTGACGATCTCAACATAACGACAAGTAATTTAGTAACATAAAAATTTCCACCACAATATTTTCCTCTCTCATAATAATTACAAGTGGGATCATAAACAAATTAAACAATATAGCAATCATATAAAATTTTCTCTTCATGATCCATATGCATAAAAGTTTTATAACCTTCCAAGATAGTGGGATTAACATCAACAAAAGTCATGACCTCTCCAAACCCACTTTTATAAAAAAAATCACAAGATTGAACACTCTCCAAATATGTGGGATTATTTTTACCTATAGTTGACACTCTTCTGAACCCACTTTCAATATTATTGCAAACATATCCATCATGAGGATTAAATAAACTAGATCATAAAAATCATTACCACCCCAATCATGATCATTACAATAAGTAGTGGACATAGCACTATTAGCATCCCCAAGCTTGGGGTTTTGCATATTATTAGCACAATTGACATTAATAGAATTTATAATAACATCATTGCAATCATGCTTTTCATCTAAGGAGCTATCATGAATCACTTTATAAATTCCTTTGTTTAACACCTCATCACAATTTTCAGATTCATAAATCTCAAGAAAAACTTCATAAAGATAATCTGGTGCTCTCAAATCACTAGCAATTGGTTCATCATAAATGGATCTTTTGAAAAGATTAGCAAGTGGACGAGGATCCATATCAATATATTTTTAGCAAATGGAGATGCAACCAAATAGAAGGTACATGGAAACACAAGCAAACATCAGATCTGACGAGAAAAACGGTGAACGGAAAAAGAGGGCGAATAAAACGAAAAAAATTTGTGAACTGGGGGAGATGAAAACGAGAGGCAAATGACAAATGATGTAAATTGCAAGGAGATGAGATTTGTGATTAGGAACCTGGTATATGTTGAAGATCCTCCCCGACAACGGCGCCAGAAATTCCTTTTGATGCGGCTTGAAGCTACATCGGTATTTCCCCAAAGAGGAAGGGATGATGCAGCACAGCAGTGGTAGATATTTCCCTCAGTGCTGAAACCAAGGTTATCGAACCAGTAGGAGAACCAAGCAACACAACGTAAACAACACCTGCACACAAATAACAACTACTCGCAACCCGACGTGTAAAAGGGCTTGTCAATCCCTTTCGGGTACCGGCGCCCAAAGATAGGCAAACGGACGTGAGGAAATTGTAGTGCATTGATAGATCAAATGCCAAATAAAATAAATAAGAATAAATTGCAGCAAGGTATTTTTGTATTTTTGGTTTAATAGATCTGAAAATAAAAGCAAAGGAAAATAGATCGCAAAGGCAAATAATATGAGAAAGAGACCCGGGGGCCGTAGGTTTCACTAGTGGCTTCTCTCGAGAAAAATAGCAAACGGTGGGTGAAAAAATTACTATTGGGAAATTGATAGAACTTCAAATAATCATGATGCTATCCAGGCAATGATCATTATATAGGCATCACGTCCAAAATTAGTAGACCGACTCCTGCCTGCATCTACTACTATTACTCCACACATCGACCGCTATCCAGCATGCATCTAGTGTATTAAGTTCATGGAGAAACGGGGTAATGCAATAAGAACGATGACATGATGTAGACAAGATCTATTTATGTAGAAATAGACTCCATCGTTTTATCCTTAGTAGCAACAATACATACGTGTCGGTTCCCCTTCTGTCACTAGGATCAAGCACCATAAGATCGAACCCGCTACAAAGCACCTCTTCCCATTGCAAGATAAATAGATCAAGTTGGCCAAACAAAACCCAAATATCAGAGAAGAAATACGAGGCTATAAGCAATCATGCATATAAGAGATCAAAGAAACTCAAATAACTTTCATGGATATAAAAAGATAGATCTGATCATAAACTTAAAGTTCATCTGATCCCAACAAACACACCGCAAAAAGAGTTACATCATATGGATCTCCAAGAGACAATTGTATTGATAATCAAAAGAGAGAGAGAGGAAGCCATCTAACTACTAACTATGGACACGTAGGTCTACAAATAACTACTCATGCATCATCGGAGAGGCACCAATGGAAGTGGTGAACCCCTCTGTGATGGTGTCTAGATTGGATCTGGTGGTTCTGGACTCTGCGGCGGCTGGGATTGATTTTCGTCGACTCCCCTAGGGTTTCTGGAATAATGGGGTATTTATAGAGCAAAGAGGCTATCCGGGGGGCACCCGAAGTGGGCACAACCCACCAGGGCGGTCCTGGGCCTCCTGGCGCGCCCTGGTGGGTTGTGCTCCCCTTGGAGCACCCCCCAGGCGCTGCCTTGGCCCATTGGGTGTCTTCTGGTCCATAAAAAATTGCCATGAAGTTTCCTTGCATTTGGACTCCGTTTGGTATTGATTTCCTGCGATGTAACAAACATGCAGAAAACAACAACTGGCACTTGGCACTATGTCAATAGGTTAGTACCAAAAAATGATATAAAATGACTATAAAATGATTATAAAACATCCAAGATTGATATTATAATAGCATGGAACAATCAAAAATTATAGATACGTTGGAGACGTATCAATGCACCTAGTTCATCAAAGAAGAAAAACAAAAAGAAAAATGATAGAACTTTGCATGCTTCTAGTGAACCTGTGGTAGAAAACCTTCTGAGAATCAGGATGATGTTTCTATTTATAATGCTGAAACACAATCTGGTAATGAACATCCACCTTGTAATTATAAGAATGATAAAGATGTTCATGTTGATGCTCAACCAGATAATGAGAAAGAAACTGATAATGATGTAGAAATAGAACCTATTATTGATCCTGATAACCCACCTCCTAAGAATAAAAAACATGATAAAAGAGATTTCATTGCTAGAAAACACGATAAAGAAAGAGAACCATGGGTTCAAAAACCCATGCATTTTCCTACTAAGCCCCCAAAAAATAAGGATAAGGAGGATTTTGAATGCTTTGTTGAAATGCTTAGACCCGTCTTTTTGAGAACACGCTTGACGGATATTTTGAAAATGCCTCCATATGCTAAGTACATGAAACATATTGTCACTAATAAAAGAAAGATACCTAAAGCTGAAATTTCCACCATGCTTGCAAATAATTCTTTTAAGGGAGGAGTACCTAAGAAGTTAGGAGATCAGGAATACCCACTATACCATGCTCCATTAAAAGAAGTTATCTCAAAACTGCTTTATGTGATTTAGGAGCCACTGTTAGTGTTATGCCTTTCTCTTTATATAGAAGACTTGATTTGAATAAGTTGACACCTACTGAGATATCTTTGCAAATGGTTGATAAATCAACTGCTATACCTATTGGAATTTGTGAGGACATTCCCATTGTTGTTGCAAATGTTACTATCTGAACAAACTTTGTTATTCTCGATATGCCCGAGGACGACAACATATCGATTATCCTTGGTAGACCCTTTTTCAATACTGCAGGGGTTGTTATTGATTGCAACAAAAGCAAGGTCACTTTTCATGTTAATGGTAATGAGCATACGGTTTATTTCCCAAGAAAACCCCCAAACTTTGAGCACCACATCATGTACTAACTCAAGGATCGTTGCTTAGCACGGAAGGAAACATATGCAGCAACATATATGGAGGTAAAATGTTACTCAGCGTACAAGACGCTCCTCAGGTGAGTGTCTTGTGGTAGGAGTAACTTTTTGGACAGCAGCAAGAATCAATAAAGAGACACCAGATTTTTACGTGGAAAACCCCCCAACTTGAAGGAAAAAACCACGGGCCTGATGACCCACAAGTATAGGGGATCAATTGTAGCTCTTTTCGATAAGTAAGAGTGTCAAACCAAACGAGGAGCAGAAGGAAATGACAAGTAGTTTTCAGTAAGGTAACGTCTGCAAGTACGGAAATTGGAAGTAGCGGGTAGTTTGATAGCAAGATAATTTGTAACGAGAAAGTAACGATAATAGTAACAAGTATGCACCAAGGTAGCCCAATCCTTTTGAGGAAAAGGACAGGCCAAAACAGTCTCTTATGATAAGCAAAGCGTTCTTGAGGGTACACGGGAATTTCATCTAGTCACTTTCATCATGTTGGTTTAATTCGTGTTCGCTACTTTGATAATTTGATATGTGGGTGGACTGGTGCTTAGGTGCTGTTCTTACTTGAACAAACCTCCTACTTATGATTAACCCTCCCGCAAGCATCCGCAACTATGAGAAAAGTATTAAGAATAAATTCTAACCATAGCATTAAACTCTAATATCCAATCGGTCTCTTAAGGAATAGCGCGTAAACTGGGGTTTAAGCTTCTGTCACTCTCGCAACCCACCATCTATTTACTACTCCACAATGCATTCCCTTAGGCCCAAATATGGTGAAGTGTCATGTAGTCGACGTTCACATGACACCACTAAGGGAATCACAACATACATACTATCAAAATATCGAACACATATCAAATTAGCATGATTACTTGCAACATGATTTATCCTGTGACCTCAAGAACGAAAGTAACTACTCACAAATAATAAACATGCTCATGATCAAAGGATTATATGATGACCCACAAGTATAGGGGATCAATTGTAGCTCTTTTCTTGAAGTAAGAGTGTCGAACCCAACGAGGAGCAGAAGGAAATGACAAGTAGTTTTCAGTAAGGTAACGTCTGCAAGTACTGAAATTGTAAGTAGCGGGTAGTTTGATAGCAAGGTAATTTGTAACGAGCAAGTAATGATAATAGTAACAAGAATGTAGCAAGTTAGCCCAATCCTTTTGAGGCAAAGGACAGGACAAAACGGTCTCTTATGATAAGCAAAGCGTTCTTGAGGGTACACGGGAATTTCATCTAGTCACTTTCATCATGTTGGTTTAATTCGTGTTCGCTACTTTCATAATTTGATATGTGGGTGGACCGGTGCTTAGGTGCTGTTCTTACTTGAACAAACCTCCTACTTATGATTAACCCTCCTGCAAGCATCCGCAACTACAATAAAAGTATTAAGAATAAATTCTAACCATAGCATTAAACTCTAGGATCCAATCGGTCCCTTACGGAATAGCGCATAAACTGGGGTTTAAGCTTCTGTCACTCTCGCAACCCACCATCTATTTACTACTCCACAATGCATTCCCTTAGGCCCAAATATGGTGAAGTGTCATGTAGTTGACGTTCACATGACACCACTAAGGGAATCACAACATACATACTATCAAAATATCGAACACATATCAAATTCACATGATTACTTGCAACATGATTTATCCTGTGACCTCAAGAACGAAAGTAACTACTCACAAATAATAAACATGCTCATGATCAAAGGATTATTAAATAGCATAATGGATCTGAACATATAATCTTCCACCAAATAAACCATATAGTAATCAAATACAAGATGTAATCAACACTACTAGTCACCCCCTAGCACCAATCTATAGTTCCGGTAACAAGATTGAATACAAGAGATGAACTAGGGTTTGAGATGAGATGGTGCTGTTAAAGATGTTGATGGAGATTGCCCTCCCCAAGATGGGAGAGTTGTTGGTGATGATGATGACGATGATTTCCCCCTCCGGGAGGGAAGTTCCCCCTGCGGAATCGCTCTGCCGGAGGGAAAAAGTGCTCCTGCCCAAGTTCCGCCTTGAGATGGCGGCGCTCCGTCCCGAAAGCCTTCTCCTTATTTTTTCTAGGTCAAAAATGACTTATGTACCAGAAGGTGAGCACCGGAGGTGGGACGAGGAGGCCACAACCCACCAGGGCGCGCCTGGGGGCCTAGCGCGCCTAGGTGGGTTGTGCCCACCTGGTGGCCCCCCTCCGGTAGTTATTGGCTCCAATATTTCTTATATATTCCATAAAAAATCTCCGTCAAGTTTCAGCTCATTTGGAGTTGTGCAGAATAGGTAGCCTGACGTAGCTTTTTCAGGTCCAGATTTCCAGCTGCCGGAATTCTCCCTCTTTGTGTGTACCTTGCAAATTATGAGATGAAAGGCATTAGAATTACTCCAAAAAGCATTATTATGGATAAAAACATTATAAATAACAGTAAGAAAACATGATGCAAAATGGACGTATCAACTCCCCCAAGCTTAGACCTCGCTTGTCCTCAAGCGAAAACCGAAATCAAAAAACATGTCCTCATGCTTTGAGAGAGAGGTGTCGATAAAAACAAAATACGAACATAGAAGCATAATGTTGATTATTATAACAGCAACAAAATTAAACATAGGACTTTTATCATAGAACTTGCATCATATACTTCCCATGAATAAGTAACAGTTCATCACATAACCGAAGTATAAAGCAAAAACTCTATTAGAAACTAACAAACTATGTTCTCAGTCAACTTTGCAACTACAATTCATCATCTTTTCAGGAAGAGTCACGTGTCGGAGCCTTTTAAGCAAGTCCACATACTCAACCATCATATAGTCTTCTATGATTGCTAACACTCACCTTGTACCCATGAGCAAAACGTCTCAACCGGACACATAGAAAGATAGGGGCTTATAGTTTCGCCTCCCAACATACTCACCTCAAGGGTGATGTCAACAATAATAACTCATGCTATCTATATTCAACTGGAAATATGTGCCTAGATCTTTCCTCACCACATGATGCTTGCCAAAAGAGAAAGTAAAAGGGGAATAGAAGGAAAACTTTGACTCTTTGCATAAAAGTAAAAGATAGGCCCTTCGCAGAGGGAAGCAGAGGTTGCTATGCGCTTATTTGTTTGCATGCTCAATCCCTTAGTGCAAGAGAACGGCACGTTGTATTGCCCCTTAAGATGACAACCTTTATTATATAGTTTGTCGCTTTTATTCATTGTCATCCAAGTTCATACAACGCTCAGTTTTCTCTTACACTAAATCATCTCACATATTTAGAAGCAATTTTTATTGCCTTTTTGCATCGATGACAACTTACTTGAGGGATCTTGCTCAATCCATAGGTAGGTATGGTGGACACTTGAAAAAGATTTGGGTTTAAGGGTTTTTGGATGCACAAGTAGTATCTCTACTTAGTGCAGAATTTTTGGCTAGCAAAGATAGGGGGAAAGCACCACATGTTTAAGGATCCATGACAATATGACTTCTGTGTGAATATAAACAAACATAAACCACTAAGTTGTCTTCCTTGTCCAACGTCAACAATTTTGGCATATAATATTTTGATGATAGCTCACAATCACAAAAGATTTCTAGGATAGTATATTTATATGTGAGTCTTCTCTTCCCTTATTAATTCTTTCATGAGTTGCATCATTGACTAATGCTATGTTTGTCAATCTCTAATAAAATTTCCTACTTATACTTTTCCTTATGTGGTGCTATCACCTACCATAGGATTAGTATATGATCTTATTGATTTATTTCCTTTCTTTTACTTATTTACTTTCTCTTTTTTCTTTCTTTCTGATTTCTTTTCTTTATTTTGCAACATGAAAGTAAAAAAACAAAAACTCAAACTAAAATTTATTATATAGCTTGCACACGATTACAATGATAGATCACTAAGCAAACTCTCAAAGAGGAAAGGATTGAACTAAACTTTATTTCATCTAAAGCAAAAAGATCGAACTAAGATAAGTAAAAGCAAAAAAGATAGTGGGATGATACGATACCGGGGCACCTCCCCCAAGCTTGGCGGGAGCCAAGGGGACTGCCCATACCCGATACTTAGTTCTCCTTTGGTGGTGTAGAAGATGGTGGTGAAGTAGTATTCTCCAATATAACCATGAGTAGATCCTTCAAACCTCGAACCTCTCGAAGGGCTTGATGAATTAATTCACTATTTTTCTTCACCTCAGCCATTATGTGTTTATTCTCAGGGCCCCAAGGTTTGGTTCCTGCACTATTTTCTCTTGGTCGAGATATGTCCTAGTTGGACGGTATGTGCCTACGAGGAGTGTTCTCGAACCCATAATTGTGAATCAAATTATGAAAAAAAATTATGATGTAACCTGTGTAAGGGCCTCCTTGGTGGGAGATCTTCTTGCACTTCCAGGCTCGCTTGATTGCTCGACGATCCCATGGCTTGATGAGGATTAGGGTGAGTGGAGATGCCAGCTAAAGTGCCCCTCTCGGAGGCTGGAGAGTGAACCCCAAAAGGATTTTCCTCTTCTTCCTCCATAGCAACCTCTTCAGCTTCATCCCTCCTTAGATCCTCCTGAACCAACCTTGTGTCTCCTTCTCCATTGCTGAAGGGTGAGTAAGACATGATGTTGTTCTAGTTGAATCTGTCAGAAAATAGCAAGAAAAGAGAACAAAGTATTTTCTCCGCGATACGGTGGTTAACAGGTGCAGGAAGTATATATAGATTTTTTATCTTGGAGGACAAGTATATGGAAGAAAAATGGAGTACGGAAGGTGTCCCAGGTGGGCACAACCCACCTAGTGTCTTGTGCCCACTAGGGGACGCTTCCTAGAAGTTTCTTTATTTCCAAAATTCTAAAATATTCCTAAACTGACAAAAATTATTTTTGCGGATTTTTCGGGGTCCGTTTACTTACCGTATCACGTACCTCCTTATTTTGATGATTCTGGAGTGTTCCAGAAGGACTCTTTTATGTGTTCTTCCGGTGTCAAAGTTTGGATAATATTACTTTCAATATTAATAGGCGTACCTGAGATATAATGCTTTATTCGTTGTCCATTGTCAACCTTCGGGTTAGTACCTTCGGAATTATTTATTTTGATGGCACCAGACCGGTAAACCTCCTCGATGACATATGGGCCTTCCCATTTTGGGAGGAGCTTTCCTGCAAAAAATCTAAAACGAGAGTTGTACAAAGAACATATTCTCTAACTTTAAACTCACACTTTTGGATTCTTTTGTCATGCCATCTTTTGACTTTCTCTTTGAATAATTTTGCACTTTCATAAGCTTGGGTTCTCCATTCATCTAATGAGCTTATATCAAATAACCTCTTTTCACCAGCAAGTTTGAAATCACAATTGAGTTCTTTAACTGCCCAATATGCTTTATGTTCTAACTCAAGAGGCAAATGACAAGCTTTTCCATAAACCATTTTATAAGGAGACATACTTAGACCAATTCTTCCTGGACCTATTAACAGTCTTTTGCAAAATTAATTTTATTTCTCTATTGCTAAGTTCAACTTGACCACTAGGCTGGGGATGATAGGGTGATGCAATTCTATTGTTAACATCATACTTTGCAAGCATTTTATGGAAAGCACCATGAATAAAGTGTGAACCACCATCAGTGATTAAATATCTATGGACTCGAAACCTTGGGAAAATAACTTCCTTAAGCATTTTAATAGACGTGTTGTGATCAGCACTACTCGTTGGAATAGCTTCTACCCATTTAGTAACATAATCAACAGCAACCAAAATATGTGTATACCCATTAGAGGAAGGAAAAGGTCCCATGTAATCAAATCCCCAAACATCAAATGGTTCAACAACAAGTGAATAATTCATAGGCATTTCTTGATGCTTACCGATATTACCTATTCTTTGACATTCATCACAAGATGAGACATACTTACGGGCATCCTTGAAGAGAGTAGGCCAATAAAATCTAGATTGCAATACCTTGTGAGAAATTCTATCTCCAGCATGATGCCCTCCATACGAATCGGAGTGACATTTCCATAGGATTTGTCCCTGTTCATGCTCAGGTACACAACATCTAATAATACCATCTACTCCTTCTTTATAAAGATGTGGGTCATCCCAAAAGTAATGTCTTAAATCATAGAAGAATTTTTTCTTTTGTTGGTATGTAAAGCTAGGTGGAAAATATTTAGCAACAATGTAATTATCATAGTCAGCATACCAAGGAGTACTATTAGCAACATTTATTGCAGCCAAATGCTCATCAGGAAACTATCATCAATAGGTAGTGGGTCATCAAGCACATTTTCAAGCCTAGACAGGTTATCAGCTACGGGGTTCTCAGCTCCTTTTCTATCAATGATATGTAAATCAAATTCTTGTAACAAGAGAACCCAACGAATATAGGTTTAGCATCTTTCTTTTCCATAAGATATTTAATAGTAGCATGGTCTGTGTGAACAGTTACTTTGGAATCAACAATATAAGGACTAAATTTATCACAAGCAAACACCACTACTAAGAATTCTTTTTCAGTAGTAGCATAATTTCTTTGACTGTCTAGAGTTTTACTAGCATAATGAATAACATTCAATTTCTTGTCAACTCTTTGCCCTAGAACAACACCAACAGCATAATCACTAGCATCGCACATAATTTCAAAAGGCAAGTTCCAATCAGGTGGTTGAACAATAGGTGCAGTAATTAAGGCTTTCTTGAGTGTTTCAAAGGCTTCAAGACAATCATCATCAAAAACAAAAGGAATATCCTTCTGCAAGATACTAGTAAGAGGCCTAGAAATTTTAGAAAAGTCTTTAATAAATATCCTATAGAAACCAGCATGACCTAGGAAACTATGAATACCTTTGATGTCATTAGGACATGGCATTTTCTCAATTGCATCAACCTTAGCTTGATCCACTTCAATACCTCTTTCAGAAATTTTATGACCCAAGACAATGCCTTCATTAACCATAAAGTGGCACTCTCCCAATTCAAGACAAGATTTGTTTGTTCACATGTCTGCAAAACTCGATCAAGATTGCCTAAACAATCATCGAAAGACTTCCCATAGACAGAGAAGTCATCCATGAAAACCTCAACAATCTTTTCACAAAAGTCAGAGAATATAGCCATCATACATCTTTGAAAGGTAGCAGGTGCATTACATAAACAAAAAGGCACGCGTCTATAAGAATAGGTTCCAAAAGGACAAGTAAAAGTAGTCTTTTCTTGATCAGGTTGAGATACAGGTATTTGTGAAAAGCCAGAATATCCATCAAGGAAGCAAAAGTGTGTGTTCTTAGATAATATTTCCAGCATTTGATCAATAAAAGGCAAAAGGTAATGATCTTTTCTAGTTGCTTTATTTAATTTTCTAAAATCAATTACCATTCTATAGCCTATAACACTTCTTTGTGGAATAAGTTCATTCTTATCATTAGGAACAACAGTAATACCTCCTTTCTTAGGGACACAATGAACAGGACTTACCCATCTACTATCAGCTACAGGATAGATTATACCTGCTTCCAGAAGTTTTAATATTTCCGTTCTTACCACCTCTTTCATCTTCGGATTTAACCGACATTGGTGATCAACAACGGGTTTAGCATCAGGTTCCATATTAATTTTGTGCTGACATAGAGTGGGACTAATGCCCTTTAAATCATCAAGAGTATATCCAATAGTAGCCCGGTGCTTCCTTAGAACTTTCAATAATCTTTCTTCTTCATGTTCTGAAAGGTTAGCACTAATAATAACAGGATATATCTTCTTTTCATCAAGATAAGCATATTTCAAAGTGTTTGGCAATTTTTTTTAATTCAAACATAGGATCACCTTTAGGTGGAGGTGGACCTCCAAGAGTTTCAATGGGCAAATTGTGTTTAAGTAGAGGACGTTGTTCAAAGAAAATTTTATCTATTTCATTTCTTTCATGCATATGTAAATCATTTTCATGGTCTAGCAAGTATTGTTCTAAAGGATCAGTAGGTGGCACAGCAATATAAGCAAGACCAATTAATTCATCCTTACTAGGCAATTCTTCTTCAAGAAGATTTATACTAAACTTGGAAAAATTAAACTCATGAGGCTCATCACCAAAGCTAACACCAACAGTTTGTTTCTTGCAATCTATCTTGGCATTAACTGTATTCAATAAAGGTCTACCAAAGATAATGGGACAGAAGTCATCTTGTGGGGAACCAGGAACAAGAAAATCAGTAGGATATTTTATTTTTCCCACACAAGACTTGAACATCTCTAACAATCCCAATTGGTGATATGGTGTCTCTATTAGCAAGTTTAATAGTGACATCTATGTCTTCTATCTCAGCAGGTGCTATATCTTTCATAATTTCTTGATATAAAGTGTAAGGAATAGCACTCACACTAGCACCCATGTCACATAAACCATGATAATAGTGATCTCCTATTTTAACTGAAATAACAGGCACGCCCACAACAGGTCTATGTTTATCTTTTCTATCAGGTTTAGCAATTCTAGCTGCTTCTTCAGAGAAGTAAATAACATGCCCATCAATATCTTCTTCCAAGAGATCTTTAACCATAGCAATGCTAGGTTCTACTTTAATTTGTTCATCAGGTTTAGGTGTTCTAATATAGCTTTTGTTAACCACAGTTGACACTTTAGCATGTTCCTTTATCCTAACAGGGAAGGGTGGTTTCTCAATATAAGCAGAAGGAACAACTGGATCAACATTATAAAGTATAGTTTCTTCTTTAACTGGTGCCGGTTCTTTGATTTCTTCTTTAATAGGTGGGTGATATTTAAACCACTTCTCTTTATGGAGTTCAACATGAGTAGCAAATGATTCACAAAAGGAGGCTACTATCTCAGAGTCAAGTCCATATTTAGTGCTAAACTTTTGAAAAGCATCGGTATCCATAAAAGATTTAACACAATCATACTTCAGATTAATATATGACTCTTTACCTTCGTCGAGTTCCCAATCTTCAGAGTTGCATTTAATTCTTTCCAAAATATCCCACTGGAATTCAATAGTCTTCTTCATAAAAGAACCAGCACAAGAATCAAGCATGGTTTGATCATTACGAGAAAGCCGAGCATAAAAATTCTGGATAATAATTTCTCTTGAGAGCTCATGATTGGGGCATGAATATAACATTGACTTAAGCCTCCCCCAAGCAAGAGCGATACTTTATCCTTCACGAGGCCAAAAATTATATATATAATTCCAATCACGATGAACTAGATGCATATGATAAAAAATTTGGTGGAACTCCAATTTCAAATGATTCCAATTCCATGATCCAATATCATCGCATAGCCTATACCATGCCAATACTTTTCCCTTCAAAGATGAAGGGAAAACCTTTTTCATCACCTCATCTCCGGATAAACCTGCAAGCTTAAACAATCCACAAATTTGTTCCACATATATCAAGTGCATATCAGGATGTTCTGTTCCATCTTTTGCATAAGGATTAGCTAGCAGTTATTCTATCATACCCGAAAGAATTTCATATTCAATATTTTCAGTAGGTGCGGTAGGTTGAGGGGTAACTAATTGTGGTTCCGGACGAGGTGAAGATACCCCGAACAAACCCCTCAAAGGATTGTTTTCCATAGTAGCAAGTGACAATAAATTTCAGCACACTATATAAATGTTTCCTTACCAAATTCCACTTACCAAAGGTGCTTCACTCCCCGGCAACGGTGCCAGAAAATAGCCTTGATGACCCACAAGTATAGGGGATCAATTGTAGCTCTTTTCTTGAAGTAAGAGTGTCGAACCCAACGAGGAGCAGAAGGAAATGACAAGTAGTTTTCGGTAAGGTAACGTCTGCAAGTACTGAAATTGTAAGTAGCGGGTAGTTTGATAGCAAGGTAATTTGTAACGAGCAAGTAACGATAATAGTAACAAGAATGTAGCAAGTTAGCCCAATCCTTTTGAGGCAAAGGACAGGACAAAACGGTCTCTTATGATAAGCAAAGCGTTCTTGAGGGTACACGGGAATTTCATCTAGTCACTTTCATCATGTTGGTTTAATTCGTGTTCGCTACTTTGATAATTTGATATGTGGGTGGACCAGTGCTTAGGTGCTGTTCTTACTTGAACAAACCTCCTACTTATGATTAACCCTCCTGCAAGCATCCGCAACTACGAGAAAAGTATTAAGAATAAATTCTAACCATAGCATTAAACTCTAGGATCCAATCGGTCCCTTATGGAATAGCGCATAAACTGGGGTTTAAGCTTCTATCACTCTCAAAACCCACCATCTATTTACTACTCCACAATACATTCCCTTAGGCCCAAATATGGTGAAGTTTCATGTAGTTGATGTTCACATGACACCACTAAGGGAATCACAACATACATACTATCAAAATATCGAACACATATCAAATTCACATGATTACTTGCAACATGATTTATCCTGTGACCTCAAGAACGAAAGTAACTACTCAGAAATAACAAACATGTTCATGATCAAAGGATTATTAAATAGCATAATGGATCTGAACATATAATCTTCCACCAAATAAACCATATAGTAATCAAATACAAGATGTAATCAACACTACTAGTCACCCCCTAGCACCAATCTATAGTTCCGGTAACAAGATTGAATACAAGAGATGAACTAGGGTTTGAGATGAGATGGTGCTGTTGAAGATGTTGATGGAGATTTCCCTCCCCAAGATGGGAGAGTTGTTGGTGATGATGATGACGATGATTTCCCCCTCCGGGAGGGAAGTTCCCCCTGCGGAATCGCTCTGCCGGAGGGAAAAAGTGCTCCTGCCCAAGTTCCGCCTTGAGATGGCGGCGCTCCGTCCCGAAAGCCTTCTCCTTATTTTTTTCTAGGTCAAAAATGACTTATGTACCAGAAGATGGGCACCGGAGGTGGGACGAGGAGGCCACAACCCACCAGGGCGCGCCTGGGGGCCTAGTGCGCCTAGGTGGGTTGTGCCCACCTGGTGGCCCCCCTCCAGTAGTTATTGGCTCCAATATTTCTTATATATTCCATAAAATATCTCCGTCAAGTTTCAGCTCATTTGGAGTTGTGCAGACTAGGTAGCCTGACGTAGCTTTTTCAGGTCCAGATTTCCAGCTACCAGAATTCTCCCTCTTTGTGTGTATCTTCCAAATTATGAGAGAGAAGGCATTAGAATTACTCCAAAAAGCATTATTATGGATAAAAACATTATAAATAACAGTAAGAAAACATGATGCAAAATGGACGTATCAGGGCCGAAGCCACCCAAATCCTCTTTCAGTATTATCAAATGTGTGATACAACAAGTTCTTCTCTAAATAGCACTAGAGGATCACTATTGTATGTACGCGCGAGAACCTATATCAAGAAAGTTACTCCTAAAATCCACTTTGTGTACATACAATAGGTTCTCGCGCGTACACACACTATTGCAGGATGCTGCTAATGCGACACTACGATCAGAGACCCTTCGATGAAACTGTGTGCGATGCAATAATCGCAAACGGTGGTGTAAAAAACCGTCAAAAAGGTGCAAAACATTTGTGATGGAGGATGCATCAAACACGGTTCAGATATTAGTTGCGTGTGCGATGCAGGGTATACGGTTCAGTTCAATTAACTATTTGCGATGAGGAGGAACAAAAGAAACGGGCAGCCAGATGAAGGTGTGTGCGATATACAACATACGGTTCACTCGGATGAACTGTTTGTGATTAGGCAACACAAATGAAATGGTCAGCTAGATCAAGGTGTGTGCGATATACGGCATGCGGTTCACTCGGATGAACTGTCTGTGTTTAGACAAGAGAACATAAACGGTTCAATATAACAAGATGTGTGTGATACGCGGCAAACAGGTCTGTAATCAGAAATGTGTGCGAAGACCGATAATAACACAGACGGTTGTTGCTAATAAGAAGTGTGTGTTGTGCGATGGGATTGCATACAGAACAACAACATTATATACACACTTATAAGGACATGGTTGCATAACCAAATTAAACATCCACTTACATAGGTGGCTACTACAACCATGGCATTTGCACACACCAAAGTAAACTATTACATGCATAATTACATAGGTGGCTACTACACACATGATATTTCCACACACCAATAAAGTAATCTATATATTACATGCATGATTAACTAGCATAAACGATCATCTGATCATCATCTACTTCTTGTGATGCTTGCTCTGCTTGTGGCTCGATCCGGGCTCGTCGATTTGGGTAACGAGGCACTTCCTCATGTCAACGATCCGCTTGTGCATCTCATAGCATGTGTACACACTCTTGGCCGCAAACCTGAGGTGAGGTTCATCCAGTTGCCGCATCCAGGCCCTGTGCCAGGATACGGGACTTGTTCTCTGGGCATCCTGCTTCATCTTTTTGTAGTAGGGGTCGATGATGGCCGAGGCGAGTTCGACTAGGGAGTCCTTCTTCGTGTTGCCCCATACCCTGTAGTGGTCATGGATTTCGACAAGGTTCTTGCAGGCCAAGCCCGTAAAACTGAGCACTTTTACATCGTCGATGGTTTCCACCGTGGCAAACTTGTAGTCGGTGCTGTTGACAAACCTATTGAAACAATCGCAAGGCTCTGTGGCCATGTAGTAGTGGTAGATGAGGACATGATGGCGCACGCACAACTAGGCGACGGCATGTAGCGACCCGACCCGAATGGATCAAGTCTCTGTGCTTAAGTGTCATCCCTGGATCGGTATGCTGACACACACAGTACTCGAGGATTTATAACAGAGGTAAATCACACGTATAAAGTAACGTAAATACTATTACCTCAATCCAAATAGCGGAAGTAACAAGGTTGTGGATTCCCATCAACACCAACGGCAAAGTTGAGTGTAGAAATCGTAACCCTAACGTATCACTTACTCGTCGTAAGATCCTGCAACATGAGACGTTGCAGCCACAAAGGGTCAGTACATTGAATGTACTGGCAAATTCACACCAGAGGATAATGATGAATAATGGCTATCACTACATGCATATTTGGCTGGTGGAAAAGCTCTATGGTTACAGTTTTTGCAAAAAGCCAATTTTTCCCTACTGCAAAGGAATAAACTTTATTTAACTATCATGGTGGTTGTTAAACATTGAGAAGGTTCCTCCAACTCAATCCCAATTAAGAACGTGATTAAACCCAATCAAATTAAATTAAGTAACATGATGAGATCAACATGATAATCGAAGAACTAGATACTCAAGATGTCCATAACCGGGGACACGGCTAACCATGATTAGTTTGTACACTCTGCAGAGGTTTGCGCACTTTTCCCCACAAGACTCGATCTCCTCCGTTGGGATTCTCGCACTTCATGGTGTTTGAGAAACGGATGACCGAGACACAGTCTTTCAGAAACAATAACTCTTTACTCCGGGTGGACAGTTACACCTACTTTCCCTCTACATCTGCTAACCCACCTCTTCAAGAGGTCATGTAACCTACTCAACTATGCTAGAGCCCATAATAGCTTGTGGCTGCACACGGAAGTTTCTAGCATGAATAGTCTTATGATCCCTTTGAGCCTGGGTGGCGGTCCATAGGATGATCACACGGGTACTCTGGGATATCCAAAAATACAGGCAACACTGGGTTCTCCAGGTGCCTCAATCCACCCAGTGGTTTATTTAAGTAGCCACCTTAAGTTGAACCATTAATTAACAATCTCACATCTGTCATGGAAATTCACTCAAACCCAATCCACGTCTACGAGCATAGCATAGCAATATAAGCAACGTTGAAGTAACTCCCAAAGGTTTGATAATAAACAGGGCAATAGGTACTACCTCATCTACTTCCCAAAACCCACAAGTTATCAAGTCCTACTCATGCAATGTTTGAGGGTTGAAACTAATGCATAAAAACTGGGTACGAAACGGATATGATCAAAGTGTGAACTTGCCTTGTACTGTTGATGAAGATGATTCGCACTCAACTCCTGATAGTTCTATTCGTCACACTCCGTTCAATCTATCGTAAGCAAGCAATAATAACCACACATAAGCAATCACTCAAAAGATCGGAAAGAACGAAGAAAACAATTCGGAAAACATCAAAACCAAGCAAATAACTCTTGCAACATAAAACAATTTCTAACAGTACCAAAATTATGTGAATTTGGCCTTATCAGAAAGTTTAGGTCAAGAGCTTCGATTTGCAAAAAGAATCAACTCAAACGGAGCTACGGAACTCAAGTTATGAACAAAAGAAGTTCAAATACAAATCTGTTTGAAATCAAATTTTAAAACTTTCAAAAACATGTTTAAGTTGTTTAACTGGATAGGGGGGATCGTAACGAAGAAGTGGGCGTTGGTTTCATCGAAAATGGAGGTACGGATAAAAAGATATGATCAAAAAAATTGACTATGAAACAAATTTCGAAATTTGAAAATTAAAAAAATTGATGTGACAGGTTCACTGGATAGGTGAAAACAAGACGAAACTAAGACGCTGGTTTCATCTAATTTGGATGAACGAGTAAAAAGTTATGGTAATTTGAAAAATCAGGGCCAAGCTGTTTTACGGAAGAAAAAAAATATCTACATAATAAGCTACGGAAGTATATAAAAAAATACAAAGAAAAAACACAACTTCAGAGAGAGGAGAGGACTTCCAGGATTTTCGCCGGAGAGGAGAAATATATTTTTCTTTAGTGAATCTAGTCAAACCAAAATATATTGATTTAACCCGAATCGGATGATTTCTGGAGGCTCTATAGGTCTATATTTATAGGTGGAAAAGAGATTTAGGGGTCAAAAGCTAGGCAATGTGGGACTAAACGTAGACGTAATTAAACGAAACAGAGCAGAACAGCATGGGCTTGAAGCCTTCGGCCGCCGCACGCGTACACGGGCTGCAGTTTTTTTTTAACAAAAATCGGCCTAAGTAAAAAAAAATTAAAAAGGATGGCTGGGCCTGGCCCATTTAGGAGAGAGAAAAACAAATGAGGCGCCCGCTGCCACTATGCTACGCGTGTGGGCGGTAAATAACTATGGGCCGCATGTATAGTTCTTTTTTTTAAATAGAAAAAGAAGGAAAACTGGATAAAGAAAATAAATTTAAATTTTATATAGGCATATTATATACCAAAATTTTCAGAAAAAGATTTCCTACAAGATGAACATTTTTATAGAGTCAAATAAAATACACACAAATTCAAATAAAGCAAAGAGTGCTTCTGCTCTAGTAAAATCCAGTAAAAATCATTTTAAAAAAATACCAAAATTTAGTCAAATTTATTTATCTCCAATTTTATGATGTAGGGAATCATGTTACCCTATTTTCCATATATTTTATTTTTGGAGAAAAATAATTTGAATAAAACTTAAATAACTCCAAATTGAAAATAAATTCAAAAGAACTTTGAATTTAATTCTTTGAAACTCCCAACTCATATTTCATATGTTTTGAAGAAGTCATTTTATCTTCGCTCGTGAAAATCATTGAGTTGCATAAAGTTCCTAGGTTGGAAATATTTTCCAAATGAAATTCAAATATTTTCAACACCCCTTGTCATTTAAATAAATGGAAGAAGTCATGTCATCTTCTCTCCAGGGTTTTGTGGTGAAAAGAATTTGAATTCACGGAGATCACGAATGCAAAAATGAAAGTTTGGGAAAGTCCTTTTATTCCCTCTCATTTAACTTTCAAAAAGTTTCGAATTTCACTCAATTTCACACAATCAATCAAACAATCAATCAAATCTATCTATTTATTATAACATTCCAAAATTTAGAAGATTGGGATGTTACACGGCAACCTTCTGATCTATGCCGGGACGACTGGAGGTCGATGCCGACCATTTGTACTTGTCTCGAGCAAGCAACTGCTCAACGCTGTTGATGTAGTTGTCCACCACGGTCGGGTCGATTGTGTACACCACGGAGAGATCCGTCTCCCTCGCGTGGGTCTCCACTCTATGCTCGCCGAACTCCGTTGGAGCGCCACTAGACATCCCCTCTCTATGTGTCGTCGTGGGTGTGCTTATTGTGTTGTGGGGCGCGATCGAAAGGTTGAAGAGACTAAGGTTATAATGGCTGCGGGAATTAAAGGGGAAACCGGACGGTCAGGAATATCGGCAGGCCCTGATGGCAGTTCTAATTTGCAGCGTGTAACTCCTTTGTGCCGCACGTAACTGCATCGCGTGGCAACGCGCGCCGCGCAATCGCATGCATATGGGGCCCCCAGCGTGATCGTCCGCACGCCCAACCGCTGGCAGAGCGCGTGCGGAGGGATGCGAGCAGAGCGCTCCGCGGTCACCTCAACGGCGAGCAACCATATATGTATGCATATAGCAGTTGAACACGCAAAGAAAAGGTGTCCACAAGCCCAGCGCGCCAACAGACGCGAGCAGAGCGCGCCGCGGCGCCTAATGGCGAGCACAGCACGCTACGGCGCCTAAAGGTGAGCAGAGCTTGCCGAGGGACGCGAGCAGAGGCCGACACAGTGACAGGTGGCAAATAAGATGAACTGTGCGAGCAATGTCGGAGACGTCAAGCACTAATCAGATTAGAGTTGCGTGTGCGATACGTGGCATACAGTTGATCCATCCGAGCTGTTTGTGATGGAATAAGCCGTGTGTGTTGCAGGCAAACGCTTGCTGGTATATAACCTTAAATTTAACCAAAAAGTGTTAATGCATGTTACAAAAATTGTATAGCTGGAAACTATGTTCAAATACGACTCCAACGATATAATCTTTGGCTACATGCATTCGTATTTTATTAGTTAAATCCTACTTATAAACCAGGATGGGGGTATAGTAGGTAACTAAATCGCAAACGTTTTTTTGTATTAACCGTATGTGTACGTGTCCTTTCGTCCTCCTCTCGCACGTCTTGTCACCCCGCTGCCACAGACAGCTTACAGCGCAAGCTTGCGCAGCGCACGGGGGCGTTCTTTTGGCCAAATGGTGGCTCGAAGTGGCGCCAATGAATCGCCAGTGAGCCCGTTCCCGCGCAACCTCGCAGGTTCCCGCGCAATCTTCCCGCCCGACTCGGTGAAATCCCCCAAAATCCCAATGCTTACCGGCCTGCTATATAAACCCTCACGGCGGCGAGTCCTGTGTCGCATTTTCTCCTCCCTCCCTGTAGCTTATCTCGTCTGCTTCTCCCACAATCTCCAATGGCACCGGTCCGTCATCGTCACTCAGCCACTCTGTTGTCATCAGAGGACAGCTCCAGCTGGGAGGCAACGCCGCGGCGGCGGCACAGTCCCCAGTGTAGTGTCGTGCGTGTGGCATCCCTGTTGGGTGTGCGTGGAACACCCACCACACGCTCCGCCACCGCTACCCGTCGGTAGCTGTTGTCGGCCGCCGTTGCCGCCACACCATCGTCGAAAACCAGGGCCATCTCCCGCTCCACCGCCGCGGCCCGAAGGCGGGAGGTGGCCGTCGTGGCCGCCACCCCACTGCCGGCCATCGTGGCCCTCACCCGCTCCGCCACCGCGGCCCGAAGTCGGGAGGTGGTGGTCATGGCCGCCACCCCATCGTCGGCCGCCGTGGCCGCCAGCCCACCGTCGACCGCCGGGATCATCACCCGCTCCGCCACCGCCGCCGGAAGGAGGGAGGCGGAGGTGGAGGCCCGCACGTGCGTCAGCGACCTTGCGCGCTACATCGAGTTCCTGTAGGAGGTGGAGGAGCGCCTCGTCGAGCACGCAAAGAGCCTTACCGCAGCCATTGCTGCAACAGATGCCGACCCATAGGCGAGGAATCAGGAGATCTACGAGCAGTCCGGCTGCTTCGAGAGGGATCGTCTGGAGCGGCAGTGGGCGTTCGAGCTGGCGAGCGTCGCTGAACGTGCAGCAGCGGCAGGCACCATATTGCATTTGTCTAGCTCGTCGGTAGGCTCCTCCTCCTCCTCTGCCTCTTACTGAGCGTGCTCGGTAGAGGAGAGGCAGCCGAAAGTAGTACGAAGCCCCTCTACAATAGTAGTAGTATTTAGGGGCTATTTTGTTCAGTTCATCTGACTATAAATGTGGTGGAATTGTATAACGTACTTAAAATTAGCTAGTATATATAGTTGAACTAGCTATTTCAATACGTGGTTGGCAAAAATTGGGGAAAAGTTTGGTCGGTTCAGCTGTCGAGTTGAACTGCTTGTATAAATTAAGAACGACTGCTTAATCTATGAATAAAATCTATGCTTAATTACTGAATTTTAGTTGCAAAAATTAGATACTGCTAGTGATTTTTAGCTTCATATTTTGACAAATCACAGTGTTACAAGGTTGACAAATGGTAATGTTACTAGATCAACAAATGTCAATCTTTCCAGTTTGAAAAATGGCATCATACCCAATATGACAGATGCAAATCTTACCAAATTGTTTGTAAGTGGCTGCACACGGGTGTCACGACCGGTTTTTCAATAAAACAATTATTGAGAGACCAATCCCTTTTACGGACCAGCGAGGAAGAATTCCTTCTCACTGGTAGACAATATCTTGGTCACAGAAGAAAAATACCAGGAGTACTAAATATAATACAAGGTTGAGCAGAGACTGCCCAACAATTTATTACATGCACGCCGCTAAAACAAGATGGCGGATAGGATGGCAAACTACTAACTCACGATGATAACGGTGGTGGAAATATCACCGCGAAGCGAGTGATATGATTCCAGAAGACTACAACTCTTCGAGCGTCGGAGTGAGGCTCGAGAAGAATTATAGCGGGTGGCGGAAGCGTATACAATACAAGTGACCAATATCCGGGATCGCGCAGGACTGACTGGGACTCCTCTAGGCATCGGACGCGCTATCAAACTCTTCATCCAAGAGATCGCCTTCATCAACATCTGGCCAAATCAACAAGCCAGGTGAGTACTATGAAAGTACTCGCAAGACAGTTCGGACATAAAGTATAACAAATGTAAACATGAAGCACATGAACAAGTTAACCAGTGCGATCAGACATAGAGATAATAAATACTGGGTGCCAAGCGAGGGTCTGAATGACGCCTCGAGTGGAAACTGCAGAATAGTAATACTGGTGCCAAACGAGTGTCTGAAAGACTCCTCGAGCGGAAAATGCGGAATAATAATACTGGTGCCAAACGAGTGTCTGAAAGACTCCTCGAGCGGAAAAATGCGGAATAATAATGTTGGTGCCAAACGAGTGTCTGAAAGACTCCTCGAGCAGAAAAATGCGGAATAATAATGCTGGTGCCAAACGAGTGTCTGAAAGACTCCTCGAGTGGAAAAATGCGGAATAATAATGCTGGTGCCAAACGAGTGTCTGAAAGACTCCTCGAGCGGAAAAATGCGGAATAATAATGCCACAGTCGGGCGTCGGGGCGACACCACATAAAGGGCTTATAACAGAAAATAAAAACAGTGCATGCCACAGTCGGACGTCTGAGCGACATCACATAAAGGGCTTATATTTAAAGTGAGAAACGAGTACACGCCACAGTCGGACGTCTGCGCGACGTCACATAAAGGGCTTATATCACAGCTCAATAATACAATAGTTTGGGAACAAGCATGCGACAAATATAAAGTTAGTCCATCCACAGGAATAACAATAAATCTGAATTTACCACTTGAGCTTGTTCACCGGGGACAAGTTTTCCACGCGGATAGATATGGATATAATGTTTTCATTACTTGATCATGGATACGATGATTTGGAAGGAATTGACTCTGCAGAGTTTGTACTTAACCACAGCCAACGGATTTCAGTAGTCACGGGGACTAGTTCCGTCTACGGTGTTTGGAAGAAACACGTCTAACCAGTACACACCCAATTCAACCATCCGAAGCCAGGGATCACCCTCGGCGACGTTCAAGAAAAACCTTGAGACGGGGAGGCTACAACCTCGCGTAGCATGGGATCAAATTTCTATACGCGCGCTCTAAGGGGGTGCCCCCCTCTCGGTCCCAACCGGAAACACCCATGCCCCCTGACCGGATGACTGGCTTTAATCCTGGGCCAAGGTACCATCATCCCGGCCTCTCTGTTTGGTGTGTACACGGAAAGAGGTTACCAACTTACTAAACCGCATCCTGGCAATGAGACATGTGGTAGCACGGAAGGGGGAAAGAATGATAACGTGGCTCCAACCATGTTAACGTCAGAGAAAGTCGGATGACGCAAGGCTGGTATGCCACAACAGTACCACCTTGCTGCCCTTCATGTCACCACATGATTTGGCCATCTCTCATCAGAGATCATCGCAACTTTGGAACATGCGGGAAAAGAACGATAACGTGGCTCCAACCACGTTAACGTCGGAGAAAGTCGGATGACGCAAGGCTGGTATGCCACAACAGTACCACCTTGCTGCCCTTCATGTCACCACATGATTTGGCCATCTCTCATCAGAGATCATCGCAACTTTGGAACATGCGGGAAAAGAACAATAACGTGGCTCCAACCACGTTAACGTCGGAGAAAGTCGGATGACGCAAGGCTGGTATGCTACAACAGTACCACCTTGCTGCCCTTCATGTCACCACATGATTAGGCCATCTCTCATCAGAGATCACCGCGACTTTGGAACAACCGGGTCGTTGCCTTACAAGCAACGAGGTATTTACCGACACTCATATGCCGCGCACAAACTCTCACGTGAACCTGTAAAACACCTGTCATATCAAATGTTCAAAACATGCTTGCCTGGTTCGGAGAAGTCGAAGTCTAGCTCGGCGAGGTTCGCGGCTCCTTCACCTCTCCCGGAACCTACGGCAATCACGAAACGGGTACTAACGTGAAAACCAACACTTGCACAGAAACTTTTCCAAATATTTTTCAAATAAATCCCATAAAAAACTAGACAAAATTTGAAGATTGTCAGAAAAAGAATCACTCAAAAATACCTTTTTATTAAAGTTATAAAGGTTTCTGTCCAGGGACTTATATGTAATGAAACAGAAAAGTTCCAGGGTTTTAACTGAGAAAACAGAAAACGCTTCGGTTGGGAATGCGCAAGCGCAAAGGAGAAAACGTATTTGCCCGAAGGGCCAACAGAAAACGGTTCGAAGGAGAATAGAATAGAGGCTGACAGGCGGGGTCCACCTGTCAGGTTTAAAAAAGCTCGCCGGCGCCCGAAGACTGCGGTGGACGCCGGCGTCGAACCACGGCGAGTTAGGAGAAACGGAGGGTACCAAGATCTTCAGCGTCTTCTTCCGCGTCGGTGGGTGGTGGACTCGTCCAATGGGGAGCACCACGTCGACGGCGACACTATCTCCGGCGGATGGCGGCTCGGGTGAGGATGGGGAACTCCGGTGGAGGGCTGCAAACTACGAATTGAGGCGCGGGTCAGAACGAGGGATGCAAGGTGAAGCTACTGGCAAGAGAATGGGGGCGGAGGAGCACACACGGGGGCGAATCGGGCTGGATCCCGTGGCGGGTCGCGGCGGCCGGAGTCGAGGAAGGAGACCTCCTCGGGGCTCTTCCAGTGGCTAGGCTTGCTCTAGGGGGAGTGCAGGGCTGGTGGGTGCTCGAGTTGAAGCTCGGGGCCTCTATTTATAGGCAGATCGACGGGGTGGCCGTGAACGGAGAATCTCCGGCGAGCGATTACGGCGGAGCAGTGGATTGGCAGGTGGTTTGAGCGGCCAGGCAGCATCAGTGGAGGTTACTGGAGTCGTTTCACAGCTAAACGGAGTCGGTCTTGGCGTAATGGCGTCGGTCCACGGTGAGGTGATCGCACGGGCTCAACGACGGCAGAGAGCACGCTCCGCGCCCTACGGTTCACGACGAGAGCGGCAGCGCGTTCGGGGGAGTGGAAGGCCACGCGGCGAGCTCCGGTGGTTTGGGCGGCGCTGGGTGGCGTCGTCGGCGCCGTGTCTCCCGCTGGCGTCCGCAAAGCCGCCGCCGGCGTCGGTCACGGGGCGGCGCACCTTCTGCTGCTCGTCGCCGACGCCCGCAAGGCGCCAGGCGTTCGTGCGGTGCAGGAACAAGAGGGCGGGGACGAGGAGCAAGGCGACGCGGTGGTACTGGCGAGATCGATGTCCTTCTCTGAAGAAAACGACAGCAAGCCACTGACTGAATCTCTGAATTTTTCTGAACTTGATACAGACAGTGCACTGCAGGTGTTCGACAGGAGGATTTTGCAATGAGATGAATTTTTCTGGAGCTGTAACTTGGTGAGGTGACCACTCAATGCACCCAGAGGCTGCCTGATTTTACTTGGAATTTTTGGAGAAGGTTTTGAATGAATTTCACCAAATTTGACAAATCTGGTCCAAACTTGCAGCAGGTGTAGTTTGAAAATTTTGAACTGAAGACCAGTGGATCTTCATGGTTCTTGGTTGAGGGTTCAAAGGACTAGGAGGGGAAAAAGGTTTGGGGGCAAAAATCAAAACAGAAAATGGAGTTCCTTTGCAAATCTCCACGTGCTAGGAAAGAAGGCAGAAATTTATTTGAATAGAATATAAATGGAAATAATCACATGGGGAGGTTCAACTTGCTGGATTTGATGCAAATCATGATCCAAAGGTGAGGAAAGGGTTAGGAGAGGGGATTTGCACTAAGGCCATGGCAAGAAGGAATTGTTGAAAGTGGCAAAGGATTTTCCAAAAGCCATAGTGCAAATTTCAAGGAGATTTTCAAAAGTCATTTCCCAAGTGAAAATATTTTGTCTTGAGTCCAAGTGAAAAGCAAGAACCTCCAAGACCAAAGACAGATCTTGGTTGAATCCAAATAAACTTTTGCCATAAAGAAAAATATTTGAGAGTGAGAGTTCTCTTGAAGAAAAATTTAAATCACTCCCCTCAAGTCAAATAAAATCATTTGAAAAATCCAAATAAAAACTTGGGTGTCACAACACCTACCCCCTTAGGAAAAATCTCGTCCTCGAGATTTCTGCTGATCCTCAAATAGATACGGATGCTCTGCCCGAAGGAAATCTTCCCTTTCCCATGTAGCTTCATCCTCAGTGTGGTTGCTCCACTGAACCCTGAAAAACTTTGTCGTTTTCTGACGGGTCCTCCGTTCAGACTCTTCTAAAATCTCTACTGGCCTCTCTCTGTAGGTGAGATCTGGTTGCATATCAATGTCCTCATGAGGTACATGCTTTTTTGGGTTGCTCACACATTTTCTTAACTGTGAGACGTGGAACACGTCATGGACGTCTGACAGCTCCTTGGGGAGGTCTAGTTGGTAGGCTACCATGCCTCTTCGTGCCTTTACACAAAATGGTCCAATGAATCTTGGGGCTAGCTTCCCCTTTATTTTGAACCGTTGCAGACCCCTCATAGGAGATACTCGGAGGTATACGGAATCACCGGGTTCAAAGCTGACCTCACGATGCTTCTGATCATAGTAGCTCTTTTGTCGGCTCTGTGCTGTCTTGAGTCTGTCCCTGATCTGCTTAACTTTCTCCTCGGCCTCTTTAAGCATGTCTGGGCCGAAGATACGGCTGTCACCTGTTTCTGACCAATTTAGTGGGGTACGACACCTTCGTCCGTACAACGCTTCAAAGGGTGCCATTTGCAAGCTGGCTTGGTAACTATTGTTGTAAGCAAATTCGGCATACGGCAAACTCTCTTCCCAGTTGGATCCATAGGTGAGCACACAAGCTCTTAGCATATCTTCTAGGATTTGGTTTACACGCTCCGTTTGTCCATCAGTCTGAGGGTGGTATGCTGTACTGAAGGCTAGTTGCGTGCCCAGAGCTTGTTGTAGGTGATCCCAAAATTTGGAGACGAATTGGGTGCCTCGGTCTAATATTATAGTCTTTGGGACTCCGTGCAAACAAACTATACGGGAGAGATAAAGTTTTGCCAGTCTTTGTGTGGAGTAGGTAGTCTTCACGGGAATGAAATGAGCAACTTTGGTTAGTCGGTCTATGATGACCCATATGGCGTCATTCCCACGCTGTGATCGGGGTAGTCCGACGATGAAATCCATTCCTATTTCATCCCATTTCCAATCCGGTATTCTGTTTGGTTGGAGTAGCCCTGCTGGCTTTTGATGCTCGGCCTTGATGCGCTGACATGAATCGCAACATGCAATAAATGTGGCTATATCTCTTTTCATACCGTGCCACCAAAATCTTTCCTGAATGTCCTTGTACATTTTGGTTCCTCCAGGATGGATCGAGTATGGAGCGGTGTGGCTTTCTGTCAAGATCTGTTGCTTGAGTTCCTCAATGTTAGGTACGCAAAGTCTGTCTCGGTACCATAATGTTCCTTCACTGTCGGTGACGAACTCTGAAGTCTTACTAAGATTCATTTTCTTCTTTATGCCTTCGATGCTGGGATGTCCCTATTGAGCCTTCTTAATTTGTTCCACCAGGGTGGGTTGTATCTCCAGGTTCGATACGGTGCCCTTGGAGACTAACATCATGTTGAGCCTAGCGAACTCTCGCTGAAACTCAGGCCTCAAGTTTTGCGGACCGTCATTGTCCGGGCTGGGGTTTCGACTAAGGGCATCGGCCACTACATTAGCTTTCCCTGGATGGTAGTGAATACCGACGTCATAGTCCTTGACCAGTTCCAACCAGCGTCGTTGGTGTAAATTCAGCTCTGGCTGTGTGAAAATATATTTGAGGCTCTTATGGTCCGTATATATTTCACAGTGATTTCCCAACAAAAAGTGCCTCCACTCCTTGAGTGCATGTATGACTGCTGCTAGCTCCAAGTCATGTGTTGGGTAATTTTCCTCATGTTTTCGCAGCTGCCTGGAGGCATATGCGACAACCTTGCCATCCTGCATTAGTACGCATCCGAGTCCTTTCCGGGATGCGTCACAATACACCTCAAAGCTCTTGTGTATGTCTGGCACAGTTAAGACCGGTGCGGTTGTCAGCTTCTTCTTGAGTTCTTGGAAGCTCTGCTCGCATGCTTCCGTCCATACAAATTTCTTGTCCTTCTTGAGTAACTGTGTTATAGGTTTTTCCACAGTGGAGAAACCTTCAATAAATCTTCTGTAATATCCGGCCATTCCCAGGAAACTCCGCACATCAGTAACATTGGCGGGTGGCTTCCAGTCCAGTATGGCCTTGACTTTTTTTGGGTCTACGGCCACGCCTTCTTGGTTCAGTATATGGCCCAAGAAGCCAACTTGTCTTAGCCAAAATTCGCACTTGCTAAATTTGGCGTACAACTGATGTTTCCTCAATTGTCCCAAAACAATTCTAAGGTGCTCAGCATGCTCTTCTGGTGTCCTTGAGTAAACCAGAATGTCGTCAATGAATACCACCACAAATTTGTCCATGAATTTCATGAACACTTTGTTCATGAGGTGGACGAAATATGCGGGGGCGTTCGTTAGTCCAAAAGGCATCACTGTGAACTCGTATAACCCATATCTGGAAGTGAAAGCTGTCTTGGGGATATCTTCCGTCCATACCTTCAATTGGTGATATCCCGATCTCAAATCAATTTTTGAGAATACCTTGGCCTGTGCGAGCTGGTCAAACAAATCATTTATTCGTGGCATCGGATATTTGTTTTTTATGGTGACCATATTGAGGGCTCGATAGTCTATGCACAGCCTCAGTGTCCCATCTTTCTTTTTGGCGAACAACACAGGCAAACCCCAAGGTGAGGAGCTGGCTCAAATAAATCCTTTGTCCAACAATTCCTTTATCTGCTTCTTCAACTCCACCAATTCTGAGGGTGCCATTCTATACGGCTTCTTATGGATGGGAGCGGTGCCAGGTGCTAGTTCGATGCTGAATTCGATCTCTCGGTCTGGTGGCATGCCTGGTAGTTCTTCCGGGAACACATCAGGAAACTCGCATACCACTGGAACTTTTCTCAGTTCTGCAATGTCCATTTTGTTCAGTTTTGGTTTCTGTGATCGCGGCCTTTCTTGCGCGGAAACTCTTATAGTCTTGCCGTGATGGTGAGTGAGAATCACTGTCCGATTGAAACAGTCGATGAATCCTTTGTTGGTGGTCAACCAGTCCATCCATAAAATGACATCCAGTCCTTTACTTTCCAACACGATGAGATTCGCGTGGAATTGTAGTCCTTCGAACTCAATGACCACTCCTTGGCAGTAACCCTGAGCGATTTGTTTATTTCCGGGGGACTTGATGATCATAGATTTTTCCAAGGGAAGTATCGGAAAACCGTGTTGCGAAACAAAACTCTTCGAAACGAACGAATGGGAAGCTCCAGAATCAAACAAAACCGTGGCAGGTACTGTGTTGACAGGGAACGTACCGAGCACGATGTCTGGGGCATTCTACGCTTCTTCCCTGGTCACATGGTTCAGGTGACCCTTCCTGTGGTTGTTGCTGGGGTTGAAGTTGTTGCGCTTGGGGGCTGGATTGTTTCCACCATTGTTCGGCTTGGGTGCCGAGTCTCTTGGCTTCGGGCACTATTTAGCATAATGCCCTTGTTGACCACAAGCATAGCAGGTGACCCCTGGACGGTATGTGAACTCCTTGTCCCTGGCATGAAACTGTCCGACGGGCCTTGGCTCAGTAGTCGTGGATTTCCTTGCGTCTGTCCTTGGGACCTTAGTCTTGCCTCGGTTGCTGCGGGCAAGAGTCGTCTTGTCCCTCTTCCGCTTACGGATATCTTCCAGACTACGGCGCTCATTCTCCAAGGTGATGGCCTTGTCCACCAGCGTCTTAAAATCCGGAAAGGTGTGCACAATCAGTTGGCATCTCAGTGCTGGTGCCAGGCCGTCCAGGAATTTTTCCATCTTCTTGCTTTCTGTCATGTGCTCGTCATAGGCATAACGAGATAGCTGGGTGAACTGACTGTTGTATTCTGTGACTGACATCCCTCTCTGCTTCAGGTCATCGAACTCTCTCTTCTTGATCTTTAGGATGCTCCTGGGGATGTGTGCCCCACGGAAGCCTTCCTTGAACTCTTCCCAGGTGATGTTGTGTTCCCTGGGATGCATGTGTAGGAAGTTTTCCCACCATGCTGCGGCTGCTCCAGTAAGGTAGTGTGGTGCATAAAGCACCTTCTCATGATCTGAGCACTGAGCAATAATCAGTTTCCTTTCAATCTCACGAAGCCAATCATCGGCTTCCAGCGGCCGATCGGTGTGAGCAAAAGTTGAGGGGCGAGTCTTCTGTAACTCAGATAACTTGGAATGGGGTTGATAGGGTTCACGGTGGTTTCCCATATTGATGACATGGTTCATCATCTCTTGGTGTTGTTGCTGGCTTTGCTCGAAGAGACGGCATACTTGAGACAGTGCTGCTTCGCTGTCCTGTTGGCTGGACTGACCCTGAGTGAAATTGTTGCTGGTCTGTGTCCCGTAAACCTCTTCTGGCTGATTGGGCATGGAGCGAGTCCACGGGCGAGACATTTTTCCAGTCTGGGGTATTATTTGCAAAACCCATGAGAAAAAACTGTGTAGCACAAGAAAAATCTCGCAAAGGCAATAATCAAAAGGCTTCAAGGTTTTCAAAGAAACACAAATGATTTTTTATGGAGAAGAAGTGCTTAACATAAATCTTACATGCGAAAAGCAAACACGTGATACAGCACTCAGGATGCGCGTACACATCCTGACATGTTATTAAAAACTAGCGTACTACTCCGGAAGGCAGCAAACACACCAATACAAACTATCATACAGGAATAAACGGCACATCATACAGGCAGACATAACACGCGGCTACTCGGTGCTCTCAGTCGGAGATGGTGAAGATCTCCTTCCCCTTGCCGATGGCAAGGCTCAGCGGTCCAGGAGAATCAACCTCCACCTCCTCTCTAGCTGGCTCCTGGCGCGTGACGCTGTGCTGCGGTGATGGTGCGGGGGCGGCTGGTGGTAGAGCGTGTGCGGCAGGTGGTGCGGCTCTGACTGGAGTAGGAGCGATGACTCGGTCGAACTCCTCAGTGGTAGGCAGACGGCGAGCAGTGGCCAAAATGGCCGGCGCATAAGAGGCTGAAGACGAGACGAATGTCAGGGGCGGCGCCGTGTTGAGAAGCTCCTTCCTGCTGGCAGGACCGCCCCGGACTAAGTCCATGCGGGCAGCCACAAGATCATCTACGAGGTTGTCGAAAGACTCCTCCAGAGCCTTGAGATACTCCACAACCATCTCGATGGCTTCATCTCGTTCTCCCCGATGGCAGGCAAACGCATAGTGGCTGGTGTAAGGCACATGGCATGGGAGGTAGCGGTAGCGACGAGTCTTCATCGTAGGAAGGATGTCCCAAAGGCGAGCTATCGCCTCACGGGCAGCCATCTGCATGGCATGCCTCTCCGTAGGCATGGCCCTTCCCACAAAACGGAAGTGGAGAGCAGCAGAACGTCCTCCCTTGAACTGCACCACAGCTTGGTGCATAGACACGTCGTCACTGAGCTTGTGCTGATAGAGTGTGAACTCCGGGCAAAGCTGCTGGCCCGATCGCGAGCTTGGTGATGGAGACGAGGAGCTTGACAAACCCCTCGGGTACGTTGGTGAACACTCGATTCTCACAGTTGCTGCAAGCCATCTACAAAAGTAGGCAAAAATTCTGAGTAGTCATGTCATAAATTTATGATGACCAACAGAAAATAGCTACAATTGCAAAATGCTGAAAAAGCACAAAAGACGCTAATAACCAATTAGCGATCGCACCTAGTGGCTTCCTACAGTCAGCCTGGCTCTGATACCAAGCTTGTCACGACCGGTTTTTCAATAAAATAATTATTGAGAGACCAATCCCTTTTACGGACCAGCGAGGAAGAATTCCTTCTCACTGGTAGACAATATCTTGGTCACAGAAGAAAAATACCAGGAGTACTAAATATAATACAAGGTTGAGCAGAGACTGCCCAACAATTTATTACATGCACGCCGCTAAAACAAGACGGCGGATAGGATGGCAAACTACTAACTCACGATGATAACGGTGGTGGAAATATCACCGCGAAGCGAGTGATATGATTCCAGAAGACTACAACTCTTCGAGCGTCGGAGTGAGGCTCGAGAAGACTTATAGCGGGTGGCGGAAGCGTATACAATAAAAGTGACCAATATCCAGGATCGCGCAGGACTGACTGGGACTCCTCTAGGCATCGGACGCGCTATCAAACTCTTCATCCAAGAGATCGCCTTCGTCAACATCTGGCCAAATCAACAAGCCAGGTGAGTACTATGAAAGTACTCGCAAGACAGTTCGGACATAAGGTATAACAAATGTAAACATGAAGCACATGAACAAGTTAACCAGTGCGATCAAACATAGAGATAATAAATACTGAGTGCCAAGCGAGGGTCTGAATGACGCCTCGAGCGGAAACTGCAGAATAGTAATACTGGTGCCAAACGAGTGTCTGAAAGACTCCTCGAGCGAAAAATGCGGAATAATAATACTGGTGCCAAACGAGTGTCTGAAAGACTCCTCGAGCGGAAAAATGCGGAATAATAACGCTGGTGCCAAACGAGTGTCTGAAAGACTCCTCGAGCGGAAAAATGCGGAATAATAATGCTGGTGCCAAACGAGTGTCTGAAAGACTCCTCGAGCAGAAAAATGCGGAATAATAATGCTGGTGCCAAACGAGTGTCTGAAAGACTCCTCGAGCAGAAAAATGCGGAATAATAATGCCATAGTCGGGCGTCGGGGCGACACCACATAAAGGGCTTATAACAGAAAATAAAAACAGTGCATGCCACAGTCGGACGTCTGAGCGACATCACATAAAGGGCTTATATTTAAAGTGAGAAACGAGTACACGCCACAGTCGGACGTCTGCGTGACGTCACATAAAGGGCTTATGTCACAGCTCAATAATACAATAGTTTGGGAACAAGCATGCGACAAATATAAAGTTAGTCCATCCACAGGAATAACAATAAATCTGAATTTACCACTTGAGCTTGTTCACCGGGGACAAGTTTTCCACGCGGATAGATATGGATATAATGTTTTCATTACTTGATCATGGATACGATGATTTGGAAGGAATTGACTCTGCAGAGTTTGTACTTAACCACAGCCAACGGATTTCAGTAGTCACGGGGACTAGTTCCGTCTACGGTGTTTGGAAGAAACACGTCTAACCAGTACACACCCAATTCAACCATCCGAAGCCAGGGATCACCCTCGGCGACGTTCAAGAAAAACCTTGAGACGGGGAGGCTACAACCTCGCGTAGCATGGGATCAAATTTCTATACGCGCGCTCTAAGGGGGTGCCCCCCCCTCTCGGTCCCAACCGGAAACACCCATGCCCCCTGACCGGATGACTGGCTTTAATCCTGGGCCAAGGTACCATCATCCCGGCCTCTCTGTTTGGTGTGTACACGGAAAGAGGTTACCAACTTACTAAACCGCATCCTGGCAATGAGACATGTGGTAGCACGGAAGGGGGAAAGAACGATAACATGGCTCCAACCATGTTAACGTCGGAGAAAGTCGGATGACGCAAGGCTGGTATGCCACAACAGTACCACCTTGCTGCCCTTCATGTCACCACATGATTTGGCCATCTCTCATCAGAGATCATCGCAACTTTGGACCATGCGGGAAAAGAACGATAACGTGGCTCCAACCACGTTAACGTCGGAGAAAGTCGGATGACGCAAGGCTGGTATGCCACAACAGTACCACCTTGCTGCCCTTCATGTCACCACATGATTTGGCCATCTCTCATCAGAGATCATCGCAACTTTGGAACATGCGGGAAAAGAACGATAACGTGGCTCCAACCACGTTAACGTCGGAGAAAGTCGGATGACGCAAGGCTGGTATGCTACAACAGTACCACCTTGCTGCCCTTCATGTCACCACATGATTAGGCCATCTCTCATCAGAGATCATCGCGACTTTGGAACAACCGGGTCGTTGCCTTACAAGCAACGAGGTATTTACCGACACTCATATGCCGCGCACAAACTCTCACGTGAACATGTAAAACACCTGTCATATCAAATGTTCAAAACATGCTTGCCTGGTTCGGAGAAGTCGGAGTCTAGCTCGGCGAGGTTCGCGGCTCCTTCACCTCTCCCAGAACCTACGGCAATCACGAAACGGGTACTAACGTGAAAACCAACACTTGCACAGAAACTTTTCCAAATATTTTTCAAATAAATCCCATAAAAACTAGACAAAATTTGAAGATTGTCAAAAAAGAATCACTCAAAAATACCTTTTTATTAAAAATTTATAAAGGTTTCTGTCCAGGGACTTATCTGTAATGAAACAGAAAAGTTCCAGGGTTTTAACTGAGAAAACAGAAAACGCTTCGGTTGGGAATGCGCAAGCGCAAAGGAGAAAACGTATTTGCCCGAAGGGCCAACAGAAAACGGTTCGAAGGAGAATAGAATAGAGGCTGACAGGCGGGGTCCACCTGTCAGGTTTAAAAAAGCTCGCCGGCGCCCGAAGACTGCGGTGGACGCCGGCGTCGAACCACGGCGAGTTAGGAGAAACGGAGGGTACCAAGATCTTCAGCGTCTTCTTCCGCGTCGGTGGGTGGTGGACTCGTCCAATGGGGAGCACCACGTCGACGGCGACACTATCTCCGGCGGATGGCGGCTCGGGTGAGGATGGGGAACTCCGGTGGAGGGCTGCAAACTACGAATTGAGGCGCGGGTCAGAACGAGGGATGCAAGGTGAAGCTACTGGCAAGAGAATGGGGGCGGAGGAGCACACACGGGGGCGAATCGGGCTGGATCCCGTGGCGGGTCGCGGCGGCCGGAGTCGAGGAAGGAGACCTCCTCGGGGCTCTTCCAGTGGCTAGGCTTGCTCTAGGGGGAGTGCAGGGCTGGTGGGTGCTCGAGTTGAAGCTCGGGGCCTCTATTTATAGGCAGATCGACGGGGTGGCCGTGAACGGAGAATCTCCGGCGAGCGATTACGGCGGAGCAGTGGATTGGCAGGTGGTTTGAGCGGCCAGGCAGCATCAGTGGAGGTTACTGGAGTCGTTTCACAGCTAAACGGAGTCGGTCTTGGCGTAATGGCGTCGGTCCACGGTGAGGTGATCGCACGGGCTCAACGGCGGCAGAGAGCGCGCTCCGCGCCCTGCGGTTCACGACGAGAGCGGCAGCGCGTTCGGGGGAGTGGAAGGCCACGCGGCGAGCTCCGGTGGTTTGGGCGGCGCTGGGTGGCGTCGTCGGCGCCATGTCTCCTGCTGGCGTCCGCAAAGCCGCCGCCGGCGTCGGTCACGGGGCGGCGCACCTTCTGCTGCTCGTCGCCGACGCCCGCAAGGCGCCAGGCGTTCGTGCGGTGCAGGAACAAGAGGGCGGGGACGAGGAGCAAGGCGACGCGGTGGTACTGGCGAGATCGATGTCCTTCTCTGAAGAAAACGACAGCAAGCCACTGATTGAATCTCTGAATTTTTCTGAACTTGATACAGACAGTGCACTGCAGGTGTTCGACAGGAGGATTTTGCAATGAGATGAATTTTTCTGGAGCTGTAACTTGGTGAGGTGACCACTCAATGCACCCAGAGGCTGCCTGATTTTACTTGGAATTTTAGGAGAAGGTTTTGAATGAATTTCACCAAATTTGACAAATCTAGTCCAAACTTGCAGCAGGTGTAGTTTGAAAATTTTGAACTGAAGACCAGTGGATCTTCATGGTTCTTGGTTGAGGGTTCAAAGGACTAGGAGGGGGAAAAGGTTTGGGGGCAAAAATCAAAACAGAAAATGGAGTTCCTTTGCAAATCTCCACGTGCTAGGAAAGAAGGCAGAAATTTATTTGAATAGAATATAAATGGAAATAATCACATGGGGAGGTTCAACTTGCTGGATTTGATGCAAATCATGATCCAAAGGTGAGGAAAGGGTTAGGAGAGGGGATTTGCACTAAGGCCATGGCAAGAAGGAATTGTTGAAAGTGGCAAAGGATTTTCCAAAAGCCATAGTGCAAATTTCAAGGAGATTTTCAAAAGTCATTTCCCAAGTGAAAATATTTTGTCTTGAGTCCAAGTGAAAAGCAAGAACCTCCAAGACCAAAGACAGATCTTGGTTGAATCCAAATAAACTTTTGCCATAAAGAAAAATATTTGAGAGTGAGAGTTCTCTTGAAGAAAAATTTAAATCACTCCCCTCAAGTCAAATAAAATCATATTAAAAATCCAAATAAAAACTAGGGTGTCACAACGGTTCATCCAAAAGAACCGTTTGTGTTGAAGAGATGCACAAATCCTGCTCTCACTTTGAATCATGTCGTCCCGGGATCGACGGGCGGGGCGCGGGAGGACGGCAGTTGGCGGCGCTGAGAGGTAGCGTTCGACGGCGGCGTCCCATGCCGCTGAGGGGGGCACGCGCACGGAGAGGAAGGCGGGTGGCCATGGAAGTCAAAGGGCTCGCTTCCCGGTGAGCCTGCGCAGCGTACAGCTCGCACGCTTCCCGGTGAGCCTGCGCATTCGAGAACAGCTTGCACGCCTCTCGGTCAGCCTGCGCACCGGACTGCGCTCTCACGCATCCCATTCAGTCAAGGTCAAGCAGCTGTCCGCACGGCACCTCCTACAGCCATTAAAACCAAGACACGTGGCGTCACGTGAATGGTTAACAGAACGCACACGGTTTGAATTATACAAACGTTTGAGATATTAAAGTGGAAGCTATTTTTCAAAATGCTTTTGTTGGCTGTCATTATTCGAGTGTGCCTTCTCTCAAAATGGACACGAAAAATACCACAGCATGTCGAGTGCCATTCCATGATAGCATGCCAAGTTTCATGAATTTCAGGCGAGTTTTGGATTTACTAGAATTTAAAAATAAAGTATCTCAACGTTTTGCCGGCAATCAACGGTGCTCTGGTGTTTGAAATTCATTCCCATTTCTTGCATGGGACCTAAGCATGCACCCAACGACACATATTTAATTTTTCAACCAATTTATATGCACTGGAGCATGTGCATGTAGTTCAGATTTGAATTATGCACATAAATGCATTGAAATTTCAGTTAATGCATAAAAATGTCCAAAGGAACCTCGAAAAATCACAAAAATTGACACATCACTCCTGTTGTTCTATGTTGACACGAGAAAATTTTGAAAGCAATAAGAGGCAATGGATATCGTTTCGTCCCCAAAGGTGGGACGTTCCGTACCGAAACCATCATGCTTGTTGTGAGAAGCTCTAGTTTGTGAGAAGCATATACCCAAACCTGCCCCAAATGGGACAAAAAATTTACCACGGCATGTTGATGCCGCTCTATGATAGCATGCCAAGTTTCATGAATTTCAAACGAGTTTTGGATTTACTAGAATTTAAAAACCAGGTATCTCAATGTTTTGCCGGCAATCAACGATGCCCTGGTGTTTGAAATTCATTACCATTTCTTGCATGGGACCTAAGCACGCACCCAAGGACAAAGATTTGATTTTTCAACCAATTTATATGCACTGGAGCATGTGCATGTAGTTCAAATTTGAATTCTACACATAAATGCATTGATAACTCAGTTAATGCATAAAAATGTCCAAACGAACCCCGAAAAATCACAAAAATTGACACAACACTCCTGTTGTTCTATGTTGACACGAGAAAAATTTTGAAAGCAATAAGAGGCAATGGATATTGTTTCGTCCCCAAAGGTGGGACGTTCCCTACCGAAACCATCATGCTTGTTGTGAGAAGCTCTGGTTTGTGAGAAGCATATACCCAAACCTGCCCCAAATGGGATAAAAAAATTACCACGACATGTTGATGCTGCTCCATGATAGCATGCCGAGTTTCATGAATTTCAGACAAGTTTTGGATTTACTAGAATTTAAAAACCCGGTATCTCAATGTTTGTGGCCGAGTGACGGTGGCAGCGTGCTTGACATTCATTCCCATTTCTTGCATGGGACCTAAGCATGCAACCAAGAACACATATTTGAATTTTCAACCAATTTATATGCATTAGAGAATGTGCATATAGTTCAAATTTGAATTATGCACATGAATGCATTGAAAACTCAGTCAATGCATAAAAATGTCCAAACGAACCTCGAAAAATAACAAAAATTGACACAACACTCCTGTTGTTCTATGTTGACACGAGAAAAAATTTGAAAGCAATAAGAGGCAATCAATATCGTTTCGTCACCAATTGTGGGACGTTCCCTATCAAAACCATCATGCTTATTGTTAGAAGCTCTGGCTTGTGAGAAGCATATACCAAACCTGCCCCAAATGGGGAAAAAATTACCGCGGCATGTTGATGCCGCTCCATGATAGCATGCCAAGTTTCATGAATTTCAGACGAGTTTTGGATTTAATAGATTTTAAAAACCAGGTATCTCAATGTTTGTGGCCGAGTGACAGTGGCAGGGTGTTTGACATTCATTCCCATTTCTTGCATGGGACCTAAGCATGCAACCAAGGACACATATTTGAATTTTCAACCAATTTATATGCATTAGAGCATGTGCATGTAGTTCAAATTTGAATTATGCACATAAATGCATTGAAAACTCAATTAATGCATAAAAATGTCCAAACGAACCCCGAAAAATCCCAAAAATTGACACAACACTCCTGTTGTTCTATGTTGACACTAGGGAAAAATTGAAATCGAGAAGAGGCAATGGATATCGTTTCGTCCAGAAAGGTGAAATGTTCCCTACCGAAACCATCAGGCTTGTTGTGAGAAGCTCTGGTTTGTGAGAAGCATATCACCAAACCTGCCCCAAATGGGACAAAAACTTTACCACAACATGTTGATGCCGCTCCATGACAGCATGTCAAGTTTCATGAATTTCAGACGAGCTCTGGATTTACTAGAATTTAAAAACCAGGTATCTCAATGTTTGCGGCCGAGTGACGGTGGCAGGGTGTTTGACATTCATTCCCATTTCTTGCATGAGACCTAAGCATGCAACCAAGGACACAGATTTGAATTTTCAACTAATTTGTATGCATTAGAGCATGTGCATGTAGTTCAAATTTGAATTATGCACATGAATGCATAGAAAACTCAGTTAATGTATAAAAATGTCCAAGCGAACCCCGAAAAATCCCGAAAATTGACACAACACTCCAGTTGTTCTATGTTGACACTAGGAAAACATTTGAAATCAAGAAGAGGCAACGGATATCGTTTCGTCCAGAAAGGTGAAATGTTCCCTACCTAAACCATCACACTTGTTGTGAGAAGCTCTGGTCTATGAGAAGCTTATACCCAAACATGCCCCAAATGGGACAAAATTTCTACCACGACATGTTGATGCTGCTCCATGATAGCATGCCAAGTTTCATGAGTTTCGAACGAATTTTAGATTTACTAGAATTACAAAAGCAAGTACGTCGACGTTTGCCGGAGAGCCACGGTGTCGTGGTGTTCGAATTTCATCCCCATTTCTTGCATGGGACATAAGCATAAACCCATGGACACATATATGATTTTACAACCCATGAGTGTTGGTGCACCGGAGCATGTGCATGTAGTTTAATTTTGAATTGTGCACCTGAAATGGCTAGAAAACCAATTTAATGTATAAAATATTCAAAGGAACCCTAAATAATTCCAATTCTTTTACGACACACATATAGTTGCATGTTCACTACAGATAAAAGGTCTAGCAATTAAAACACCGTCCATTTCCGTTGTGACCCCATTATGTAATTCAAATCAAGATGAAAAATCAAGTAGATCGCACACAAATAAATCGTCGTCGGTGAAAGATGGGCACGTGGACCCGCGTCGTGAGGGCAACTTCGCTGGCCCACTCCGGCGAGAGCGCGGCCACAGCCACCATGCGCATGCTAACAAGGTGCATGAGCACGGCCGCAATCTGCGACCGGGTGGCCAATGCAGCCCAAATGGCCGATGTTGCTTCTCAGGTGGTGGCAGCAACATCTGCCTCGGGGATAGCAACTGGCGAGAGCGGCACAACAGCTGTCCGTTCCGCAACGGCGGCCTTAGCCCTGATGGAGGCCACCCACGACCATGTCGAGGCCACCACGCCCAGCTCGTGGCGGTCACCGCACAAATCGAACGAAGCTTCTCCAACAACGGTCGGCAACCCATGGCCGAAGAGTTGGCAATCGCCGAGAGCGTTCGAGTAGCTGTCCATTCCTCTGCGGCATACCTTGCGACGACGGAGCCCGTCCAAGCCGAAATCACGGCCGCCCACGCCCAGCTCGTGGCGGCCTTTTCCTAAGAGATGGCGAACGCGGATGGCGAGATGCTTGCCGAGTATGGTGCAATGGATGCCATGGAGCCCCTTCCCCAGGAGACCGTCGGGCGCGAGCTGGACATGGAGGTGGCAGCGGAGATCGACGAGCACCTTCCGTAGTACTAGTACTCTTTGTTTTGTTTAATTAACAGCGCCGGTCTATAATTTGTTAAGAGTAATGTTTAGGTCAGCTAGCTTTGTTTAATTGTTGAACTCGGTCGATTAAGAAGTCTGGGTGTGCTGCAGTCTCCTTTGTGTACCCAAATTATGCAATGACGTGGATGACCACTGTAACCATGGAAATTCAAACCAAAATTTTTGACATTCAAACTCATCATACACGGGTTAAGATATCTGAATCGTTTGTGATGTTCACATATCGTACACAATTCTGAATAAGGGACCGTGTCTGATGACACTTTGTGCGCCAGTTTTTTCGCTGAAGCAATTCCAAATTTTCGGCTTCCGCAGAAATATCTACCTCCCCGCCCCCTCCCCCATACCAAAAGCCACATTTCCCTGTTTCTGCCTTCCTTTCCAAGTTGAAACCTTCACTCCTTGCTTGCAGCGCCGCCTCCTCGCCGGCGACCCTCCTTCACGCCGCTCGGCCTCGTCTATCCAGGCAGGTAATCCACACCCGACCCCCATCCTCCTCCTCCTTCCACATCCCACATGCCCTGACCGCCGGCGCGAGCGCGACACCTTCCACCCAAATCACCGACCCCTCCACCAAATAAGCGCCGCCCTAAGCCATGGTGCACGTAGTCTAGCTAGGATCTCAAGGAGCATTTGGCAGCGGAGAAGCAAATCGCGGTCACACGCGCGGATGAGGTCGCGATGGATGCCATTCGTGCCGACCCCCAGATCTTGGAGGAGCACCTTGCCATTTGCTAGCTATGTCGGTTAAGCATGCTCGGTTTACCCGTTGCGTGTGCTGCTCCTGCCTTTCCTTCACAAATTCTAGTGAATTGTGCTATCTAATTTTACCATGAAATCTATTTCTCTAGTGTATATGTTATATATGTCGTGCAGTGTGGTGCTCACTTATTAACGTTTTTGTTAATTAGTTGTCGTCTTCAGTTAACTGTTTGGTTCAATTCTGCAAATGTGATGTTCAATTCTTCAGGCTGCAATTTTGTATTGTCTTCCATGTGAGAAATAAATCGAATTTATCTTTACAAAATACATGAGAAACGAATACAATTGCTATATTTACAAGTTGTCAAGCATGCTTGGTTTGGTTATACATTGTGCAATGTGGTGCTCAGTTAACGTTTGGTTCATTTGTGTTGTGGTGTTTAGTTAACTGTTTGGTTCAATTCTGCAATGCGATGTTCAATACTTGTGGGTGCATTCTGTTATTGTATACCATGTGAGCAATAAATTGAATTTGGCTGTATTAAATACATGAGAAACAAATACAATTGCTATATTTCCATGTTGTTAAGCATGCTTGGTTTGGTTAACTGTCTGATCTTCTATTAGGAGTATGTTATATTGTGCAACGTGGTTCCCAGTTAATGTTTGGTTCATTTGTTGTGGTGTTTAGTTAACTGCTTGGTTCAATTCTGCAATGCGATATCCAATTGTCGTGGGTAGAATTTTGTATTGTTGTGCATGTGAGGAATAAATCGAATCTGGCTGCACATAATACATGAGAAACATATACAAGTGCTATATTTCCTAGTTCTTAATCATGCTTGGTTTTGATAAATGGGGTTTCCATGTGGCTTGAATTAATCTGATGAATCTGCAATGTGCTTATTTTTCATAACATATTTTACTGATAGCATGCGAACCCTTACTTAACCTGATGACTAACTACCTTATATGTGTTGCAGGGAAACAATGGGAAGCACTGAGGTTTACAATCAAGGTTAGCACGTGCATGGTCCGTTGTCTAATAGCACATTATTGTGCAATGCAGGAACCATTATAATATTTAGGTTTTTAACAATTTGGTCTTGCACATGTAGGTCCTGCTGTCAGAGGTTTTGACCCACTGTTCGGCCCTTTTTGCATATGGGGAAATGAGTTGTCCATGAATATCAATCAAATCAAGAAACTTAGAAAGATTGTTAGGATAAAGAAATTAGCGACAAAAAACAACAAGATCTTTGTCTGCACAATGAAGAAGACATCAGTTCACTACAAGATGGTACTAACTATTATACCTTGGCTTTTTTTATTCCTTTGTCCCGTTTCCAATATAGAGAAGATATTTATGCACATCCTTGTTTTCAGGCCTTTCCAAAGCAGTTCACTCATGATTACCTCTCAAACCACCTCTATGGTCAGGAGGCGAGGAAGGTTTTCATACAACACCCACGGTTCAATATTGAAGTGTTCCTGAAGAGGACGAAGGACGGACGGTCAATCATCCGCAGGCACTAGCCTAAAGTTGCAAAGACCTTCAACATGAATGAAGGCTCAATATTCGCCTTCCGCTTCAGCAGTTTTCCAGATGAGATGCATCTGTCTATATACCGTTTATGATGCTAATTTCGAAAGGTTCTACATGTTGCATGTGAAACTTGGTGCTGATGTAGTTGTGTAATGGGGTAGCTGAGTGTTGAAGCTATATCATGGTTTCTGATGTATTTCAATTATGAAATTCTGCTTCCTTAATATGTAAATGAAATATATTATGTGCTTAATATGAATGTCAATTATATTAATAAATGGATTATTAATCATAGGGCAATTAGCCTGCTAATGGCGAATTAGCCTGCTAATTGGGTTTTGCTATTGCAAACGGTTATTGGAAAAATACCGTGGGCGATGACCTCAGGCAACGCACACAGTTTCTAGGAATAAACCGTGTTGGATCAATGAACAATCACACACAACTTTCTCTTGAAAACTGCTTGCGTTAAGCCACCTTGCAAAAACATTTACCACATAAAACTCTGTGTGATGGACAGCCTTTGCCACACAGTTTCTTCTACGGGCCGTGTGTGATGCATTCAATAACGCAAACAATTTAACAGGAAAAATTGTGTGCGATGTACCTGTGAACGGAAACGTTTTTCGTGGAGCGACTGTGTGGGATGTACATACGAACGGAAACGTTTAGCGGGGACTGACTGTGTGGGATGTACTTGCGACCGGAAACAATTTCGCCTGTATAATTATATATTTTTTTAGCTCTATTGTACGTATTTCTGTATTTGAGCGCTCGCCGGTTGCACACGACCTCATTTTGCCGAGCGACTGTGCCATGAGGGCATATTCCCGACGGTTTTTGGGTCGTGTGGGAAGGACCCCCCTATCGCCGTCACTCACTAGGCGACGGTTCCAAATGCCTTCGCGGAAAGGGGTTAAAAACCGTTTGTATAGCACCGACGCGTACTAGTGACACAAATACCACTAGTGATCCTCTAGTGCGTACATACAACAGTGATCCTCTAGTGCCATACATCAAGAAAGTTCTTCTCAAATGTGTGATACATCACGAAAGTTACTCCTAAAATCCACTTGTTTTTTATCAAAGCTGGTCCCATTGAAATTAATGTTCTCGCACGTACACACAAATACCTTGGCATTGCACAAGCACAACCAAAAAAACAAGTGGTGTACATACAACAGGTTCCACATGGTCACGTAATATACATTTAGTAACGTTCCCAGCTTGTCGCTCCATTTACTGTAACACCATGATTTTTTGGCTAAATTGCAAGTAATAGTTTCAGATTTACTAGGTCGTGTCCAAAACAACAATTTTTTGGGTTCTTCCAGCACGATCGCTACATCCTGCTGGAAACCTCTCCCATGAAACAGGTTGGAAAAACAAATATGACTGCCAACTGCAAGTTGATTAGGACATGCCATGGCACTGGCAGTATGTTAGGGCGTGTTTGGTTGCAGTTCGCTACAGTAGCCGCATTGCATACACATCTCCAGCCAGCCAGGTTCTTGAAATGCAGCCTCATATGTAGCAGATGCAACCTGTTTGGTTGCCTGCATCGCATGGAGGGGCACTTACCCCCCCCCTGCTGTTTGGTTGTCGTTTTTGTGCTTAGGGTGTGAGCAGATGCAAACTTCAGCTGTTTGGTTGCAAACAGCATTTGTGTTCTGCTCACCCCATTCAAATGTGGTAGCCTTACCACCAAATGATCAGCACAACAGCAAGCACATATGAGATCAAACAAAGTAAGCAACCAAATGAAATCAAACAAAGCAAGCAAGGAAATGACAGCAAACTACTTAAGATTAACAGCAGGGGCATCCTCCTTCCCTCCTCCACGCCAGGGTGTTGCTCCTGGCCAAAATATGAACAAGTTCCCAGCACAAGTACCATAAGCCTAGCCACACACCATAAAAGTTCAACACTAACACCTTACTTAACTACATAGCATGCTCAATGTCACCAACGCAGTTGTGCCTGCTGCAATGAAACCTGCACATGACCGAGGAGTTGTGGTTGTAGATCTGAACCTTCAGTCCGACTCCTGAGATGCGCACAATGACGAGGTCGCCGGGGACGATCCGGTGGTGGTGGCAGAAGTAGTTCTAGCCCCAGCCAAGCACCATGTGCCCCTCGAAGTTCTGGACCTGCACCCAGAACATGCACCACTTGTTCGCCGATAGCCTGACCACGCGCGGGAGCCGCTTGATGACCAGCCAGGTGTTCATCACCTCCACGAACTTGCGAGGGACGACGAGCATGGCGAGGTCCTCATTGTCCTTGATCTGCTAGTAGAAGCGCAACGACTCCCGGGCCCCCTCCTCGTGGCCCTGCCTCAGAGATTGTCCCCTTGAACGAGGCAGGCTCATGAAGGCGATCCTGCCAGGCAGGCCCACCGTCCTGAGCCACCTGTTCGTGGGGATGAAATCCTCGGCGCCCTCAGCTCTGGCCACCACCTGAGCTCCTCCACCAGCCACATCCCAGTCACTCTTCAATATCTTGTCAGGTAGGATGACAAGTATTAGTGAATAAACTCTTTGTCAAATGCCACTTATCAAATGCCACCGATCAATTGCACTAGCACTACAGCAAGTGGCCCTGATCAGAGACATTTTCCCAAGAGCAAATGCCACTGATCAGTGCACAAACTCTTTGCCAAATGCCACTTATCAATGGCACTTGCTCTTGGGAAAATGCCACTGATCAGTGCCACTTATCAGGAGACTTGCCCAACAGTAAGTGCCACTGATCAGTGGGACTTGCCCATGAGAAAATGCCACTAATCAGTGCCACTGATCAGTGGTACTTGTGTTGGGAAACGTAGCATGCAATTTCAAAACAATTCCTACGATCACGCAAGATCTATCTAGGAGATGCATAGCAACAAGAGGGGGAGAGTGTGTCTACATACCCTCGTAGACCGAAAGCGGAAGCGTTAGGTTAACGTGGTCGATGTAGTCGAACGTCTTCACGATCCAACCGATCTAGCACCGAACGTACGACACCTCCGAGTTCAGCACACGTTCAGCTCGATGACGTCCCTCGAACTCTTGATCCAGCAGAGGGTCGGGGGAGAGTTTCGTCAGCACGACGGCATGGTGACGGTGATGGTGATGTGATCGGCGCAGGGCTTCGCCTAAGCACTACGACGCTATGACCGGAGGAGTAAACTGTGGAGGAGGGCACCACACACGGCTAAGAGAATAACTGATGTACTATGGGGTGCCCCCTGCCCTCGTATATAAAGGAGGGGAGGAGGAGGCCGGCCACCAAGGGGCGCACCATGGGGGATTCATACTAGGACTCCACTCCTAGTAGCATTCGCCCCCCCCCCTTTCTCCTTTCTCAACGGAGGGGGAAAAGGAAGGAGAGGGAGAAGGAGAGGGAAAGGGGGCCGTGCCCCCTCCTCCTTGTCCTATTCGGACTCCCTTGGAGGGGGTCGCGTGCCACCCCTTGCGGGCTCCCCTCTCTCTCCACTAAGGCCCATGTAGGCCCAATACTTCCCTGGGGGATTTCGGTAACCCCTCGGTACTCCGAAATATATCCGAACCTTTCCGAAACCATTCCAGTGCCCGAATATCGTCGTCCAATATATCAATCTTTACCTCTCAACCATTTCGAGACTCCTCGTCATGTCTGTAATCTTATCCGGGACTCCGAACAATCTTCGGTCACCAAACACATAACTCATAATACAAATCGTCATCGAATGTTAAGCGTGCAGACCCTACGAGTTCGAGAACTATGTAGACATGACCGAGACACATCTCTGATCAATAACCAATAGCGGAACCTGGATGCTCATATTGGTTCCTACATATTCTACGAAGATCTTTATCGGTCAAACCGCAATAACAACATACGTTATTCCCTTTGTCATCGGTATGTTACTTGCCCGAGATTCAATCGTCGGTATCTTCATACCTAGTTCAATCTCGTTATCGGCAAGTCTCTTTACTCGTTCCGTAATGCATCATCCCGTAACTAACTCATTAGTCACATTGCTTGCAAGGCTTATAATGATGTGCATTACCGAGAGGACCCAGAGATACCTCTCCGATACTCGGAGTGACAAATCCTAATCTTGATCTATGCCAACCCAACAAACACCTTCGGAGACACCTGTAGAGCATATTTATAATCACCCAGTTACGTTGTGACGTTCGATAGCACACAAGGTGTTCCTTCGGTATTTGGGAGTTGCATAATCTTATAGTCAGAGGAATATGTATAAGTCATGAAGAAAGCAATAGCAATAAAACTTAATGATCATTATGCTAAGCTAACCGATAGGTCTTGTCCATCACATCATTCTCTAATGATGTGATCCTGTTCATCAAATGACAACACATGTTTATGGTTAGGAAACTTTAACCATTTTTTATTAACGAGCTAGTCAAGTAGAGGCATGCTAGGGACACTCAGTTTTTTCTATGTATTCACACATGTACTAAGTTTTCAGTTAATATAATTCTAGCATGAGTAATAAACATTTATCATGATATAAAGAAATATAAATAACAACTTTATTATTACCTCTAGGGCATATTTCCTTGAGTCTCCCACTTGCACTAGAGTCAATAATCTAGATTACATAGTAATTATTCTAACACCCATGGAGTCTTGGTGCTGATCATGTTTTGCTCGTGGAACAGGCTTAGTCAACAGGTCTGCAACATTCAGATCCGTATATATTTTGCAAATCTCTATGTCTTCCTCCTTGACTTGATCACGGATGGGGTTGAAACATCTCTTGATGTGTTTGGTTCTCTTGTGAAATTTGGATTCCTTCGCGAAGGCAATTGCTCCAGTATTGTCACAAAAGATTTTCATTGGACCCGATGCACTAGGTATTACAACTAGATTGGATATGAACTCCTTCATCCAGGCTCCTTCATTTGCTCCTTCCGAAGTAGCTATGTACTCCGCTTCACACGTAGATCCCGCCACGACGCTCTGCTTGGAACTGCACCAACTAACAGCTGCACCATTCAATATAATACGTATCCGGTTTGTGACTTAGAGTCATCCGGATCAGTGTCAAAGCTTGCATCGACGTAACCATTTACGACAAGCTCTTTGTCACCTCCATAAACGAGAAACATATCCTTAGTCCCTTTCAGGTATTTCAGGATGTTCTTGACTGTTGTCCAGTGCTCCAATCCTGGGTTACTTTGGTACCTCCCTGCTAAACTTATAGCAAGGCACACTTCAGGTCTGGTACACAGCATTGCGTACATGATAGAACCTATGGCTGAGGCATAGGGAATAACTTTCATTTTCTCTCTATCTTCTGCAGTGGTCGAGCATTGAGTCTGACTCAATTTCACACCTTGTAACACAGGCAAGAACCCTTTCTTTGACTGATCCATTTTGAACTTCTTCAAAACTTTATCAAGGTATGTGCTTTGTGAAAGTCCAATTAAGCATCTTGATCTATCTCTATAGATCTTGATGCCCAATATATAAGCAGCTTCACCGAGGTCTTTCATTGAAAAATTCTTATTCAAGTATCCTTTTATGCTATCCAGAAATTCTATATCATTTCCAATCAACAATATGTCATCCACATATAACATTAGAAATGCTACAGAGCTCCCACTCACTTTCGTTTAAATACAGGCTTCCCCAAAAGTCTGTATAAAACCATATGCTTTGATCACACTATCAAAGCATATATTCCAACTCCGAGAGGCTTGCACCAGTCCATAAATGGATCGCTGGAGCTTGCACACTTTGTTAGCACCTTTAGGATCGACAAAATCTTCTGGTTGGATCATATACGACTCTTCTTTAAGAAATTCATTAAGGAATGCAGTTTTGACATCCATTTGCCAAATTTCAAAATCATAAAATGCGGCAATTGCTAACATGATTCAGACAGACTTAAGCATCACTACGAGTGAGAAGGTCTCATCGTAGTCAACTCCTTAAACTTGTCGAAAACCTTTCACAACAAGTCAAGCTTTGTAGACAATAACATTACCATCAGCGTCAGTCTTTTTCTTGAAGATCCATTTATTTTCTATGGCTTGCCGATCATAGGGCAAGTCAACCAAAGTCCATACTTTGTTCTCATACATGGATCCCATCTCAGATTTCATGGCCTCAAGCCATTTCGCGGAATCTGGGCTCATCTTGCTTCCTCATAGTTCGTAGGTTTGTCATGGTCTAGTAGCATGACTTCTAGAACAGGATTACCATACCACTCTGGTGTGGAACGTACTCTGGTTGACCTACGAGGTTCGGTAGTAACTTGATCTGAAGTTTCATGATCATCATCATTAGCTTCCTCACTAATTGGTGTAGGCATCACTGGAACTGATTTCTATGGTGAACTACTTTCCAATTCAAGAGAAGGTACAACTACCTCATCAAGTTCTACTTTCCTCCCACTCACTTCTTTCGAGAGAAACTCCTTCTCTAGAAAGGATCCATTCTTAGCAACGAATATCTTGCCGTCGGATCTGTGATAGAAGGTGTACCCAAAAATTTTCTTTTGGGTATCCTATGAAGACGCATTTCTCCGATTTGGGTTCGAGCTTATCAGGTTGAAGCTTTTTCACATAAGCATCGCAGCCCCAAACTTTAAGAAACGACAGCTTAGGTTTCTTGCCAAACCACAGTTCATATGGTGTCATCTCAATGGATTTAGATGGTTCCCTATTTAACGTGAATGCAGCCGTCTCTAAAGCATAACCCCAAAACGATAGTGGTAAATCGGTAAGAGACATCATAGATCGCACCATATCTAATAAAGTACGGTTACGACGTTCGGACACACCATTATGTAGGAGATATGCCCTAGAGGCAATAATAAATGCTATTATTTATCTCCATTTTCATAATTATGTTTATGTTCCATGCTATAAATGCAATGATTCTCGAGTCTGCAATATCCACGAGGCTCGGAGGGAAACTCATGTGCACGTGTGGTATACTAAACGGTAAAATGTATTCCTAGTCTTGCCTCTAAGACTTGCTCATATATTGCATGATGATCCTGTTTAACTGATCATGGGCATGTCTATGCTGGCAATTTTGAGGGCACGATGTTGGTAGAACAGTTGTGTTGAATCGACCCAAATTGATGTTATGCTATGAGATTCTTTTCGTCACAAGTTTATGGTTAATATCACAGAGATAGTTAATGTTTGCACAATTCCTTAGACCATGAGAGTATTGAGTTCCTTCGTGCTTGCTTCGTGAACTTTGGGGTTTGTTAAACGTCATCCGTAACTGGGTGGCTATTACGGCGGCTTACGGGTTCACGGAAAAGTATGGCAAGTAACAAGATAGCTCAAGATTGGGATTTGCTCCTCCAATGATGGAGAGATATTCTCGGGCCCTCTCGGTGTTACGGTATCCATAATCGTCTGGCCAGACACCTTGTGGTTTGATCACTGGGATGCCGGAACACGGAAACGAGAAAAGAGAACAAAACCGGTAACGAGGTAACTTGCATGGCGGACAAATTGTTCATCCGCGGGGATGCAATAAATCTCACCTCGGGTGTTTGTGACATATCGCGAAGCAAAAGAATAGCTCACTGTAACTGGAGGTTCACTCGAATATTTATTCGTGCGGGTATAGGGGTCAATATGGGTGTCCACGGCTCCGATGTTGATCATTGATCGGAAGGGGTTCCGGGTCATGTCTATACTTCATGGAACCTATAGGGTCACACGCTTAAGGGTCATCTATCTGCTGAATACTAGACAGGGAGTGTGAGAGAAATTCGCCGAAAAAGTTTTGGAGACAACGGAAGAGTTCCGGAGAGAGAATAGCGAAATAGTTTCGTAAAACCGAAAAGTTGTTTCGGGGTATTCCATTAAGTCAAATTGGTTCCGGGACATGCCTGATAATTCTTGGAGGGTGCCAGAATTATTCTGGAAACTTCTGGGAATTTTTCGGGATGAAAACCGGAAATGTTCCGGAGCTGCCGGGACCGCTTCAGATGCTTTTCGCAGATGAAGATCACTAAACCGGAATTGTTCCGGAACGCGTTGAAAATTATTTTAGTGGGTACTGGAAATGTTCTAAGCCCACATAAATATTTTCAGTTCGAACGGACGCTGAAAAATCTTGTCGTGAATAGTGAAAAGCACTGATTGGTTGCTTTTTGAGAAAATATCTAAAGGGGATCTTCCAAAAGATCTAGGGATGACATGGAAGGGTGGGAACCACTTTTTGGGGGGCCCCACAAGGGGTGGGACGTTCATGGGTGCAGCTCATCCATGGGGCCCCACTTGTCCCTTGTTTTCACTCTTTAGGTCCTTGGGAAGGACTGCATTTCATGTGGGTTTTGGGTTTTCTTGTAAAACCACCCTACCCCTTGGGTTTCCTATAAATAGAGGAGGTGAGGGCTGCCATCTCTTCACTCCTTTCTCTCATACAAATACCATGCATGATCTGGCTCTCTGTCTCCCTCCCAGCGAAATAGTTTCGTAGAGCCGAAAGGCTGTCTGGGTTCCGGCAGGAACTAGTTCTGGACGGTGAAGCCCTGCCGGATAGATGACATCGTATGTGTGCAACTCTGTAGAGAGATCGTAGTTTCGGTCTTAGTTCAAGAGTGACTCCCAAAGGGCTGTCCGTGTGACCGTCCGAGTTTCAAAGGTCCTCCCGAAGGGCTGTCCGAGTGACCGTCCAAGTTTCGAAGGTCCTCCCGAAGGGCTGTTCGCGACACCGTCTGGGGGACTGTCCGACCACCTCCCGGAGGGCTGTCCGAGGGGCAGATGAGGGTGTACATCCTCACAGTTGGGAGGTTGTAAATCCTAGCTGCGGGGATCTGCACCGCCGATCGTCATCGACTCTACTTCCCGCTGCGCTACGAGTTGGTAACAAAAAAGATCAAACCTTGTATGCAGTCTCCATAGTGGTCCTGGGCTGGTGCTTAAGTCGGGAAATTTTTGTTTTCTGCTACATTTCCCTACAGTGGTATTAGAGTCGTGCTATGCATAGATGCAGGTTGTGATCTAGTATACATAGAGATGTATGGGTGTTGCATAATATAATTAGGTAATAGATGAGTTCTATTACTAAAAATTATTTGTGCGGGTAGCAGATGAAATCTGTTACCCGATGTTCTTGTTGCTTCCCTTGAATTTGCATAATCCTGATCTTGACGGGATGGTGGAATCTCACAAAGTTCTGGCAATCCGCGATCCTTTCATGCTGCTCCTGAGTATGCTGATTGACAGATCAACGAAGTGCTAACAGTTCTTTGGGTTCCATCATAGTTAAAGAAAGATGGATGTTTCGCAGACGAAAGGGCAATGTAGATATGGTCTGCACGGGGGTCATGCGTATGACGAAGTTTAGTATGGGGTTCGAGATTTTATTATCTCGTGCTTCATACACCCCGCAAAGTTAATCTAGCGACTTGAATTATCATACTTGATGATGGACGTTGGTAGCTTCGGTTTGTTTCGAAACCTTAGAAGCCACGAAAAACAAGTTTTTGCATGAACCGATTAGAGGCATCTAACTTGGTTTTGCAGGCGGGTTTTGCATGTGCATGTGATGTGGTATAGCAGTGCTCATAATAATTTGATTATGTATGAGATGACTATATGATGTAAATTGATTAACATGACCTGCGTGTCATGATTCGGCATGATGGCTGGAGCCATATGATTGTCACTTTAATGACCTGCATGTCAACCTTAAGTAATGCACTTATTTTATTAGCTATAGAGATAGCAATATTATCTGGTGCATCGACAAGGTGGTGGCAATCTTTGTGAAGGTGAACACCGACGCGAATGTCGAAGACGAAAGAATGAAAGACTTCTCTGTCATAAAGGGCTATACCATATCATGCTATTATGAATTGCCTAAGATGTTTATCCCTTTGATGCACCCTTTTTTATTGCGCGGTAGTCGCTTTTTATTAGGGTGATCTCTCACTAAAATATCAAGTAGTTAGTGTTCTCCCAAGTGTAGCACCATCACGGCACCTATCTATTCGGGGTGCGCCATGGATGCATGGGTACGAACGATTAGAGAAGTGTGAGGCGGGTGAGGTCAGACCTCGCAGCAAGATCACTTGGTTGTCTTGACGTTCATCGCAGGATCATCCTGAGCTCGGAACACACGCATCGAAAGATGAGCAAGAGTCACATAGAGATGTGATCGGCAAGTTGGCCTACCGACTAAAGTTCCCGTTATGAGATGATGATTCTATGGTGATGAATTGAAGTCTGGATCTTGTATCACTCAAAATTAATTATGAGAGATATTGATTTGAGTGGGATCGCACTGTTGAATTAACATGTTTAATTCTCAGTGCAATTAATTATGAACATTGTCTAAGTGTTTCTTGCAAAATAGTTGTAGAATAATGGCTCACGTTTCCACCTTCCCTATTAAAATTGAATAGCTGTTAAATATCTGGTTAAAACTTTACGATTGGTAACGTAATGTGAGGATTGTCCTCAAAAGTGCCGAGAAGGACTTTGTCCTATCGCATGCTTTCCATATACTCCCGCTAATTGCAATGGATGATGAGACTCTTGTCCTTCGATCCAAAAGCTAGAATTCTGTTGTGGTCAAGTGCAATATGTTTGCTTCCATGAAACTCGAACTTCGAAAGTTTGGGATAGTTATGTGATATTCATGGAACTGGAAATTAATTTTCAGATACAAACAAAGGCTGAAAGATATGAAATATCCAAAGCAATGTTTGTTTGCAAATTATTAGTAAAGTGTTTACTATGCATTAGACTGATAAGAGAGGGATCCAGAAGAACGCATGTCATATGATATGAAGGTGAATAAAACAACAACTTAAAGAGAAAGGAAGTGTCCGAAGGGTGTTAATGAAACTTTCACGCCTAGGAAGTCCGGGGCTAACGCCACTCTTAAGTTGGGTGCTTCTTCTGAGAGTAGGAGAAATACTGAAAGTTAAACTGTTAGAAGTATAAAGGCAGAAAGAAAGATGACTGGAATGTCCATCTCATGTATGAATGTCATACAAGTTTTTGATGTATAGAAGGCTGGTCAAAGATATAGTTCTTGGGAATTATGGTTAAACAAGTTAATCACTAATTCTTGGGTATTGTGAGTTAATCACAAAGATACCCGCTCGATTGCATTCTGTTGCGAATCAATGTAAGAGCTACTATGGCCTAAAAAGACTAGCCAGGAATGAGGTTTTAATACGTGCTGGGAACATAGTAAAAGTTACTATACCTTCCATCGGTGTATTACCTGTGTATTTTCTTTCATAATTCATTTTAGAGTTTCTCACACTCTAGCCCTTTGCATAAGGTATCTTGCAAGAAGGTTGTTCATAAGAGAACTTTTCATGTTCAGTATTATGAATAAACATAAGGGCCATACTTTCATTATGAATGAGATGTATGTTATGAATAATGATATTAATATATTACCTCTGTGTTTACTTTCATAATTCATTTTAGAGTTTCTTACACTCTAGCCCATTGCACAATGTTTATTGCAAAAGGGTTATTCATAAAAGAACAATTGTTGTTCAGTATTATGAATAACATGAAGGGCCATGCTTCCATCCAAGATGGGATGTATGTTATGAATATTGATGGTAAATGATACATCCATAACACTGACGCTAAATGTCGCAAGACTATGAGAATACCACACATGTTTGGCACTGCATTTGGTCACATAGGAGAAACCCGCATGAAAAAATTCCATTATGATGGATTTTGAAGTCGTTTGATTTTGAATCATCTGACACTTGCAACTTCCCTCCGAAAAGTGAAGTGACTGAAATACCGTTCACAGGCCATAAGGAACGAGCACCAAACTTATTGGTGATCATACATTTGATGTGTGTAGTTCAATAAATGTTGTTGCAAGTAGTGGATTTATATATCTTCAGAAATGACTCAAGTAGATATATGGATATTTGCTTGATGAGACATAAGTCTGGATCTTTTGAAATCATTCGAAAGGTTTTCAAAAATGAAGTAGAAGTTATTGTAACAAGGAAATTATGTTTCTACAATTTGATTGCAGAAAGGAATATCTGAGTTACAAGTTTAGAGAATGTCTAAAGAGTTGTGAAAAGAGTTTCATAACTTACACCTCCCGGAACACCACTATGAGTGGAATGTCTGTGAAGATGTAATCAAACCATTTATGACATGGTAAGATCAAAGATGACATAAATAAAATTTGCCATTATCACTTTTAAAGAGTAATGGTTTAGAGACTGCGGCTTTTACATTGAAAAGAGCTCCACCAGGTCTGTTGAAATGACGGCATGGTATGGTATGCCCAACCATGTTATATCTTTTCTTAACATTTGGAATATGGGGCTTGTGTAAAAGGTTACAAACCTATTCCAAATCAGACAAGTGCTACTTTGTAAGTTATCCCAAGTCATTGGGTATTCCCACACCACTATACCGAGGCAAAGGATTTTGCCACAAAACAGTATGCTTTTAAAGAGAATAGTTGATACGTCTCCAACGTATCTATAATTTTTTATTGTTCCATGCTATTATATATTCTGTTTTGGATGTTTATGGGCTTTATTAAACACTTTTATATTATTTCTGGGACTAACCTATTAACCCAGAGCCCAATGCCAGTTTCTGTTTTTCCCTTGTTTCAGTGTTTCGCAGAAAAGGAATATCAAACGGAGTCCAAACGGAATGAAACCTTCGGGAGAGTTTTTTTGGAACGAAAGCAATCCAGGAGACTTGGAGTGCACGTCAGGGAAGCAACGAGGTGGCCACGAGGCAGGGAGGCGCACCTGCCCCCCCCCCCCCAGGGCGCGCCCCCCACCCTCATGGGCCCCTCGTGGCTCCCCTGACCAACTTCTTTCGCCTATATATATCCATATACCCTAAAAACATCGAAGAGCAGAAGAGATCGGGAGTTCCGCCGCCGCAAGCCTCTGTAGCCACCAAAAACCAATCGGGACCCTGTTCCGGCACCCTGCCGGAGGGGGATCCCTCACCGGTGGCCATCTTCATCATCCTGGCGCTCTCCATGACGAGGAGGGAGTAGTTCACCCTCGGGGCAGAGGGTATGTACCAGTAGCTATGTGTTTGATCTCTCTCTTTCTCTCGTGTTCTCGAGATGGTACGATCTTGATGTATCGCGAGCTTTGCTATTATAGTTGGATCTTATGGTGTTTCTCCCCCTCTACTCTCTTGTAATGGATTGAGTTTTCCCTTTGAAGTTATCTTATCAGATTGATTCTTCAAGGATTTGAGAACACTTGATGTATGTCTTGCATGTGCTTAACTGTGGTGACAATGGGATATCACGTGATTCACTTGATGTATGTTTTGGTGATCAACTTGCGGGTTTCGTGACCTCGTGAACTTATGCATAGGGGTTGGCACATGTTTTTGTCTTGACTCTCCGGTAGAAACTTTGGGGCACTCTTTGAAGTTCTTTGTGTTGGTTGAATAGATGAATCTGAGATTGTGTGATGCATATCGTATAATCATACCCACGGATACTTGAGGTGACATTGGAGTATCTAGGTGACATTAGGGTTTTGGTTGATTTGTGTCTTAAGGTGTTATTCTAGTACGAACTCTATGGTAGATCGAACGGAAAGAATAGCTTCGTGTTATTTTACTACGGACTCTTGAATAGATCGATCAGAAAGAATAACTTTGAGGTGGTTTTGTACCCTACCATAATCTCTTCGTTTGTTCTCCGCTATTAGTGACTTTGGAGTGACTCTTTGTTGATGTTGAGGGATAGTTATACGATCCAATTATGTTATTATTGTTGAGAGAACTTGCACTAGTGAAAGTATGAACCCTAGGCCTTGTTTCCTAGCATTGCAATACCGTTTGTGCTCACTTTTATTACTTGTTACCTTGCTGTTTTTATATTTTCAGATTACAAAACCCTATATCTACCATCCATATTGCACTTGTATCACCATCTCTTCACCGAACTAGTGCAGCTATACAATTTACCATTGTATTGGGTGTGTTGGGGACACAAGAGACTCTTTGTTATTTGGTTGCAGGGTTGCTTGAGAGAGACCATCTTCATCCTATGCCTCCCACGGATTGATAAACCTTAGGTCATCCACTTGAGGGAAATTTGCTACTGCCCTACAAACCTCTGCACTTGGAGGCCCAACAACGTCTACAAGAAGAAGGTTGTGTAGTAGACATCAATAGTTCTTACAAAAGGGTGAGTGGGAGGACAGTGCAACTCGACGAGATAATAGGTATCTTCGTCATCAGGTCAAAGGAAAGGAACCTTGGAAGTGATTCCAGAGTTTCCTACTGCGATTGATACGGAATCCTCTACATGAGATGTATGGACTTCGGTCGAACTTGCAGCTGAACAACATAGGCAAAGCTCGTGCAAACCTCTTAGGTGCGCAAACGAGATATTGTTGTTAGACAACAGTATACCTACGATACATAAGGAATCGTTGATGGCCCCTGACTCCGGAATTGGCTAAATGCCAATATAATCCGAGATAGTTTCCATAAATGATTCAAGATTTAAATCTTGATCAACCCTCCGAAAGACTTGGAGTCTAACGGATTGTAATAGGACTATAAACTGATACGGATAAAAATGTTTTATCCATTAAGCTCGACTTGTTGCAATAACAAGTTCAAGGAGTTGACTACAATGAGATTGTCTCACCGTAGCAATGCTTAAAGTCGGCTCGGGTTAAACTAGCAATTAATACATATTTCAAAACGTGAGATATGAAACATGGATGACAAAAGAATTTCCATGAAATGGAAATACAACCTAGGACTTGTATGTGATACAATGCAAAGTAATTTGTCGGTCCAGAGGATGCTAGTAAGTATGCTAGCTTCAGAGTTCCAGCACTGGACAGAAGAGAGCAAAATGGAGTTGGAATCTTCGTTTTTGATGGAATGGTCAAAGGGGTTTGACATCATCAATGGGTAATGAAGATGCTTGTGGTTTCAAGAAAGTAAGTGGGAGCATAATAATATTTCTGAAAACCTTGTAAGCTTGACACATTGTTAATTGGAAATAAATATCTTGACACGAATTAGGACTTCATTTGAAAATAGTTTTTCGATGAAGTACTTGGGCTAAATAGCCTTGATATTAGGCATAATGATCTATGGAGATAGATTTACCTAATAGGGCTGAACAAAAGTACATATTGACAAGATGCTAAAACCGTTTAGCACTAAGAATGACAAGGAGTGATTCTTGCCGAAGTCACATGGAAAGAGTTGTTGCAAGAATCAGTGTCCCAAAACACTAATGAGCAAAATACATGATGGAGATTCTACACACTCATGTGTTTGGATTAATCATGTATTCCATGGTATGTAAACAACCAGATATGTCCAATACTCCCAAGCTGTTGCGAGTATAGATACCAAAGTGATCAAAAATACTGATCATGGGACAACAGTGAAAAAAAGGTCACTGAGTACTAAAGTAGCACCGATGACATGTTTTCTCGCAAGTGGAGATCATGAAGAGTTCGTTGTAAAAGGTTACATCGATACAGTATTCATCATTTCTCCATGCGATTTTTGATTTAAATTCAGGGTTTGTGTAACACACAATATGGTGGCGCAATTAGTTGGAAATTGTTCCAAACAAGTTACTGTGGCGAATTCTATAACAGAGGCGAAGTATGTTACCGCTTTAGAAGCGACAAACAAGATGTTGAATCATATAGTTCATTCATGAACTTAGTATGGTTCCAAGAAGGCTTTGGTCAATGGGACACTATTGCAGATAGTTGATCCATAGCTCAGTCAGAGGAATCGGGTTTCAACCAATGATTCACATATATACAAAGCCAAGTCGGCACAAAATATGAATTTTGTGAAAGCGTGAAAACGCGAGGATATGCAGAGATACACACGGAGTTGAAGTTGTCAGATCCGAAGGACATCAGGCTATACCACATGCGAAGCATTTTTTACACCAGTATGCCATATGTGTAAAGTGAATTAGCATTCACTAGATTATTGACTCTAGTGCAAGTGGGAGTCTGTAGGAGATATGCCCTAGAGGCAATAATAAATGCTATTATTTATCTCCATGTTCATAATTATGTTTATGTTTCATGCTATAACTGCAATGATTCTCGAGTCTGCAATATCCACGAGGCTCGGAGGGAAACTCATGTGCACGTGTGGTATACTAAACGGTAAAATGTATTCCTAGTCTTGCCTCTAAGACTGGCCCATATATTGCATGATGATCTTGTTTTCCTGATCATGGGCATGTCTATGCTGGCAATTTTGAGGGCACGATGTTGGTAGAATAGTTGTGTTGATCGACCCAAATTGATGTTATGCTATGAGATTCTTTTCGTCACAAGTTTATGGTTAATATCACAGAGATAGTTAATGTTTGCACAATTCCTTAGACCATGAGAGTATCAATCCTTCGTGCTTGCTTCGTGAACTTTGGGGTTTGTTAATCGTCATCCGTAACTGGGTGGCTATTACGGCGGCTTACGGGTTCACGGAAAAGTATGGCAAGTAACAAGATAGCTCAAGATTGGGATTTGCTCCTCCGACGATGGAGAGATATTCTCGGGCCCTCTCGGTGTTACGGTATCCATAATCGTCTAGCCAGACACCTTGTGGTTTGATCACTGGGATGCCGGAACACGGAAACGAGAAAAGAGAACAAAACCGGTAACGAGGTAACTTGCATGGCGGACAAATTGTTCATCCGCGGGGATGCAATAAATCTCACCTCGGGTGTTTGTGACATATCGCGAAGCAAAAGAATAGCTCACTGTAACTGGAGGTTCACTCGAATATTTATTCGTGCGGGTATAGGGGTCAATATGGGTGTCCACGGCTCCGATGTTGATCATTGATCGGAAGGGGTTCCGGGTCATGTCTATACTTCATGGAACCTATAGGGTCACACGCTTAAGGGTCATCTATCTGCTGAATACTAGACAGGGAGTGTGAGAGAAATTCGCCGAAAAAGTTTTGGAGACAACGGAAGAGTTCCGGAGAGAGAATAGCGAAATAGTTTCGTAAAACCGAAAAGTTGTTTCGGGGTATTCCATTAAGTCAAATTGGTTCCGGGACATGCCTGATAATTCTTGGAGGGTGCCAGAATTATTCTGGAAACTTCTGGGAATTTTTCGGGATGAAAACCGGAAATGTTCCGGAGCTGCCGGGACCGCTTCAGATGCTTTTCGCAGATGAAAATCACTAAACCGGAATTGTTCCGGAACGCGTTGAAAATTATTTTAGTGGGTACTGGAAATGTTCTAAGCCCACATAAATATTTTCAGTTCGAACGGACGCTGAAAAATCTTGTCGTGAATAGTGAAAAGCACTGATTGGTTGCTTTTTGAGAAAATATCTAAAGGGGATCTTCCAAAAGATCTAGGGATGACATGGAAGGGTGGGAACCACTTTTTGGGGGGCCCCACAAGGGGTGGGACGTTCATGGGTGCAGCTCATCCATGGGGCCCCACTTGTCCCTTGTTTTCACTCTTTAGGTCCTTGGGAAGGACTGCATTTCATGTGGGTTTTGGGTTTTCTTGTAAAACCACCCTACCCCTTGGGTTTCCTATAAATAGAGGAGGTGAGGGCTGCCATCTCTTCACTCCTTTCTCTCATACAAATACCATGCATGATCTGGCTCTCTCTCTCCCTCCCAGCGAAATAGTTTCGTAGAGCCGAAAGGCTGTCTGGGTTCCGGCAGGAACTAGTTCTGGACGGCGAAGCCCTGCCGGATAGATGACACCGTATGTGTGCAACTCTGTAGGGAGATCGTAGTTTCGGTCTTAGTTCAAGAGTGCCTCCCGAAGGGCTGTCTGTGTGACTGTCCGAGTTTCAAAGGTCCTCCCGAAGGGCTGTCCGAGTGACCGTCCGAGTTTCGAAGGTCCTCCCAAAGGGTTGTTCGCGACACCGTCCGGGGGACTGTCCACCTCCCGGAGGGCTGTCCGAGGGTCAGATGAGGGTATACATCCTCGCGGTTGGGAGGTTGTAAATCCTAGCTGCGGGGATCTGCACCGCCGATCGTCATAGACTCTACTTCCCGCTGCGCTACGAGTCGGTAACGAAAAAGATCAAACCTTGTATGCAGTCTCCATAGTGGTCCTGGGCTGGTGCGTAAGTCGGAAAATTTTTGTTTTCTGCTACGTTTCCCTACACATTAGGCTGTGGTATTCCAGGTGGCGTGAGTTGCGAAACTATTCCACATTATTTCAAATGAAGACGAAACTCGTAACTCAAATATTCGCCTCTGCGATCAGATCGTAGAAACTTTATTTTCTTGTTACGATGATTTTCCACTTCACTCTGAAATTCTTTGAACTTTTCAAATGTTTTAGACTTATGTTTCATTAAGTAGATATACCCATATCTACTCAGATCATCTGTGAAGGTCAGAAAATAACGATACCCGCCGCGAGCCTCAACACTCATTGGACCGCATACATCAGTATGTACTATTTCCAATAAGTCAGTGGCTCGCTCCATTGTTCCGGAGAACGGAGTCTTAGTCATCTTGCCCATGAGGCATGGTTCGCAAGCATCAAGTGATTCATAATCAAGTGATTCCAAAAGCCCATCTGCATGGAGTTTCTTCATGCGCTTTACACCAATATGACCTAAACGGCAGTGTCACAAATAAGTTGCACTGTCATTATTTACTTTGCATCTTTTGGCTTCAATATTATGAATATGTGTATCACTACGATCAAGATTCAAACAAAAAAGACCACTCATCAAGGGTGCATGACCATAAAAGATATTACTCATATAAATAGAACAACCATTATTCTCTGATTTAAATGAATAACCATCTCGCATCAAACAAGATCCAGATATAATGTTCATGCTCAACGCTGGCACCAAATAACAATTATTCAGGTCTAAAACTAATCCCGAAGGCAGATGTAGAGGTAGCGTGCCTATGGCGATCACATCGACCTTGGAACCATTTCCGACGCGCATCGCCACCTCGTCCTTGGCCAATCTTCGTTTAATCCGTAGCCCCTGTTTCGAGTTGCAAATATGAGCAACAGAACCAGTATCAAATACACAGGCACTACTACGAGCATTAGTAAGGTACACATCAATAACATGTATATCAAATATACCTTTCACTTTGCCATCCTTCTTATCCGCTAAATACTTGGGGCGGTTCCGCTTCCAGTGACCAGTCCCTTTGCAGTAGAAACACTCAGTTTCAAGCTTAGGTCCAGACTTGGGCTTCTTCCCTTGAGCAGCAACTTGCTTGCTATTCTTCTTGAAGTTCCCCTTCTTCCCTTTGCCTTTTTCTTGAAACTAGTGGTCTTGTTAACCATCAACACTTGATGCTCCTTCTTGATTTCTACCTCCACAGCCTTAAGCATCGCGAAGAGCTCGGGAATTGTCTTTTCCATCCCGTGCATGTTATAGTTCATCACGAAGCCTTTATAGCTTGGTGGCAGTGATTGAAGAACACTGTCAATGACACTATCATCAGGAAGATTAACTCCCAGCTGATTCAAGTGGTTATGGTACCCAGACATTCTGAGTATGTGTTCACTGGCAGAACTGTTTTCCTCCATCTTGCAGCTATAGAACTTGTTGGAGACTTCATATCTCTCAACTCGGGCATTTGCTTGAAATATTAACATCAACTCTCATATGCTCCATGACGTTCAAAACGTCTTTGAAGTCCCGATTCTAAGTCGTAAAGCATGGCACACTGAACTATCGAGTAGTCATCAGATTTAGCTTGCCAGACGTTCATAACGTCCGGAGTTGCTCCTGCAGCGGGACTTGCACCTAGCGGTGCTTCCAGGACGTAATTCTTCTGTGCAGCAATGAGGATAATCCTCAAGTTATGGACCCAGTCCGTGTAGTTGCTACCATCATCTTTCAACTTAGCTTTCTATAGGAACGCATTAAAATTCAAGGGAATGGTAGCACGGGCCATTGATCTACAACAAATAGATATGCAAAAACTATCAGGACTAAGTTCATGATAAATTAAAGTTCAATTAATCATATTACTTAAGAACTCCAAATTAGATAGATATCCCTCTAGTCATCTAAATGATCACGTGATCCATATCAACTAAACCATGTCCGATCATCACGTGAGATGGAGTAGTTTTCAATGGTGAACATCTCTATGTTGATCATATCTACTATGTGATTCACGTTCGACCTTTCGGTCTCAGTGTTCTGAGGCCATATCTGCATATGCTAGGCTCGTCAAGTTTAACCTGAGTATTCTGCTTGTGCAAAACTGTCTTACACCCGTTGTATGTGAACGTCGAGCTTATCACACCCGATCATCACGTGGTGTCTCAGCACGACGAACTGTAGCAACGGTGCATACTCAGGGAGAACACTTATACCTTGGAATTTAGTGAGGGATCATCTTATAATGCTACCGCCGTACTAAACAAAATAAGATGCATAAAAAGATAAACATCACATGCAATCAAAATATGTGACATGATATGGCCATCATCATCTTGTGCCTTTGATCTCCATCTCCAAAGCACCGTCATGATCTCCATCATCACTGGCTTGACACCTTGATCTCCATCGTAGCGTCGTTGTTGTCTCGCCAACTATTGCTTCTACAACTATCGCTACCGCATAGTGATAAAGTAAAGAAATTACATGGCGATTGCATTTCATACAATAAAGCGACAACCATAAGGCTCCTGCCAGTTGCTGATAACTTTTACAAAACATGATCATCTCATACAATAACGTATATCACATCATGTCTTGACCATATCACATCACAACATGCCCTGCAAAAACAAGTTAGACGTCCTCTACTTTGTTGTTGCAAGTTTTACGTGGCTGCTACGGGCTTCTAGCAAGAACCGTTCTTACCTACGCATCAAAACCACAACGATTTTTCGTCAAGTGTGCTGTTTTAACCTTCAACAAGGACCGGTCGTAGTCAAATTCGATTCAACTAAAGTTGGAGAAACACACACCCGCCAGCCACCTATGTGCAAAGCACGTCGGTAGAACCGGTCTCATGAACGTGGTAATGTAATGTTGGTCTGGGCCGCTTCATCCAACAAACCGCTGAATCAAAATAAGACGTTGGTGGTAAGAAGTATGACTATTATCACCCACAACTCTTTGTGTTCTACTCGTGCGTATCATCTACGCATAGACCTGGCTCGGATGCCACTGTTGGGGAACGTAGCATGCATTTTCAAAAAAATTCCTACAATCACGCAAGATCTATCTAGGAGATGCATAGCAACGAGAGGGGGAGAGTGTGTCTACGTACCCTCGTAAACCAAAAGCGGAAGCGTTAGGTTAACGCGGTTGATGTAGTCAAACGTCTACACGATCCAACCGATCTAGCACCGAACGTACGGCACCTCCGAGTTCAGCACACGTTCAGCTCGATGACGTCCCTCGAACTCTTGATCCAGCAGAGGGTCGAGGGAGAGTTTCGTCAGCATGATGGCGTGGTGACGGTGATGGTGATGTGATCCGCGCAGAGCTTCGCCTAAGCACTACGACGCTATGACCGGAGGAGTAAACTGTGGAGGGGGCACCGCACACGGCTAAGAGAATAACTGATGTACTATGGGGTGCCCCCCTGCCCCCGTATATAAAGGAGGGGAGGAGGAGGCCGGCCACCAAGGGGGCGCGCCATGGGGGGAATCCTACTAGGACTCCCCTCCTAGTAGGATTCGCCCCCCCCCCCCTCCTTTTTCCTTTCTCATCGGAGGGGGAAAAGGATGGAGAGGGAGAGGGAGAGGGAAAGGGGGTCGCGGCCCCTCCTCCTTGTCATATTCGGACTCCCTTGGAGGGGGGCGTGCGCCACCCCTTGCGGGCTCCCCTCTCTCTCCACTAAGGCCCATGTAGGCCCAATACTTCCCCGGGGAGTTCCGGTAACCCCTCGATACTTCAAAATATATCCGAGCCTTTCCGAAACCATTCCGGTGTCCGAATATCATCGTCCAATATATAAATCTTTACCTCTCGACCATTTCGAGACTCCTCGTCATGTCCGTGATCTTATCTGGGACTCTGAACAATCTTCAGTCACCAAAACACATAACTCATAATACAAATCGTCATCGAACGTTAAGCGTGCGGACCCTACGGGTTCGAGAACTATGTAGACATGACCGAGACACATCTCTGATCAATAACCAATAGCGAAACCTGGATGCTCATATTGGTTCCTGCATATTCTACGAAGATCTTTATCGGTCAAACCGCAATAACAACATACATTATTCCCTTTGTCGTCGGTATGTTACTTGCCCGAGATTCGACCGTCGGTATCTTCATACATAGTTCAATCTCGTTACCGGCAAGTCTCTTTACTCGTTCTGTAATGCATCATCCCGTAACTAACTCATTAGTCACATTGCTTGCAAGGCTTATAGTGATGTGCATTACCGAGAGGGCCCAGAGATACCTCTCCGATACTCGGAGTGACAAATCCTAATCTTGATCTTTGCCAACCCAACAAACACCTTCGGAGACACCTGTAGAGCATCTTTATAATCACCCAGTTACGTTCCGACATTTGATAGCACACAAGGTGTTCCTCCGGTATTCGGGAGTTGCATAATATCATAGTCAGAGGAATATGTATAAGTCATGAAGAAAGCAATGGCAATAAAACTTAATGATCATTATGCTAAGCTAACGGATAGGTCTTGTCCATCACATCATTCTCTAATGATGTGATCCCGTTCATCAAATGACAACACATGTCTATGGTCAGGAAACTTTAACCATCTTTGATTAACGAGCTAGTCAAGTAGAGGCATACTAGGGACACTCAGTTTTATCTATGTATTCACACATGTACTAAGTTTCCGGTTAATAAAATTCTAGCATGAATAATAAACATTTTATCATGATATAAGGAAATATAAATAACTACTTTATTATTGCCTCTAGGGCATATTTCCTTCAACTTTCCCATGAGCAACTGCCACTCATCAGTGCACTATCCTAAGCATGGAAACATCTAAAAAGAGCAACAGCAAGTGCCACTCATCAATAGCACCCATGTGCACCCATGCAAATTTGGCAGCATCCTAAAATGGTCCTACTACATGCACGTATAACAATCTAAAGCATGCAACATAAACCCTAGCTTGAACATGTATAACAATCTAGAGCATGCAACATGAACATGATCCTAGCTTGAACATGAACATGAACATGCCATTTGCATGAACACAGATCCTAGCAAGACCCTACCATGAACACAGATCCTAGCAAAGCACACTAGCATTGGGGATTCTAGCATGAACACAGCTCCTACCATTAACACAGCACACTAGCAAAGCACACTAGAGCAGAAGAACATTATCCTAGGACACACACTGTAGCAAACAATAACAGACCGGTCCGATTGGATTCGATTCGGATCGCATCCAATCGGATCTAATCGAATCCTATCTAATCCTATCGAATCCACTAAGTACTAGCACATGCCTAAGAAATAAACCCCTAATCTACATCTACGAGCAAGCATTGGGGGGTTTGAATCACCGGAGCACGCGCAGTCGCAGCGAACCGAGGTCGGGGCTAAAACCCCGGCGAGAAGGAGAGAGGTGGCGGAGCAGAGGAGGAGCCGGCCCTGGCTAGGGCCTGCGGCATCGGCACCGTGCTCATGGCCACGCCGGAGGTCGAGGAGGACGGCGCGCCGACGGGAGAAAACCCTTGGACGGGGGTCAAGAAAACCCCACCCGCCCAATGGGGTCCCAAGAAGCGGAGGCTCCGTGGACGGGGCCGGCGCTGAGCCCAGGACCACGAGGTCCGGAATCGGCGGCGGAGCAGGCACGACCGGCACCGCATTGGCCGGCGCTCGTGGTGGCCGGCAGCAGATGGGGGACGGCGCTCGCAGCGCCGATGCCAGGTCCCTGCCCGAGTTCTGCAGCCCGGCCACCCAACGCTCCTGGATGCTGGCGATGCGCTGGTCGACGGGGGTCAGAGGACGGCACGATGGTGGGCGAGGCAGAGCCATCGGAGGAGAGGAGAGGGAGGGGCGGTGAGGCAGACAGGGAGCGGTGGGAACAGTGCGGGCGGGGCGGTGACAGGAGAGTGGGCAGAAGTTATGAGACGTCCCCTCCATCTCCTGCGATGCCCGAGGCTTGCAACCCCCTCGCACGCGTGGCCGCGCCAAGCCAGGCTCGCGAGAAACTGCCGATTCGGCAGTTTCCGCCGGGCCAGGCTCAGGCCTGCTTTAAGTTTCATGCGGGCCACAAAACGCATGCAGCCCAGGCAACCAAACAGGCCACGCACATCCGGCGCGGGCCTGGTTGGGCTGCATGCGGGCAACCAAACGCGCCCTTACCCATTGAGCAAGACATACATGTTAGAGGGAATAAAGAGGGATGTGTTGGATTGTTGTTGTATTGCTTGAGCCTCGTGAATATATATATATATATATATATATATATATATATATATATATATATATATATACACACACACATGCGTGCCCTAAAGTAAGCGCGAGCGCAGATCTCTAATAATGCGCTCCGCCGCACACCGCTCGGCCAAGTCGCACATGCGTGCTGGCTTAATCGCTATTTTCTTCCACCTGCCAGTAAAGTGCTATGAAAAATATAGTAATAGTATTAATTTGGTTACTAGCTCACGCACAGGTTCTCGCCCAGCCACCGTTTAGGTTCTCTGTCGTAACATAAGTAGTACTTGTATGTATATGCATAGTAATGAAACATGGGAAATATAGTAATAGCATTAACTGGATTACTATCTAGCCACCGTCCGGTTAATAAATAATAAAAACTACTCCCTCCGTCTCATAATATAAAAGTGTTTTTGACACTACACTAGTATTAAAAACGCTCTTATATTATGGAACGGAGGGAGTAGATTGCTAGTCCGGTCACCATTTTCTTTTTTCTTATTTTAGAGACAAGCGTATTGAATGGTAATTAGTTTACGACGGCTATACATCTAGTAATTTGGATACTAGTTTACGATGGCATATCTTGTAGTAATAGTGTTACTATTGGGTTTAAGCCATCTGTTAGTAGCCCCAAAGTAACATCGACCACAAAAGTGATACATATTACTTAAACTTTACTACACGGTAATTATTTTACTGTTGGCCTGTTTAGATTTACTACATGGTAATTGGTTTACTACATATTATATATATGAGTTACATGACTATCTTGGAGTACAAGACAAGTTAAATGATAATAATCCAAAGTTAAGCCGACGGATATCCCCCTGCAGTTGTAACAGTCGATGCATCGCGGAAGTTGTGGCTCGAGTGAAAACCGACGAGGTTGCTCAAGCAAGGTGGTAGCCCATTATGCCGATGTCGAGGTAGCCGAGAGCATAGGGTGGTGTAGCCGTGGTCGAGGTAGCCGTGTGAGGGACGCCGTGGTTGATGTCGAGTCGGGGTGGCCAGTGTCGAGGTAGTCGCCATGGACCGGGAAGAAGAGCGGCGGCGGCGGCAACGGCTAGGTTAGGAGCGCAGCAGAGGTGCTTGAAGTGGGCGAGGAAGAACCTGATAGCGTGACGAAGACCGGCGTGGACGGTGGCGTCCCGCGTGCGGCGCGACGCATACCACACAGAAGTCAACGCGCGTGCACGGCGAAGTGGACCGCGTGCCACGATGCTACGGCCCAAAGGAACGACGCAGTGGCAGCGCGCGGGTCGGGGCGACGATGGGGAAGACCTCGGGGCGGCAGCACGGACCGCGTAAACCGATCTTAAATCGAAAAACCAAAAAAACGATCAAATCGATCAGCGAGAGAGAGATAAAAGCCGGGTCAAAAGATCGGGAGAAAAGACTCTCTAGGGCAGTCGGTCAACACAACCGACGGACGATCCCTAGGTAAGGGCGACGTGGCCTCTGGCGGTGATCATGGAGACCGACCGCCCCGGGGGCAGCGTGGAGCGGAAGCGGCAGCTAGGGTTTGGATCAGTTAGGCTAATACCATGTGAGGAGAATAGAGAGGGAATTGATGAAAATTATAAATTGTTGTTGTATTGATTGAGCCTCGTGAACATATATGTAGAAGTATATAACCATCATGGAGTACACGACAAGCTAGAATAAGTTTTGGTCTATCCTATGTTTTTTAATAATTACCATACTCAACAGTACGTTGGTCATGTCGTAAGCTCACGAGTAGAACAACGTGGATATGAACTCAATGATCCTTCAACCTTTTTATTCTTGATAAAGAAAGCTTTTATTAACTCTTATGTGTCTGAATTTGACTGTTTCCACATTCACTAATCAAATACAGTATATAAATAGATTCGTTCGGTGGGTCTGATCTCTGATGGATCAATATGTTCGTCTCGGCAATGACGACACACAGACATGATACAAAATACTCCACCTATGGTCAGGAAAATAAATATAGGTTGCATGTACCTGTCGAACGCCCTTCTTTTTCTTATTTTCGTTTTAAAATTTGGCTACTTTTTCTTCAGTATGATGTATGTGCTTGTCGCACTGACGTTGCTGCAAACATTGGATATGGACATATGGTAACAACGATGAATTGTAATTCCATGGCAGCATGACGTGCCTCGAGGTACGCCCGAGGAGGAGCTGCTTCCACAAAACGGAACTTGACTTGTTAAAAGTAGGTCATGTTTTTCGCCGTGTGACTTATGTTTCGGAAGTCAGTCAACGTTGCATATATTACTCCATACGAGGTGCATGTTTCTATAGTTAGCTAGATTGCTTCCATACGAGGAGGTGCATGTTTCTACCTGCTCAATGGACCTTCTTTTTCTTTATCTTTTCCAATTTGACCTTGTTTTCTTCAGCATTAGGTATGACCTAGTATTATGTATGGCATGAGGAAGTGGAGAGAGAGAGAGAGAGAGAGAGAGAGAGAGAACGCTTGCACTATATATTTGGCATGTTTGTTCTTTGGTACTTGCTTCATCAAAGATATCACAGCTGAGAGGAAGGTGTTTTGCTTCATTATGTTGCCATGCTTCCTTGTACTCTTTCTCCTCTTCATCATCCCTATGTTCAAGCCCTATGCCATTGGTGAAGATGGCTTTAGATACGGTGATGGCATCCCTTTGGGCATGCTCCGGCTTGATGGTGTGGCTTCTATCACAAGCGGAGCACTTATGCTGACCAACAGCGATCCTCAGAGGAGTGGACGGGCTTTCTCTAGGCGCTCATTTGGCTATATTACCTCTTTCTCGACAACCTTTGTGTTCCTCATCATCCCTCCGGATAGCAAGGATGGGGTGAGTGCGCATGGGCTTGCCTTTGCACTTTCATCCACGGTGGGATTTGTGTTCGATGCCCACCCGGGTCCGTACTTGGGCCTGACCAACATGAAGAGCCGTGGTAATGGCACAAATCAACTATTTGCTGTTGAGCTTGATACCATCAAGAATCCCCAATTTTCTTATATTGATGAAAACCATGTTGGGATTGATGTAAACAGCATGGTGTCTATCAATTCCCACACAGCTGGTTACTACGCATCAAATGGTATGTTCTCTCCCTTGAAGCTTGCTAGTGGTCAACCAATGCAAGTATGGGTGGATTATGATGGCACCTCACACAACCTTAGTGTCAGCTTAGCACCTTATTTAGAGCATAAGCCTCAACGTCCACTACTATCAAGCACTGTCAATCTTACATCTGTGTTGGCAAACAACTCATTCTATGTTGGGTTTTCATCTTCAACCGGCCTCCTTAAGTCTAGGCACTACATTATTGGTTGGAGTTTCAATACAACTGGGAAGGCTCAACCACTGAACTACACATCTTTGTCTCAAGTTATAGAAGATGTTAGGCCGAAACCACAGACTCGCTCGCATATCCCTAGGGCCATTATTGTACTGGTTGTCACAATATCAACAGTGATTGTGCTTCTTATTTGTGCTGTTCTTTATGCTCTTAGAAAGAAGGCAAGGAATAATTTTGAGTGGGAAATCGAGGTTGGTCCACCATCTTTCACATATAAAGAGCTAGTCAGTGCAACAAAAGGATTCAGTGATGCAATGCTACTAGGGGAGGGGGGATTTGGAAAGGTGTATAAAGGGATGCTACAAACCTCGAAACAAAATGTTGCAACCAAGCGAGTTTCACCAGAGTCCAGGCAGGGGATGAAGGAGTTCATATCTGAGATTATGATCCTTGGTCACCTCCGCCATCGCAACCTTGTTCAGTTGCTCGGCTATTCTCGTCATCGAAATGAGCTGCTTCTAGTTTATGATTACATGCCAAATGGTAGCCTTGATAGATTTTTGCACGGTCAAGATAGGCAAGACCTAGACTGGGTTTACAGATTTAACATTATCAAGGGCATCGCATCTGGTCTCTTCTACCTCCATTAGGATTGGGAGAAAGTTGTCATCCATCGAGACATCAAGACAAGCAACGTGCTACTCGACGGCGAAATGAATGCAAGACTTGGTGATTTCGGCCTTGCAAGGTTGCACAACCACGAAAATGGAACAGGAGCCCACGTCACAAACATTGCCGGCACACGAGGGTACATTGCTCCTGAGCTGGCCATGCTTGGGAGGGCAACCAAGGCGACTGATGTGTTTGCGTTTGGTGTGTTCATGTTGGAGGTTGCTTGCGGGAGGCATCCGATAGGAGTGAGCTATTCTGGTGAGCAGCTGTTACTAAAAGATTGTGTGCGCCATGCATGGGAACGCGATGCAATCCTTGCAACAGTAGACCCAAGACTGGAAGATTATATAACGGAGGAGGTGGAGTTAGTATTAAAGCTTGGCCTTCTATGCTCACACTCGATATCAAGTGCTAGGCCAAGCATGCGCCTAATTATGCAATACCTTGGAAAGGATGCGCTGCTCCCAGATTTCCCACCGAGTTTTCCAGGAAGAGATGAAGGCTTTGATCAATATATCAGTTCATCCAACTCTGTAGCCACGACCATGACTTATCTTTCAGGAGGAAGATGATCAATACAGTATTTTTTAGTGAAACCGAAAGATGTCATGTATGGTAACGGTGAAGTATGTTTACTGGTGGAATAATCTTGATACCTATGAATGCTCTGCTATTTCATATGAATGCTCTGCTATTACATATGAATGCTCTGCTATTTCTTGAGACTTAACTAGGATACGAGATCGCCCAGGTTGCTCCCGCACCTCCTCCCCGCCTCCCACTTCCCTCGCCGCCGCCGCCGGAGGGCGCCGCCGGGCGAAGCCCAGTTTGGCGTCGGCGGCGGCGGGGCTCTTATCCCTCCTCCCCTGGTGGCTACGGCGCGGGACGTGGCGAGCGGGCGTGGAGCGCGGCGCTCCCGCAGGGCGTTGCGGCGGCGTCTCGAATGGCCGGGCCTTGGGCGCGGTGGTGCGTGGACGCGGTGGTGGCTGTGTGGCAAAGGTGGCGGGATGGGCTGGCGCGGCGTGATGGCGGGGTGGATGGTGCCAGTTCCGTCCGATCTGGCGCTTGGAGTCGCGGGTTGTGAGCAGCGAGGGCCGGTGTCCTCCATCGTGGCGGCGATGGCGTCAACATGATGGAGGCAGCACTGTGGTGGCGGTCCTTGTACTCTTGTCGCATCACGGCATTTATCTCCATGATCGATCCTCTTCGATTTGACTGTTGACGTGTTCCGGAACTACTGCCGGAGATCTTGCCCAAGGATATCTGGACCGGATAGTATCCGGTCGTGCACGTCCATATCAGCCTACGTGGCTCCAGGAGGGCGCGTCGCGAAGCTCTGTCGTTTGTCGACACCATGGAACATGTCGGCATCTCGATTTCCATGGCACAGACAGCAGCGGAGAAAATCTTGATGGCTAAGATCGGAGGATCAGTAAGGCGGATGGGGCCTTATAGGCGATGGAGTCAGCCAGATGTTTGATAACTTTCAGTAGCAGCAGTGTCAAGTGGGGGCGGCAGCACAGGAGGATTTCATTTTTGGTGATGCTCCTCGGGTGCCGAGTTGTGACTTTCAGGGTGAAAACTTAAGGTCTGTCCTTCATTGGATGTGCCTGGTAATTACCTTGTTGAAGGTATTGTTTTGAGAGCTCGGTCTTTCTCCAAGGTGAAAACCTATAATCTTGGATCGGGCGACGACGACGCTTGTGCACTGTTTCTCTTTTGAAGGCGTCGCTTTTGGAGGCCTTTTATGTTTTTCGGGTGCTGTCTTTGATGGTGGTTGTGTGCCGATGTTGAGAGGAGTTGATCACTTTGGCGCGGCCATTTTTTTCATTTCTTTCTCTTTTTTTTCGGGTTGTGTGCATCCTAAATGTCTTTGTAACTTTTTGTTGGGATAGAGGTCGGGTCCCCTTAAAAAAAACTATGTACTACGTATGTTGCTGTATTGGAGGCAGAAGATGAAAACAGCGCTGCTGATGTAGTGATGTTTATATGTACGAATGTAGAGGTGTGGTTTGTCAGAAGATAAAAAAGATAAGATTCATCATCTGTATCGATCCCATGGCGCACAGCCAGAATGATTCTAGTCAATTAAAACCAGAGCTACCGGATGCTGCTACTTCTTCTACACAAAACAAACATACATGCTCAGATCAAGCTGCCGCTCCCGTGGCCATGGAAGGGCGTGCCCTGCCCCTGCCCCTGCCCCTGGGGTAACATAGCAGAGTACGCGTCACCGAACGGATTGGCCTGAGACCCAGAAGCACCGGCACCGGCATGCTGAAACGGCAGCGGCATCCCAAACATCTCCTGCTGCTGTTGCGCCATCATCGACATCTGCACGTCGGTCGGCGGCGCGACGCTCGTCGAGGCGGCGAACGGGTCCCCGGCGGGGTCCGCGTAGGTGGCCTGCGGCTGCTGCCTCCTCGCCGCGTCCTCGTACAAGCTGTCGAGCAGCAGGCCGTCGAAGCCCCCGGCCTGCAAGAAAGCATCAACGACGGCAATGCAAGTGAGAACAGAGTTACAGAAATATGGGGGCAGTTCACATGGATCAATGGATGGTACTGCCGCACGGGGTTCTGCTCTTTGCGTAGTACCAGTTTCATCTCTGTCGATCGGTTGCTGATGTCGGTCCGTGCCGCGACCAACGCCAGCTCCCAGCCCGAAGATCCAGCCATGTCAACGGCAGCAGACGCAGACGCGTCGCTGCTACCACCTGAGCCACAGAGGAATGGAGCAGAGTGAGTCAGCGGCTGTTGAGCTGAATCCATGGGACGACGAGCAGGGAGGAGCTGGGAAGTGGAGCGAGGAAGATGAGAGCCCAGCTGCATGGAACATGCTTGTTACCTGGCGCTACAATGGCCAGGGCCAGTGCGTTGCTCTCCTCGAGCTCAGCGGCAGCAGAGCTCACCTCATGTAAACCCTGCACACACACACACCGGCAGATAACAGTTGGCTAAACATCAGGGCTGTATAATGCAATGACAGACATTGGCAGCTTACCAGTAAATCGAAATCGTCAGTGGTGGTGGTAGGTTGCGGTTCATCGTTGAGCTCAGGTGCAGAGTGGGGTTCCTCTTCGGGCTCCGGCATCGGTTCCTCCACTGCAGGTTCTTTGGTCGTGGCCTCGCGCGGCGGTTCAGGCGGTGGCTGTTCTTCTTGGTCTGCAGTAGGATCCAGCTGCCGATATTCCTACCAATTTGGTTCCAAAGCCAGTGAATTTCACCGGAATTCCAGAATTTTCAGTCGGTCCCGAAATAATTATGTTTCAGTAAAAGAAAAGATCAGGACACACGAATTCGCGGCCAGTATGAACTTGAATGTTAGCAGGATGTTAGTCAAGTTCAAACGACAATGTAACTGGCATTTTGTTCGTTTCAGTGGTAACTGAAGCTGAGAACCTTTTTTAGCTCATAAGCAGTAGGCACTTTTGAGATCAGAGAAAAGACTACTGAAATAATAGCTCCGGGAACTTCTCTGATGACTCACAATGGTCTTATTTGCAACGTGACATTTTTCAAAAATCTATTGAACCTTTCTTAAGCTTAATGACTCACAATGGTCTTATTTGCAACGTGGCCAGCTCTGGGAGCTTCTCTGATGTACTCTTCCATCGTCACAAGAAACGACGCCGGTGGCTGAAGAAAACAAAACACAGGGAAAATAAAATCATCTCAGCATCAAAACATACTCCTGAAGGAGTACTTCCTTGAACTGAAGTGAAACAAATGAAATGCTGAATTAAGTGAGTGTAGGTATCTGCCTCTCTGAGAACTGGAAACTGGAAGTTCCTGGCGAGTTCCAAACCCCTGCAGAGCTCGTAGAATTCAGACAGGCTCTTCGCCTAGCATTCCAAGCACCATCAATTCGCAAAAAACAGTTAATTCCACAGGGGAAAATGCAGAAGAAACGCTGGTCTCATAATAAGTACACGTACCAGAGTTCCTGTTCTTCTGTAGATGTCCTGGGCTTTGATCGCATCGAGCTTGCTCATGTCGAAGAACTGCGCAAGGCCGTCATCCGGTCAGAGCTCAACGATGGAGGAGAAGAGAAAATTTCAGAGATCGCAGGAAGACGCACCACGTCCACGAGGTTGATGATGCCATCGTTGACGGCGCAGTAGATCTTGAAGCTCTCCTTCAGCACCAGAGCTAAGGCGTACTGTATGAGGTAGTTCCCGAACGCCGCTCCTTCAGGCTGCAGTAAAATTTGGGCACGAATGTTTGCAGAAACTGTATGTGCAAAATGTGCAGTCAGTAACACGACGATGGTCTGAACCTCACCTGGCAGCCGACGAGCCGGAAGAGCAGCTGCTGCAGAGCGGGGAGCTGCTCGAGGAGGTCGTCCTTGCCGAGGCCCCTCGTCCTGCCCTGCGCCTTGGTGTGAGGCGTCTGCCCCTCCGCCGCCGGCGCCGGGGCTCTGAGCCGCTCCGCCTCCACGTCGTACCGCAGCACCGCGAAGCACTCGAGCCGCTCCTCGAGGAAGAGCGCGTAGGTGCGCACCCACGCGGAGCAGTCCCAGGCCAGGTGGCCCGAGTCGTCCTTGAAGCTGGACATCTGCAGCGCGTGGCCCCGGCGCCGCCCGTGGCTCAGCAGCTCCTCCCTGAACGCGCCGCCGTCGCCCTCCCGCAGCGCCCTGTGGATCACCACCAGCGCCTTCAGAGCCACCTGCGGGAGCACGATCCGTCCATCAATGCGAGTGTCCGGATTGTCAATGGCGTCGACGTCGTGGTGCCGGCGTGCGTACCACCCAGTTGCTGGTGTTGGAGAGGCGCCTGGCGAGCGCGTGGACGCAGTGGGAGACCTCCGTGCGCGACCGGGCGCTGACGATCTCTGCAGCGACGGCGACGACGCCCGCGGCGCAGGTGACTGGTCAGAACATACGTGTCGCGGGTATGCGGGGGACGATCGAGAGGAGAGAGAGGAGAGGCGATCTCACTGGCGAGGTGTCGGTCCTTGGGCGGCCGCTCGACGTGGCTGGTGGCCTTGACGACGGCGACGTCGAGATCCTTGAGGTGGTCGCGGCCGCTGTTGACCTTGGCGAGGCTGACGGTGGTGGAGTCCTTGATGGCGCCGCACGCCTTGCGCCAGCTCTTCTGCATCGAAGCCGTGCCCATCCCGCTGCCGATGCGCGGCCGGGCGGATACGTGTCGGCGGCTGGCCGGCGAGCGGCGAGCCGGCTTCTCTGTCCAATGTCCGATCCCCCGTCCCCGGGTGTCGCTGGCTTGGTCGTGCTCGAAGGAGTACGTCGTGGCGAGTCGTGCTGGTGCACTCGCGGTCGCGGGTGGACGGATTTTAATTCATTCTCGTGACGGGCCTGGCCCACCCCAGCAGTTCTGTGTGCGGGTGGATATTATTTGGGCCTACTTCTCACATGGGAGCTATCTCTCGCTCCCCTTGGCGTGGCTCTACTAGGTCGGCCCAGTAATGTAGCTGCAGGGCAAGTTTTTTCTCTCTGGGTTTTTATCTTTTTTACTGTTTCCACCGGTTATCTTCGTGTTTCTCTGGTTATCTTCGGTTTTATTTCTTTTTTCTTTGTTCCATAATTTTCCTTCAGATTTCATTTTATTTATTTTTAGCACATATCTAAAAAAATTGTATATATAAGGAATATTTTTTATACATGTTTAACATTTTTTAAATAAACGGTTAACATTTTATAAATATTTTTTTGATCTCTATTTTTTTGTATGCATTGTAAATTTTTCGTATACAAATTAAACAATTTCGTATACACTTTTAACATTATTCATTTCACTTCTAATCTGATTGACAACACACACATATCTTCTCTAGAATGCCAACTCATTCCGCAAACAATAGTTTTCCATGTTCTAGCCCAGAAGAAATATACGGATGCAATTGCAAATATGAAGAACACAAAAGACCCGGTGCTCGTAACTTTCAAACTTGAGTCCAAGCCTTAGTATACCGATAACTCGCTGTCTGGTGATCATCCATTCTTTTTGGTCGAAAACCACCTCATATATTAATTAAATAAAGGAGTCATTACAATCGTTCATTCCAAAATTCACCATGCAGAGCGGAACATTGTTAGCAAGGGCACCATCCACTCTATTATCAAAGCTAAACTTCGCAATCTGACGGGCCATCACATTGGCCAAACGATTGATCTTGGAGATTTTAAAATTACATACTCATCTCACTTCCTTCTTATTCTGTTGGAATGAATAAGATACCATTTATCCAGGTCGTAGTAGCCGGAGAAGCTGCACCTACAAGCAACATGATATAGATCATGTAAAGAATATGGTTCATGTTACGAATTACAAATTGTTTATCATATGGTATATGGTTCGTTTCAATCACTGCCTTTATATGAAATCTAACATTTTATTGATTCAAGTTTTCTTCTACTTTGGAGATGTTCATGTTACTCCAAAAATCAACGGCAAATTTTTGCAATAATGCGGAGGAGGGCATCATCTTGTATATATAATTCCAACGGGCGCTTCATATAGTCGATAGAGTCCAAATAGTACTCGTTCATGGTTAGAGGGAAAGCAAAGATTAATTAACCATAGTTGATTACTTCTTAACAGTTTCACCAAGCCCATTGGATTCAAGTGAATTTCAACATCTAGTGGTTCTCACTAGTGATATCCAAAGCCACGATATCGAGTTTGGCAAGATTGGACATACTAAACTGCAAAACTAAATTGTAAAATATAAATGAAAGTAATAAAATAATGGAGTATATCTCTATTATTAAGAAGTGAGTTGGTGCATTCTCCTCATCTCCTCCGCAGGTTCCCCTACCTTGCCTTTTTCTTCTCCACGCCCCCTCCCCTTGTTTGGAATAATCTAAACCAAATCGTTACTTTCATTTCCTTGTCCTACTAATCAAATTTTACGAAAATCATGTCCTGCATTAACTCAGTCAAATAAAAACAAATCTTACTGAAGCCTCAAACCTTAGATAAATCTTTCATCGACTTCCCTGCCCATACCCAAATTAAATCAAATCTTACCAAAACCTAAACTAAATCAAGGCTTTTCTTGTATTCCCCTAGCCATACTCAAATCAAATCAAATATTACCAAAATCTAGAATATGGTGGGTGTAAAGGTACTACCTCCATTTCTTTATGTAAGGTGTATTATTTTCGGCATGGCGATCAAGGAACATAATTATAGATAATCAATGACGAAATTACACTTGGTCAATTAGTTGATTATCGGCAAATAAATCATTTAGCCTAGGAAGGAAGAGATGCACGCAATCGGGATAAAGATACTTTTCTTTTTTTCTCTACAAGAAGATATTCATGCAATCAGATGAGAGATACTTTGCTTTTTCTGAAGGGTTAATTAGAAGAAATGCACCTTACATTGTGAAATTTTATCGGAAAACAAACACACCTCATATAAAGGAACAGAGGGAGGACTAATATAATATGTTATGCTCCCTCCGTTCCTTAATATAAGTTGTATTAGTTTTTCAAAAAGTCAAACATTGTCTATGTTTGACCAACTTTATAGCAAAATCTATAGATATTTACAATACTGAATATGTAAAATATAAAAATATATTTCATGGTGAATCTAGTGACAATGATTTGGTTCTAGACATTGATATTTTTGTCTAAAAAATTGGTCAAAGTTAGAGAAGTTTTACTTTTTGAAAAAATAATACACCTTATATTTAGGAACGGATGGAGTAATATGTATGCCCCGTTGCAATGCACGGACAATTAACTAGTAAATTAAAAAATGATCAAAATAGCATCTTATCATTTGAAATAGATGTGGTGAATAAAATGTTCTTTGATGATGTAATTGCACTTCGTGACGGTCTTGAGAGCATCGTGTTGATAACGTGTTATAGAGGGCGTGTGTGGGTCTAAGGCAAGAGCTAATCTAGCCTTGCTGGGCAAGGTTATGCGTTTCATATAGACAGAAAAAACTGACTTTTGATGGCTATTAAGTACTACACAATACACACCACAAAGTACAAAGAGAGAGTGGCGTTTTGGCACATGAAAGCATATGCTCCTGGGTTTTAAACAATTTTGAAATGTCATAAAATTCATAAAATCACTTTGGCACATGGGAGCATATGCTCCTGCCATCGAAAAATATACTGTATTTCAAAATGTCAAAAAAAATCCGAACACAAATTTGGCGTGCACATCTCATCACTGTATGTGCGCACGCCAAGTTTCATGAAAAACAGACATTTTATACGCATTGTATAAAAAAGACAAAAAAAGATGTGTCGTGAAAAGCCTTTTTAAACACTAAATTTTGTCCCTTTTGCATATGATATAAAAGTTGTCGGTTTTCCACGAAACAAGTTTGTATGCACATAAAATATTGAAATGTATGCGAGAATCATTTTGTCAGAATTTTATGACATTCTAAAATATGTTTAAAACACATTTTAAAATCCAGGAGCATATGCTCCCAGGTGCCAAAACGCCACTCGGAAATTCACTTTAGCATATGGAAGCATATGCTCTTGCCATCAAAAAAAATATTTCAAAATGTAAAAAAAAATCGAACACAAATTTAACGCGCACATCTCAGCATTGTATGTGGGCACGTCCAAGTTTCGTGAACAATTATACATAGACCACAATATAAATTGAACTAGATTCGTTCTCCAACGGCGGGTGGCAGCGCTTCAGGCCGATCGGTCGGCGCAGCTTAACATCCGCCGCAACGCCGCGTTAGCTCGTCGACGAACTCATCGAAGCTCCGCTGCGATGACCCGCCGTGCGCCGCCGCGGCCTCAAGGGTCGCCCTCACCTTCTTCACCGCCTCCCCGAGGTCCTTCCCCTCTTTTCCGGACATCACGCGCTCGATCCTCGCCTTCACCTCGTCGGCAAACACAGCGCCACGATCCCCGATGGTCACGCCGACGCGCCACTCCCGCACGACGAGTCGCCGGTTGGTGATCTGATCGGTGAGCAGAGGGAAGCACAGCATGGGCACTCCCGCCCACACGCTCTCCAGCACAGAGTTCCACCCGCAGTGCGTCAGGAATCCACCCACCGCGGCGTGGGAGAGCACCTCCACCTGGCAGCACCACGGCACCACCAGCCCACGCCCGGCGGACGCCGCCGCGAACCCCTCGGGCAGCGGGTCCGGGTCGTCGGAGCTCACGATGCCCGGCCGCATCACCCACAGGAACCTCGCGCCGCTGGCCAGGACTCCCCCGGCGATCTCGCGCAGCTCCTGCTTGGTGACGTGCGCGTAGCTACCGAAGGAGATGTAGAGCACGGACCCCGGCGGCTGCGCGTCCAGCCAGTGGGAGCAGTCGGACTCGGCCCACATGGAGGTGGCGACGGCGCTGCGGGCGAAGCCGGCGGGGAGGATGGGGCCCACGGCGTAGAAGGGCTTCTCGGCGCGGAGCGCGGCGATGGTGGACGGCTCCAGCTCCTCCACGGTGTTGCAGAGGACGTAGTCGGCGCCGCGCGCCTGCTCGAACGCCTTGAAGATGATGCGGTGCACCACGCTGGTGGCGTCCGTCTCCTGGAGGTACGACATGAGCTCGTGCGGCTCGATCGCCGGCACGCCCGGGATGTACGTGATCGTGTCCTTCCGTGGCTCTGCAACACGTCCCAGAAAGGATCTTCAAAATCGATGCCATGGCAGACTATTTCGCCACGTTGAATTGAAACGTGAGCATACGTGTGGTGCTCACCGTTGCATCCGAAGTGGCCGTTTTCGGTGAGCAGGTGGACGTGGTAGTAGAGGTTGAAGATGAGCGCGGCCTCCGTCCAGAAGGACACGTACGGGATGCCGAGCTTCCTGGCCAGGGTCGCCGGCCACGAGAAGAAGGTGTCGGCGACGAGGCACGTGGCGGCCGGGTCGACGACGACGCGGCCGAGCAGCTCCTCGACGTGGCCGGAGAGCGCGTGGAGCAGCGAGCCGTGGAACTCGTCGTGGTGCAGCGACCGGTCGAACCCCAAGGGGAGGCCGTCGCTGACGAGCTCGCAGCGCACGTCCATCCCCGCCGAGCGCGCGCCGGCGAAGGCGTCGTGCCCGGCCGGGTCGACGCCGAGCGCGCGCGCCGTCTGGTCGTGCACGGCCTCCGTGGTGACCACCGTCACGGCGAAGCCCCGCGCCGCCAGCCGCAGCGCGAGGTGCGTCTCGGGGATGATGTGGCCCTGCATCGGGTACACCACCACCACCGCGTGCGGCTTGCCCTTGCGGCCGCCGCTCGCCGCCGCTACGCCGGCATCCTTTTGCGCCATGATCACCTAGCTAGCTAGCTAATTCCTCCGATTTTCTGCGAACCGACCGACACTCGCCTTTCAAGAGCGCAAGACCTGAGCACCGCCCGGGGACTAGCTCATTATCAAATTCTCTCTTCGCCGCCGGCCGGCATCCGATTCGATCGCTTGGCATGTGCAGTGTGCTTTTTCTACTGGCTACCGCTCTGAAGTAGTGGTGTTTGGTGCCGACGTTTAGTCAAAATTTGCTAATCTGGCGTTTCGATCTGTACGATCCACGGAGAAGGCACGTCCCTGCAGATTCGCTCCTTAACCGTGCTTAAACTCAGCTCAAAGGTAGGTCATGTGTGTAACCAAAGGGAAAAGGGTACAGCGAAAGTGGTTCTTCAAATATTCCCTCCCATGCGCATATCCGACAGCCAACCACATCATCCCCGAGACGCACCTCCTTCGCGCACATGTACGTACACAGCCCAAAAACCACCATTGCCCCCAAACAGTAACCACCCATCAATGGGAATTTTATAGTCATGGAGAAGCTCTTTGGCACTTGAATCTACCGTAGAGTTGTTCTTCCTGTCCTAGAACGATGGGACATGTTGATAGGTTATATCTATGAGCAGAGCATCCTTGAACAATATGATCTCACACTAGGTAACTCCTTCAAAATGTAGATGAGATGACTCTGAAGAGAAATGGTATAAGATGACACCTAGGTTCCATATTTGCCAAACACGGAAACAACACGCAGCCAACCTCTGGTAACATTTTATCTTATCCTTAAATCTAGAATCACTCGGCTGCTGGCAATAGGCAATTTAGTATCTCAACACCACCGGCATACTGGATACATATTTTTATATATATTTTCGTCTTTCCAAAGTGTTGGGCCGATCAGCAAATATGTTAAGAGTATTTACAACCGGACCCTTTACGACCGTCCCAAAGGGGAGACGGTGGTGCGGGCTCAAATAATAGCCCCGTGCTGCGCACCAATGGGTAGTGGAGACAGCGGCGCGAGGGGGCAGGTCAGCGACGATCGCCGGCAGCCAAGCGGGCGAAGGCAGTGGCGCGACTACACATGAAGTTTCACGCAGTTGGCTCTTGACAACATCATAGGGGAAGGTGTTTTTAGGGTGAGTTCAAAAAACATCGGGTATAGGAATAGGGAAACGTTTCTAATCACCCAACTGGTCACACACGAGCGTCCGCCGTCTCTTCCATGTGATGCGTGTCCTGCGTGGGCTCAGCTAGCATTATCTATAGCATTTTGCAACTGAGCTCTTGTTGCAATCTCCTGCGAGAACTTGTTTGTCGTAGGATATGGATCTATAGCATTACCTCCCGCCTCCCGTATTGCTCCCAAACTCCTTGTCATGTCGCGCCTCCCTGCGTTGTGCGCATCGCCGCCGCCGAACACTTGCCTGCAGCAAGCACACCGATGTGGACCACATGCAACATTCTACCTCTCTTTTCTGCAGATCATCCATGTTGCAGAAGTCCTTCCGCAACATTATCTATGTTGCAAAAAGGTGGAATCGAAAGAAAAAAACCTGCAACACAATCTCTGTTGAATATTTCTGCAGAACGAGCTTTGTTGCAATAATAAGGGTAGGACTGGGCCGCTGGATGGACCAGATCTATGCTCTAAGTGCATCGCGTGCTCCTCTGTCCAAGTCTCCAACAACTGTTGCGCAAAATAGCGGTCTATCGCTCGATTTATCATTACAATCAGTGCATCATCGTCTCCAAGAAAGAATAGCCATCAGTGCGCAGCATCACTGTTTTAATTCTTAGGGGCGGAAACAAAAATGTATGCCAACTTTTGATTTGTTTGTGAATTCTAGTTAACACTACGCAGTATACGATATTGCCACCAATATGAAATCCTCACTTCCAGCTTTCCCCCAGAAAACAAGTCTTCACTTTCAGCTTTCCTCAAAGGAAAATTTTTCCCCTTCAAGCCTCCTTCGGTCAAAAGGCCGTCCGCAGCAGCGATGATGAACTTGCCAGGCTGAACCCACCATGGCTGTTGGTTGATGTATGCTGAACCTTGCAATGTTGGTTTAGTTTCATTCAGAAGCAGGGACATGTCTTCTAACTTATAGTTGTCCGCACCGAATCCGATCGGTCCGGACTGCTGTGCGCCGCGGCCTGTTGGCTGCACTCCTCGACAACCCTCGTCGGTGTCCTAGCCTTGAGCATCATCTCGGCATACTCCGCCTCAGGGTCCGACAGAGCCACAATCGCCCCGCCCGCCCCCACCGAGGCCTCCCCATCATGCAGCACCACCGTCCTGATCACGATGTTCAGGTCGAACGTGCGGTTGTACGAGAAGAACCCGATCGACCCTGAGTAGATGCCCCTCGGGCTGCTCTCGAGTGCGTCGAGGATCTCCATCGACCTCACCTTTGGGGCGCCCGTCATCGAGCCTCCTGGAAAGGCGGCTTTGATGCAGTCGACGGGGCTTAGGTCAGGCTTCTTTGTCCCGCGGATGGTGCTCACCATGGTGTGGACTGACTTGTATGACTCGACGTCCATGAGGCGAGGAACGTGCACGCTTCCGGGCTCACAGACCTTGCCCAGGTCGTTTCTTAAGAGATCAACAATCATCAAGTTCTCAGCCTGATCCTTTTCACTGTTGAACAAATGCAGAACAAAAACAGTATCAGCACTGTGACACCCCAATTCAGAAGTTTGCAGGAATAATAATCGCCACATAAATAACAGTGATACTGAACAACCAGCAGGATAGGGATAGAAACATCAGCAAGCACGGCATTCATATAGTTAAGAGAGACCTCCAAGTACACAAGGGAAAACATATTAAATTATGATGATCTTTTTTACAATTATTGGCTGTAGCAACAAAAGAACTGCATATATTATCATATAATCATATCGTTTTCGATGATAGAACGGTGATATAGTCTGATGCATAAACTAAATAGTTTCGGCAGGCGTAGTTTGTTTCTCTGCAAGATTGTTGAGAAAACCTGATATTAAAGGTCATACAATTTACTTGTTTCCTTAGCACTCAAAAGGGAAATCGTTCACAAAGCAACTTAATCCAAAAGAAAAATTGTGAAACAACTTAGGTCTCATTTGGTTCACAGGAATTTTGTAGGAAAAAAAATCCGTTGGAGCCCTTTGGTTTGTAGGAATGAATTTATATTCCTGTGAAGGATAGGAACCGAACCCCTTTACATTTGAAAGGAAAAAAAATATAGCCTAGACTCAATGGAAAAATTCCTATCATATGCATCAAATATTCAAACAGCATCTCTTTCCCTATAGGAATTGAGATACATGACATCCCACTTCCTATTGTTTTCCTATTCCCATAATATTCCTATCCTATATGAATCAAAAGAGGCCTTATTCAGGAATCTTGTTGTAGTGATTATGAGTAGTGCATAAAAAGGAAATTGGTAAAAGGAAAAAACTAGGTCTCCCAATTGTAACCTCTCCAAAAGGACGCTTAAAAATATCAGCAAAATAAAAGAAGATGTATATTTCATATACTTGCCTGTATTTCAGTTGCAAACGTAGGCATTCATCTTCCTCGGGTGTTCTGCCACGTGCTATAGTACCTTTGATTGGTTTTGCCTCCAGAACTGCATTTTGATCTAGCCGCAGAAACCGTTCAGGAGAAGAGCAGCATATACTCAGGTTTTCTGAGGAGAAGTTAAGCCAGGCTGCATAGGGAGCTGGATTTTGCTTTCTCAATTGAAGGTACAGTTGAAGAGCATTTATATACTCTATCCCTCTCCTCATCCGAGTGGTCAGGCATAACTCGTAGCTTTCTCCGTCTCTGATATAATCCAGGCAACTTCGAACATCCTTAATGTATTGATCCTTTGATTTTTCTACGACAAAACTTTGCTTATTCACATTGGATGATCCAATGAGTGATTTTCCATTAATCGGTAGTCCTGGTGACATAGCAGCCATCCTGAGAAGCCTCTTCTCAGTCTCCAGCAACCATGAAGTATGTGTTGTATTATGGTGCATTCCATTTCCGTTACTTAAAGAATATTCGTCATATAATGACAGAATATATACATCACCACTGTTGTGATCGATTGCCACAAGGTTATCAGCAAAGAAAAAGCATGCATCAGGAGTACTTGATTTAGCTTTGTTAGATGATGCATCACATTCAACCTTAAGACCATACCTGGTTTCAAAGGAAAGCAATTGAGTCAGAGAAAAGCTAAGAGAACTTTGAAAAAATATACTATGGCACTTGATTAAAATGCAAAAGCACTAATGAAATCATGGAAGAAAAATATGAGAATGAGGACACATGATTGAGGCGATTCTTTGTGACGCAAAAAACTATGAACATACTATCTTAAGAAGTAACCTAACTGCAGGCAGGAAAACAGTTAAATGCTAAGCATATGATGAAGCCATGATAACAAATCTACCTACCCTAGATATCCAACAAATCCACCATGGAAGTCAAATGGCAGCCCTTCAAAATCCTCTTCATTGTATTTAATGGACTGGATCTCCTGCAAAATGTGAATCATTGAGTAATTGGAGCTCACAAGCAAGATTCTGCTTTGCTGATAAGTTCAAGGGCTAGTCATAGTACATGAGCTTAATACCAAATCAACCATAGTGGGAATTCATGAGTATATTAGGTGGAGAATACAAATGCTGTGGGTCAAAAAAAATGCTAATAATCAAATGCCTATAAATGGATTTGTTGACACGTCTCCAATATCAATCAAGCACTTACGTTCAGTTTCAGAAAAGAACACTTCTAGTTCCTTGATAATGTGTATGCAGCCTCACATTTGCTTAATTATTGTGATATGCGGTGCGAGCATTGGAACTAAATAACTTGGATACAGTGGCAGAATACAATATTGACATCACAAAAAATAATGTGAGGTTCATCAAGTGCACCATTTCAACTTATACCTTGTGAAGGAATTCCAAGAAGCCATCTTTGAGAGAGTTTTTCACAGCAGATCCATGAGCACCTCGAATAGTAATGGTTCCTCCACAGTTGGCCCTGGAAGAAATCCAGGATAACATGAACATTTAGGATACATGAAAATGCACCAAATATTTTTGCTTCTGTTTTGAGTGCCTTCCTACCTTTGATTGGAGAGGTGAAATGTCATTTGCTTCCACAAAGGTCCACCCTTACCACCCATAAATGAAAAGCGTGCCCTGTTCTGCAAGAAGCAATAGCTCAGAACGAAAATATGATGATCATTTAACCAAAAAAAACAGAGAGAAAAATGCATCGTCGATCGGGGAAGTTAATACATTTCCAATTTATCGACTTGACTGCAAACTGATTCCAACTTAATTCACGCAGATTAAGACAAATATTACCCACATTTGTTCTGATCATTTCATCTCCTAAAGTGAAAGCAAGGTTCTTTTTGAAACAGGCTTGAGTTAGAAGAAATGTAAATGGATAAGTTTTATGCATCTTTTGTTGTTTATGCAGTAAATCTGCATGTAAAATGAGCATCTAATTAGTTGTAATAACATAAAAATCGTATCCTCGTCAAGCTCCACTTACATCAGAGATCAGATGAAATCACACAGTAAAGTAACTGGATGATCAATCAAGAGTAAGCTGATTTGGCACCTGATCAACTGATGAGCTATCCAGCCAAAATGTATCTTCAGCATTTTGATGACCAAAAAGCTCCGAGAAAATGTCTTCAGAGCCATTTGTGCGGCTGAGGAAGTTATCAATCCTCTTCCATCTCAATCGTAGATATTTTTTCTTGATATTTCTCTCTGCAAGCATGTGAACCCCAACAGAATCGCCAAGCTCCAGTCCTTCAGTGTGTGACAAGCCCTTCAGGACATAATTGCATTGATCTGCAGAATTGACCTGGCGAACAATTAGAAAGTCAACTACGATGGAGTATGAAGGGTATGTGCAGGAAATATTTAGTCATGTATGGTACTTGAGGGCTTTCCAGTTTACCAATACTGTGAACCTTTCTTTCCTGAAACAACGATGATTGTGATCCAAAATCAGTTGTTATCCTCTTAAAGTTTTGAAAAATCTGTCTTCCATAATGTGTAGCAACACTCTCTGGATGGAACTGAAATAAAAGGCAATCAATTATAAGAAGAAAAAAATATCAATTTAAGAGGAAACATGAAACAGAAGTAGCCAGTATACCTGCACTCCATAATGAGGCATGCTGGAATGCTTGATGCCCATGACAATCTTGTGGCCGTCTGGCTTACTAGTATTGTTTATGGTAATTGGCACTTCACCATTGTTAATGCGCTCTGAAGGGTCAGTTATGGATAAGTTATTCAATGATCCCCAGAAGGGAGTATTATCAGGCTGATCACTATCAAGGAAAGATAGCATTTTGGGAGAAGCCGTCCATGCTATTGATACAAGATCCTCAGGCAGTGAGCTTGCTTCTATTACAAGTGAATGGTAGCGCACTACCTGAAAATAGCATCAGTAAGTACAATGCTTTTTGCAGCACAAGTGGAAAGTACAGACTGAAACACAAATGGTACAGGGTTTGGTAAATTCAGTGGTACACTAACCTTGAATCCAGAGTTTATACCTGATGGGATGTGATTAAAGAGGTAGCATCCATTATGCTCAATTTCACTGATTAAGGAAAGTTAAGTGTCAGGCCATGTGTTAACCGTAAGAGCAGCTAGAACTTGACGATCATGATAGGGATTTGCATTTATCAGAAAGCTGGAAGTATACATTAGCGCGAAGAAGAGTTCAACATCTTACCTAAGTCGCCCATGTATAGCTTCAGGAGCGTGAACAATCTTAGCGCCATGAACTAATCCCAAGGCCTGCAACAATCAAACACGGTATCATTTTCAGGCCATGACGACACCACACCGTCCATAACTTCCCTTCATAAACAAGTTTACAAGGACAAACATTATTGTTTCACCTGGTGGCCAAGGCAGACACCTAGAATGGGTATATCTCCGCACTCGCAAAGTATCCGCAGACATACACCTGAAAAAACAACACAAGTATATAACATCATTCTTTGACAGATACAAGCGTAGCAAGTAGCAAGTGAATTAGAATTGGTGCATAGCCCTCACCTATGTCGGTAGGACACGACGGAGATCCAGGGCCAGGCGAGATCACGATGTTGTCAAAGGCCCTCTTCTTGTACACCCAATTGTAAACATCCCTCCACGCCCACTCGTCGTTGCGCACCACCACAGGCGGCACTGCAGATTCAGGCGACCGGCCATAAGGACACCGTCCAGTAAAGCAGTAGGAAAGGGGTGATCTCTCTCAATCTACTAGTTCAGAACATCTCCAACAATCAATCGATTCAATTCAACAAATGGGCACTGCGGGAAGCTATAAGGAGACTACTCGTCGTCGGTCGCGGAGCTAGATTGAGGCAAAGATGAGAGTGTTCAGTGAGAGCGAGAGGGGAGCGGCCAAGCGGGGTTGGTGGGGTGGCTCACCGCCGTTGACGACGGAGAGCTCCTGGAAGATGTTGTAGGTGTAGCTGTCGTAGTTGTCGATGAGGAGCGTCCTCACCGGCGGCTCCTCCAGGCCCGGGCCCTCCTCCCCGCCGGCCCGCAACGCCGCGGGACGCCTGGCGCCGCCCCGGCACGGGGGGTGCTGCCACCGCGCGGAGGACGGCGGCGGCGGGGCCCACCTCGCCGTCGGCGGGGCGGGGAGGCGGAGCGCGGCCATCTCTATTCCTCGGCGGCACGGTGCGGCGAGATCAGAGGAGAGGAGGGAGGGAAAAGGAAGCGAGGAGAAAAGGCGGCTCGCTTTTCTGGGGCGGTGGTTCGCTGCTGGTGCGGAAATTGTTTATGAATGAAAATCTTTTGTGCTGCTCCGCCGATCGTCTTGGCGGCTGTGCCCCAGTGCCGTCCCCGTCTCCTCCGCCACCACCAGCCCCAGCGGCCCACTGCGGTCGGCGGGAGGTCATGGGCTGATGCTGGGTGGGGGTTGGTGATGGAAACAGCGACACCAAATTTTGCAAAATTTCAGAGCAGGGATTCAGAATTAGGACTCTTTGATTCAAAGAAATTCTACAGGAGTTTGGGAGGATTTTGTGAGATTTTATAGTAGTTTGATTCATAGGAATAGATTCCTTTTCCCCTCAAAAATAAAATCTTTGACCCAAATTTCTATGATTTTCTAACCTTATATAGGATTCAAAAAATGACATTCCAATCGTACGTTTCCCCTATCCCATGCATTTTAATAACGGAAATATTAACGCCCACACATATGGGTGTCTGCATCTCGCCCACACGCATGAATCAACGTTCGTTTGTGTTTGCACGAATCTTGGCATATTTTGCCAGATTTTTTATGCCACGTAGGACGGGGTTGGTGTGTGGGTGTTGAAGAGTTCGCCCACACGCCCGCAGCACGCGGTTTGCCAGCTGTGCTGTGTGGGCATTCGCCCACACCGCCACCACCTAGTCCATGTGCGTGTGGGCGAACTGTTTTTGCCCACACGACACTCGTACGTTGCTGGGTGGCAACTGCAGTTACACGTACGTGGCAACTAGGTAAACACACATGACAACTATGATTCGTTGCTAAACGGCAACTGCAGTTGCGCGTATGTGGCAACCAGATAAACACACATGACAACTATGGTTGGACCACACGTGGCAAATAGGTAAACACACATGACAACTATGATTCGTTGCTAAACGGCAACTGCAGTTGCGCGTATGTGGCAACCAGATAAACACACATGACAACTATGGTTGGACCACACGTGGCAAATAGGTAAACACACATGACAACTACTGTTTGACCATATGTGGCAAGTAGTTAATCACACACGGCAACTATTGTTTGATTACACGCGGCAACTAGCATAAATTATACATGGCAACTATAGTTAACCAAAACAGATAGAGTTGCCATGCTTTCACAACTGCAGTTGCCATCCCAGATAACTACATCTGCCATCTCGGACGGCAACTAAATCGTCATCCCGCGGGTACCTAACGTAGCCGCGCCAGGACGTGTGGGCATTTTTGCTTCGTGCCACACGCGCAGGGTGGAGATGAGTAGTACTTGTTGGGCGTGTGGCACGAAATAGCTGCGCCCACACGTATGGGCAATTATAATGTTCGCCCACACATAGCCAGTGTGGGCTGCCTCCTGCTCATGCCACACACGGTGTGTGGGCGAATGTTTAGTATGTCATACGTGTGGGCGTTATCGGCGTCCTTTAATAATCCTGCACTCAATAGATTTGGCACTGCAAGAATTGATAAAAATCTTAATTTGGGGAGGCATTTAAACTACAGATCAGATACGACTTATTAATCTTTTATTTTTCTCAGCAAGTGAATGTATCTAGTTTTGATTTGGAATTTGATGGCACAGCACATACACTATGTGATTGAAGATTCTGATGACACGGTAGATACAAAAAATACATGGTTCTTTGATTCAAAGGAATTTCACAGAAATTTTAGGGGATTCAAAATTATCCCTTTGGAGACCATTTGATTCACACAATAGAAATCCTTCGCAAAAATATTTCTTAGGGTCCCTCTTGTGCACTATCTTGGAGAAGAATTCCATCCACTCAGACATCTTGCTTTGTTTTTCCTATCATGTTCTCCAATCCTAGGATTCATACGTAACATTCTAATCCTACTTTTTCATACATCTTGCTTTGCTTCTCTTGTGATCTTTTTTTTTCGAGGGTACGCAAATTGTATACCTTAGCTTTATAGAAGGAGAGAAATAAGACATAACAACGTCCACCATTCGCTGCGGAGAACGAAGGTGACCAACTCCACACCCGGTTCGTACAAGGACAACCAAACACAACAACACGGCTACGACACAAGAAGCCTACCCAACACCGAGCCCCTTGCCGTGTCTCGGCCGACACTGAAGACCTCCGAAGAACAGCAACTCCAGCTTCCTTGGAGTAGCCAGCGACGACCGTACATGGCGCCGAAGGAGAAAGATCCGGGTAGCGGCGAACACCGGAGGAGCGCATCATGGGACCTCGAGTCTCCCAGCACAATGCTCCCAACAGAGTAACAACCTCAAAGACGTTGCCATCATGCCGATCTTACGAATCAAGGCTTTCGCCCCGGAGACAGCTGCCGATACGAGGTCGCGAGGAAGATGGCGTTGCACTCGGCGAAGCCTCCAGGAAGGTGAATGACACCCGCAGGTGCCATCAACGCCGGTCCGGCCACAACCGAACACAATTTTCATCCGTAGCTCTGCACATCTCCAAGTCTCCAAGATCCCGGCCAGTCCCGATCAGATGCCTCGCACCGCCGTCACCGCAACAACTTGCCATCGAAGCCCCCCTCACTGCCGAGGGAACACGCCTAAAGCCATCACCTTCAACATCGACTAGGAGCCGCAGCAACCACCGAGCGGTGCAAAGCCAGTTCCGCCATGGTCGCCTTCACCCACGCCAGGGGACTGCCACCAGAATGAATCTGACCCGCACCTCCGACCACCCTCCGGCACCCACACCGCCGAGGCATCGCCGCACGCCTCACACGGCAGCAACCGAACGCCCGCTGCCCGCCAAGACCCTTCCTGGCAAGGCCTCGCAGCGCCGCCGCCGCCATGGCTGCGCTCGCACCGCCGCCGCCGCCAGTGCCGGTGCACCACCTACATCCTCCATCCTGCTACGCTCCACGCAAGGATCCAGAGACAACCGCCGCACTCCCTGCCGTGAGCACCCCAAGGACGCCGGCCAGCGCTGAAGACGCACCCGATTCGGGCCGAAAACGGATCAACCCGCTCGGATCTGGCCATCCACGAACTCCTTCGCGGCGAGGAGCACCAACCCGCAGCTGGCCTGCGCCCTCCACAGCGTCGCGCCGCCGCGCCGCCTCGCACCACCTCCCGCCAGCGCGCATCCATCCGCCGCGTCGGCCACCGAGATTCGACGCCAGGCTGAAGAAGCGGTCCCGCCGGCCTGCGCCCGCGACGCACCGCCACCAGACCGCCGCGACGCCCTACACCACCTCCCGCCAGCGCGCATCCATCTGCCGCGCCGGCCACCGAGATCCGCCGCCAGGCCGAAGAGGCGGTCCCTCGCGACCACCGCTCCAAGTAAGGGCCATATGAATCCCGCCGCCACCGGCACCACGCGGGCTTTGCCCGGCGGCGGCGGCGGGGAGGAGAGGGAGGGAGGCTGGTGTCGGCGGCAGGGTTAGGGCACCCGAGTCGTCCGCGTGGGGGGGGGGGGGGGACGCGGGGCAGACTTAATACCTAAGTCTTGTGATCTTTTTCAGACCCAGGATTCATACATCTTGCTTTGCTTCTCTTGTGATCTTTTTCAGACCCAGGATTCATGCATGGCATTCTAATCCTGCTTTATTTTCCTTTCATGCTTTATAAATCTTGCAGATCAAATGCTCCCCAAATGCCTAACAGATTTTGCAGATTCATTTTTGTACAAAGGTTTAGAGCTGTGCCGGAACATTTGGGAACACCCGGTGCAGCTCCTCCAGAGAGTTCAGAGTATAAGACAGAAGCAAAGTAACAGAGGCACTTTGGTCATTGCCATAGCACTGTACCATTGTTACCAAGTTTTTGGCTTACGGCCTTCTTTGCCTCAGCAGCATCTGAGCTGGGAAACTAACCAGCAGCTGTATGGGTCATCATCATCCCCATGACAAACAAGCCACTCTAGAGGCAATCCCTACCCTCTCTACATGATCACATAAGTGCAGAAAAGAAAAGAAAATAGGCCATCATCTGCTTCACTTCTAGGGAGAGTGAAATGGAATCCCAAGACAAAATGTTCATGGGAGCAAGCAAGAACGTCCTCCCCTAGGTCTCTTTCTCTGCGGCTTTCTGCAGAAGAGCCGCCTGGCTGACAAACCTCCCCTGCAAGAACCAAAGCAGAGCATGAGAACCTTCACGATCTCTTTTTCAAACTTCAACAAACGACACTACTTGGGAGGGCCCAAAACTCAGCGTTTGGGTTGCGACTGTGAGCTTTTGGCATTGCGAAAATTCATCTGCTCAAGAATGAGTTCTGGTGCTTGCCTTGACCCGAGGGCGAGACTCGGCATGCACCTTCCGTGCTTGGTACCGAGTCTTATTTGAGAGGAGAGGAGTGCACTGCTTCTGCTTGTGCTTCAATTTTTGTATGCTGCCTTCCCTGATAGCACCAGCAGCACCATTCTCTAGAAACAGTTCAATATCTGAAAGTTTAGCCTGCAAACGAAGGTTACACATGTAAGAGATGAATCAGATGTTCATAGCGTTATTGGCTTATAGCTCACATGGTTTTTAGCATGCTAATGTAGTTTATGGCTGCGTAAACCATGTTCCCTGATAGCAATAGTTTCTATGAAATAATGCAACTGTCATATAAAATTGGCTGTACAAAATCATCTAAAAATGATCAGTCCAATAGATGCAATCCCAAAAAATGTAGAAAATACATTTGCCACTTGCTAAGGAAATCTTCAGGGGGAAAAGGTCAAACTAATACGGGATATAATATGTCACAGTATATGTGTCTATGGGTCCAAAAGCACCAGTTTGAGCCCAACCACTCCCTATCAAAAAGAAAGTTATCGGTTGCATGCCTTAAGGTATCTAGTTGTCCAATGTGATACAGTTGAGATAAGCCATCACTCATTGAAAGGTTCCGTTAACCTAGAGTTGTTATAAAGCTCATTTTTCTCGTCCTAATTAAACTGATGCAAACATGTATTCATTCTGTAAGGATTTATTCCTAATATTCTTTACTGCAAATGAGCCTGAAAATCCAGTCTCACCCGAAGAAGCATTTCCTGAAGATTATGACTCAAGGAGACACACTATAGACCAGAATACGATATTGGAATTTTGAGTTACAATGGGTAGTATTGCATATAGTAAAACAAAATGAAGGATCACCACTATGTAGATCAAATAAGATACTACTACAATAGGACAGTGTGGGTTGAAGATCTGTTTTCCTTCTTCCATCTAGACACTCCAAATGATTAAACACTTGGATGTGATGCCCTGTTTTCCTTAATAATATATGAGAAGATGAAATTATCATACAGGAGTAGTACTTACCAAATTAGCTTTACTGAAACATTTTTTTCCCTAGAAGAGACCAGCAGCTAACCAAAGTTAAGTTGTAATGCAGTGGACGCATTTCGATCGATCACTTGTGACATTGATACATGAACAGGAATACCAAAATTATCTAAAGAAACTACAAAATCTTACCAGCCCATCAGCGGATGACGCATCAGGTATGTTGCCGTCAGAGAACACGGAGCCTCTGTCATACCACGCCTTCAGCACCTCCTCGGTGTTGAGGCTCAGGCCCAATCCTGTCTTGGGCGCCTTCAGTCCAAAAATTCCATCATCCCCATAAGCAGGGTCAGGAATCTCCTCCTTAACACATGTAATGCATGGCCCAGCGGCGATGTCCTTCAACGCCTTCTTCTTAGTCTTCTTCTTCTTCTTCTCCACCGGCGGTGGTGGTTCCATGGATGGGGGAGGCACCGGCATAATGTCCTTCAATGGAATGGCAGGGCACATCCACCATTCGCTGTCATCGTCATGCCGCTTGAGCGCCTGCTTGATGTTGGACCGGGAGCGCCGGAACCCGAGTCCGAGCACCATGAGGTTTCTGATGTAGGGGTCTATTCCGGAGCTGGAGAGGACGCGGTTAATGGAAGAGGCATCGCTGCCGCTTTCCATGCTGAGTTTGCCCATGATGCCGTCGATCCCCTCGGCGGCCGCGCCCTCGTCGACGCCGCCGAGGAGGAAGGAGTCGGCGTCGAAGCTGTCGTCATCATCCTCAAAGTCGAGCTCCCCGGGCCCGTCCGCGCCGGCGGCGCCGTCGGGGGTCCCGGGGGACGGCGCGGAGTCGCGGAACTCGGTGAAGGCGCTGCTGACGGCCGCCGGCGAGGGGCAGGCCCTGGCGAGGACGGGGCTCCGCGGCGTGGTCGGCGGCGGCGCGGCGGCGTCGCGGAGGAGGCAGGCGGCGTTGCCGAGGACGGGGAAGGGCGGGAGCAGGTCAACGCGGGAGGGGTCGTCGGCGAGCGCGGAGGCGAGGCCGAGGAGCCGCGGCGACGGCGGCGCCCTGTCCCCGGCGGGGAAGACTGAGGGGTACATGGAGGCGAGCAGCGCGGCCGCCTCGTTGTAGGTCTGGTTGGGGCGCTTCCGCGGCGTGCGCGCCCGCTTGAGCGAGAGCGAGGAGGCCGAGGAGGAGTTGGAGGCGTCGGAGAGCGCGGAGGACGCCGAGGAGTGCGCCGGCCGCAGCGGCCCCGCGCCCGGCGGCCCCACCCCCGCCCCAGCCGCCGCCGCAGCCGCCTTGACCATGTCCAGGTCCGGCAGCCGGATGCCCGTCGGGATGCACGCCATCGATCCGAGCGGGGCGGAGCCCCCTAGAGAGAAAGGAAAAAAATCCGGCCCGATGAGGAGGGATGAGAGGAGGAGATCGCGAGTGATGTGACGGAACAAATCCGGCCGGGGATCAATCAATCTGGACCCGGAATCGCAGGAGGAGGGAGGAGGGGAAATCGGTGCGTGGATGCGCCGCCAGGAAAGGCGAGACCCCCAAACCCCCACCAAACCCCCGCAACCACAAGAGAACGCCTCGTGTACCTGGCTGAAAACCAGGGGGAACAGAGGAAAGGGTAAAGTCCAAAGCAAGCGTGGAAACCGAGGAATTGTTTCTTGTCTAGAAAGACACCACCGCTTGAAGCTGTTGGCCGCTGCCGCCCGCCGACGCTCTTGAGCCTGAGCTGAGAGGACGGCCGGCCGGAAGAGGGAAAAGATAAAAGAAATGCGATGCTGGGGCGAAAGGCGATCGGCAGGCCACCGAGCTGAGCTAAATCGAGGAGGAGGGAAGGGAAGCAGAGCAGACGCTCTGCGGCGGGCAGGGCAGGAGGGAGCAGAGCGTCACGGGCTCACGGGTTCGCCACTACCGGCCTCGGGGGACGGGCGAGACTCATCAATCGAAAGATAATCAATAGCCCACACGCTCTCCCCCTCTCCCTCGCTGCCGTTTCACTTTTCTTTTCTTTTGGATCGAGGCCAGGAGATCGGTCGCAAAAGGAGAAGAAGCAACGGGAGCGGTACAAAACCTCTGCTGGATTACACTCCAGCTCAAGGGGCCAGGGAGTGATCAAGAACAGGGCACTGGGGACATGTGGGGAGTTGGACGGACGGAGAAAACACGGAAGCAATCAAACCAATGAAACCAGCGGATGCGTTACGCCGGCAGGCGGCTGCAGTTGTCCGATACCAGTAGGGTCGCCGTTGGACCCGAGCGAGCGAGACGAGAAACGAGACACGGAATCAGAAGAAAAGAAAAGAAAGGAGAGGAAAAGGAGGCCTCTTAACCTAACTAACAGTCGCCCGTCCGTTCGTTGGGACGCAGACGGAGCTCGCTTTCACTTGTCCCTGTCTTGGCGGGCCCTACCTACCTGCGCACCACGACGCTTCTCGTGTGCAGCGCAGCGGCCATGGTCCATGGGGACGGACACGGTGGGGCCGCGTGCCTGTGTTTCGCTCTCACGTGTCATGTGAGGTTTCTTGAGAGCAACGGCCCTTGTGTGGGTGCGGGGCCTTGTGGGGACTGGCGCTTCGTACGTACATACTACTGTACACGTGTGGGCGCGCTAGCCGTACCAGCTCACCGGTGGACTGACACTAGCGATTGCCGTAATCTCGTGCGCGCAGCACGCTCGCACGCATACGTGTGACCTACTAACCTTGACCACGGCTCTCTGCAATTTTGACCAAAAATAGTGTCACTATGTGATGTAGTATATGTTTTCATCCCTAGTTCATAAGAGCATCTCCAACAGCCGCACAACGTTTCGCGCGCTAAAAGTCAGGATACAGCGCCGGGTGAGTCAGGTTTTGCGCGCGGCGGCGCGCTGGCTCCAGCGGCCGCCGCAAAATAAAGCGCGCCCGAGCCGCTCCAGCAAGCGCGCTATATTTTGTACATAGTTCTCAAGTCTTCTCCTACAATACATAGTCATAGTACATAGTTCTACGATACAACTAAGCGTACATAGTTCTAGTTTTCTCCTACAATACATAGTCTCACATAGAACTACTACTCGTCATTCTCCGACTCGGACTCTGTCTCGGTGATGTCCTCCTCAAACGTTTGAGCATAGGCGTCAAGGAACCGATCGTCGCGGGAGTCCCAGGACGACGCATCTCCTAGCGCCATGTTGTATTTAGCGACCGCCTTCCACGTTCGTTTGTCCTCGCGATAGGCGGCTCGCTCCTTCCTCTTCTCCTTCCTCTCCGCCCTCCTCTCGGCGAAGAACTGCTCCTCGTTGATGATATCTTGCGGGAAGCGTTGCCTCCACAGCGCCATGGCTTCCTCGTCCATCTCGGCTAGGCTGAGACGGCGCTCCCGCCTCCGGTTTTTGCGCCGATCCTCGTCGGTGATAAGTCGCGGGAAAGGAGCCAACTCATGTGCCCGCTCTGGCGTCGCCACGTCGGTGAAGTTCATGTCCCAACGGGACCGCCGGAGGCGCCACGCCGCAGCGTCGTACGCCCTGGCGCCGTCCTGGGCGGTGTCGAAGGTTCCGAGGCCGAGGCGCACGCCGCCGCCCAACCGGATCGATGCGGAGTAGGTGCCGGACGGACGCACGCGGACGCCGCGGAAGCCCGAACCTCCCCGGCGGCGAGGCGGCATGGTGGCGCGGTGGTGTCGTGTCGGCGGCGAGGAAAGAAAGCGCTAGAGCGAGCGAGAGAGAGCGGCAGAGGCGCTGCAATTTATAGGCGCGCCGGACGCGGTGCGCCAAATCTAGCGCGCGAGCTGCCGCCTTTTCCCGCGCGCGCTAGTTTCCCGCCACCGCTGGAGCGCGCGAAAACGTCCCGCGCGCGCTATAAGCCCAGTTTACCGCGCGCGCGTGCCTTTTGGTGCGGCTGTTGGAGATGCTCTAATAGTGTTTCTGTGAGGACTTGCCTGTGTCGCTCCCGGGAAGGGCTCAGGAGCAACCCTACACGTGCCGCCACCACTCTCATCCGGCTCTCCTCCCGCCTCGCCGCCGCTCAAGGTGCGCCGCCAGGCAAAGCCCGCGCGGCGTCGGCGTCGTCCATGTGCAGAGCGACCGCACATGGAACAGGAGGGGGCGTGAGTGGTGGTTCTGGTCGGTAATGTGTTGAATCGGCCGTCTACGAGGCAGCATGTGGTGGTGCGCAAGGAAGGGGGTAGGGGGTTGTGGATCGGGCGGCGCGATGGAGTAACGGCGAGGTGATGGAGCAGAATGATGCGGGTATGTTGGATTTGGTGTCTCCGTTCTTCAAGTGGTAGCGCGTCTGGCACAAGGCTGTGGCCAGGAACCAAGTTGGTTTTTGGCCTCGGGTGCCGCTTCTCTGGTCCTGTTGGCATGGTGCTCGGTAGGGCTCAGAGGTTCGTGTTGCGTCCGGTGGCTTGTTTCCGGTTGGCAGTTGACGGTTTTGGCAGTTGGTGCTCACGGGTGGCTGTCGGCGGCCTCCCCAAGGTGCGGTTGGCTGCGGTGTCGGTGGGATTCTTCGTCGGCAGGCTAGGTCATGATGGTCATGGTGCTTGGTGGACTTGCCGACGCCAGAGCAGGTTGGTGTGTTGGAGCTTGGCTGAAGACCCTATCCCAGCCTTGGGCCCTATGGCAGGTGATGTCGGTGGTTGCAGGCATCGTAGGCCATCTCGGAGGCATCGCTGCATTGTTTTTGCACTCCTCCCACATGGATCCGGCTCCTGGGAAAACCATAGATCATGTGTGATCAGACGATGGCGTCGCCTTGGCGTCACTTCCCCTGTCGAGGGCTTCGTCCTTGGAGTTGGGCATCGGTAATGTTACCAAGGGAAGGCATCAGTGTTAGTATCGAGGCTTATGTGGCAATGATGGCCCAATCGAGCGAAGTCAGAGGCGCGATAATGGTTGCGGTAGTCGTCTCTTCTCAGGTGTGTCAGCGGGAGTACCTCAGGTTGTTTTGTTGTGATGAAGTCAGAGTTACGGTGACGGGTGATGGTGTCCTGGACTACGGGGTGCTAGCGACGTCGGCCTCCAGCCATATGGGCTGGGTCGAGGACTCTCATGAAAACCAGTGGGCCTGATTCGTCGACCCAAGAGAAGCCAAGGTGGAAGATCCCGAAGACTTGGCGTATACTCCAAATATTTAGAGGTAGTCTTCGGGACGATTGCCCTTAGATGCAACTGACCTATGTAAACCCTGGGCACCCCCGACATCCATATAAACCGAGAGGTGAGGGCCGTAGACAACAACTCATACACACACGATCTCTTGGCGAATCACATGTACTCTGTACCCCCTCAAAATCAATACAACCAAAGCAGGACGTAGGGTATTACCTCTTCGAGAGGGCCCAAACCTGGGTAAACTCATGTGTCCTTGTTACCATCGCGCCAACACTACCAGCTCGGGACCCCTTACACAAGATCTGCTGGATTTGACTCCATCAACGGGGCCCCTATGGCGACGATGACAATCAGCAAGTGGTATGTTCGGCGGTCTTCCATGGCGCCAACCATCTTTGAAGTTGTCCATCAGAGTTGGAGTTGTGTTGTCTTCTGTGCGAGTGGCTGAGTCTAGCACCGGTCTTCTTGGGTGTCCGCACGACCTCTACGGTGGTTGAGTCGAAGTTCGTCTTCAATGAAGTCGGATTCACTTGCTCGGATATTAGGGAAGGTGATGACGTGTGTTGGGGAAAGTAATTAAAGACGATGACGCCAGAGTGTATCTCGATGAGACCCTCTTTGTTGTGGTGTGTGTGGGTATCATGTGTTGTGTGTGTCGCTCGATGGTTTGTGACCATTTTAGTCCGCTCTTCCGTTAATTAGTTGAGCACGTCTCTTCTGCTTAATGAATTGACGAGACAAATATTTTGCCTCTGTTCTGAAAAAGAAATGGCCCGTGATCGGTCACCCCTCACTTAGTTGCCTCTGTAGTTATCCTTAATATCTGCCCCCCCCCAAAGCCATGCTATCCATGCAACTACATAGATCAACACACTTAGCAATAGACGGACAGAGTTCATACTAGCAAACATATATAGTTCATACAACCAAAAGATTCATCGCCGGATAGGAAAGGACTAGATTCATACTAAAAGAGCTAAAGAGAAACGAAGACGGAGAAGGGGGGAGGGAGGAAATCACCATTCCCTCGCACGGGCCTTCCCCTTGCCGTCGTCGGTGCCCCTCCGTGTAGTACTCGGCGACAAGAGGTGCGGAGTCAGAAACGTCGAAGGAGAAGATGATGCCGGCCATCCAACGGACCATTCACGTCTGCTCATTGGCTAGCCAAGCGGCCTTGGCTTTGGCCGCCGCATTCTCCGCCACCTTGCGCTTTAGCTGCTCGATGGCGAGCCAGAGCGCCTTCACGTTCTTGCGGCGGAGATGTCGGTCTCCACCGTGGTGAGCGAGCGGAGTAGGACCGCCGCGAGCACGTTGTTGTCCAAATCTACCGGCGTATGCATGCGGGGCCGGCCGGTGGACATCGCCTCCGCCGTCGCCCTCTCCCTCCCCCGCCGCCTCTCATGGCGTGGGACACGTGCCTCTGATTCGGGCCAGCCCCCTCTTTGCTGTTGAGAAGGGGCCACGCCCGCTCGTTCAGCTCCGTCTCACTAGCGAAGGGTATTTTACCGGGAGAAAATGTATTAAAATCCTGGAATGACCATGTTTAGAAAAAAAAATCCTGGAACAACTAGTTTACGGCAAAGAAACAGAATGTTCGGCTGAACTGGAAGATACTATAAAAAACCATAATACGTAATCCGACCGGCATTGCGCTAGCTCTACTAGGACTGCTACTATTGTTTTTTGGTTGTTGTCCCGTTCATTCAATTCATAACAGTGGTGTCAAGATTCGACTCACCTTTGCTTTCTTAAGAAAAGAAAAGAAAAAAGACACTCGAGTGACCTTACTCCGTGGCACCTTGCAGCAGCCAATGATCAGGCAAAAACCCCCTCCTGATCCGGTAGCATTAGTTATCGTTTCCCGATCGGCAGTGTTTGTCGTACGCAGCCTGTTGCCACTAACAAATTACGTGAGGCACCAAGCCACGCAACCAAGTTTGAACCATTCCTGAAAAAAATTATAAAAAGAGAAAAGCGAGGAAGGAGACGGCGACATCCTGTCCCTTCCCGGCTGTATCGCACGCATCATCGAGGGAGAAACACTAGTTCTTGCTGTCCGAAAGATTATGTATTTCCATTGGTTTGGAAAAAAATAGTACTAGAGGAATACGCGCGCCTTGCCGCGCCGGGAACACACATTTGATATGCATCAGTATGGCTGCTTCATCGATTATTGTTGGTATTCAACACGTCGCTTAGTTTGTTGAAAGTGTGGCCTGGAAGGCACACATGCACACATCCAGGAGAAGCCATAATTACTATGTTTTTCACTTGTTCTCGGAAGCCAATTTATCCATTCAAATATATGAAATGTCAGCTGCAATATTTTTGATGATGTATCAAAACACAACATAAGCTAATACACATGAAAAAGCAGAGGTAAAAGCAATAATTTGGTGAGGAAAAAACATCAGCGATACATCGTTTATCATCAGGGAAAAAAAATTAAAAATACAATAATCTTTCCTGATGCACATGCTAATTAATAATCAGCCTTTCTTATATGAGATGTTTAAAGACCAGCCATTTGTCCATTTCCTTTCCGATGCATGATTCAAACTCTTGCTCTCTTTCCTTGTGATCGAATTACAGATCTAAATTTTTCTTTATGGAACATTCAGGAAATGTAAATTCATTTGCTTCTAGGTACGCCAAACATCCTCACACCAAGAGAACTATTAAATGGTCACATCAACAGCCAACCGTGCTTCTATGTACTACCATCATATCAACCTACATGTTATAATTAGTGTGACAAAGGAACTCTATTGCCAGCCTGCCAGAGCTCTTTCTCATCCAGCATGATGGTCAACAGAAAATCTGATAGTAACCAAGTAGCATGACTATATTTTTCAACTAACTGATTGAAAAATGGATATAGATTATACATACATGTACTCTGACATGCAACCTTTCAGGCTTTTCACAATTTCCTGTCCATTTTAGAGAGAAAGACTATTGCACTACCTAAAATCTGAAATGCAGCCGATCAATTCAACCTCAAGAGAAACAGAGACAAATGCATTTCAACTGTTAGTCTCATTGTATGTTTGTAGTTGACTCTCACTGTTGCACGAAATAGGATAGTCTATCATCCTGGACTGTAACTATACTGGATCAGGTTTTTAGATGAACTATACTGGATCCTGGCACACAACCAATTGATAGGTATGTAGAAAAACATAACTCAACTTCCGTTGATTTTTTTCCCCGCACAAGGCACTTCTTTGTGCAGTAAGGGGCAAATCAACCCTGGGACAATTTTATGAACGCGTAATGAGTTAAATGTAATGACTTAACAGGAAAATGTAGCCAAGAAACTCACTTGATCATGACAGAATGTTCCACACTCCACAGATAGCCTAACTAAGCAATTACATATGCAATAACCATCAAATATCTTGTTTCAAGGGGGAAAATGGTAACCAAGTATCATATAGAATCAAAATGAAAAGAAATGTACATCTGGGGAAAAAGGAAACATGGACCAACATGATTGTCTCGTGCTGGTTTGTTGATCTCGAAGTTCGTTTTGTGTGAGAGGATTAGAATTTAGATTAATTTTTTCACAAATGAAAACAATAGCTCTAAGTGTAAGTAGGAAGATCTGAGCAAAAGTCAACCTCTTATGTTAGACTCAACCAAAGCAAACTTCACTTGGAATAAATGGATTGGTAACTGAGTTCTAAGTGCATATGTGATGGTGAATATTACCTGGGAGATAAATTTTCTGGCAGGCACTTCCATAGTTTGCATTTGATAACACCAACCAATGCACCTACTGATATATATATTATGGTGTAGTAGTATTTAAAGGGGAGAACAAAAGAAAGGAAGTTGGAAAACAATGATGCATCACAATTCACAATCTACAAAAATATCAATTGAATTCAGCTTGCATTAAATTCCTTGAAATCCTTGCTCTATAAATACTTACAGACGCAACAATAATCAGATCTTTCAACTTTCACAGAAGAGAAATATAATCATATCTGAACTTACTTGAAAAGGGAGAGGCGGCTAGTAGACTGAGACCTACGAACAAATGGACATTTAGGCTCGAAACTGTCATGTATGCTTACCAGTTGTTGTGCAGCAAAATGACATGAGACATTTGGGTAGTGGTGGCACCACAGGTGAAAAATAAAAAAAATCATCTCATTCCTTACCCCAAGTTGGTTCAAACATGAAAGTGGTTCACATGCCAATTTAGAAATCACCCTTAGACTTTCCCTGGGAAAAGGAATCACATGTCAGTTTACAAATGAAAAATAGAAACCTAATCGAACCTGAATCAGAAGCGACATTCAATTATCAAAGAAGATCTTACAAATCACACAATGTTATAGCTTAATTGAAATTAGAAGTTGCACAACTGAGGGAACCTGGCTCAATCAGAGTTAAGGATATGAGATGAGCTGAACGTAAATTAGAAGTTTCACAAACAGAGACAGTCTAATTGTAGTCTAGTGGTGCACTTTGCCGACAGCTTCTTTGCACAAAACTTGGCAACAATGTCAAGAACCTTGCCATCGAAGCAATAGTTATACAACACTATTAAAATAACGACAGGTCACAATCATTGGGCGCAAAAAATCAAGTGATTTGATAGTGGAAGGATTCATGACCCAATGGGGAATCACACAGTTACATGGTTGATATCCAGGATAACATTGGAGGCCCCAAGTAAGCTGGATGTTAGCGAGGTGAATATGTTAAGCTACAAAAAAGGGTTAACTTCTATAGTACTACAATTGCAGCAAAATTAAATCAAGGTTCCGGTGATAAATGTACATAATACTGAAGCCATACTACTTTCCGTGACAAACTGTGAAGCAATAAACCTTCATACTCTGACAAAAGCCGAATAGAGTGGATCAATCCAACATAAGAAAAACCTTATATGCAAGTACAAGTGACGAATACACAACCTCCTAAATGTCATTTGCAGTTTAATTTTACTGAATCAGTGGAAAGAGATGGAGACAAAAGAGATAACACTGTAAGGCACTGAATATCCGCACTGTTAACTAAATCTATCGAGAAAAGTACATGAATCACAGATCCATGAGACTGATCTATTTAGCACACAAGCAGAGTCAGCTCACAAAAGCATCAGTTGTTAAGTTGGAAAATTTTCCACTGTGTTAACCACATTGGTTATTAGTTGGTAAAATTGAAGGAAATATGCCCTAGAGGCAATAATAAAGTTATTATTTATTTCCTTATATCATGATCAATGTTTATTATTCATGCTAAAATTGTATTAACCGGAAACTTAGTACATGTGTGAATACAAAAACAAAAATAGAGTGTCCCTAGTATGCCTCTACTTGACTAGCTCGTTAATCAAAGATGGTTAAGTTTCCTAGCCATAGACATGTGTTGTCATTTGATCAACAGGATCACATCATTAGAGAATGATGTGATGGACAAGACCCATTCGTTAGCTTAGCACTATGATCGTTTAGTTTATTGCTATTGCTTTCTTCATGACTTATAAATGTTCCTCTGACTATGAGATTATGCAACTCCCGAATACCGGAGGAACACCTTGTGTGCTATCAAACGTCACAAGGTAGCTGGGTGATTATAAAGATGCTCTACAGGTGTCTCCGAAGGTGTTTGTCGGGTTGGCATAGATCGAGATTAGGATTTGTCACTCTGTGTATCGGAGAGGTATCTCTGGGCCCTCTCGGTGATGCACATCACTATAAGCCTTGCAAGCAATGTGACTAATGAGTTAGTTGCGGGATGATGCATTACGGAACGAGTAAAGAGACTTGCCGGTAACGAGATTGAACTAGGTATGGTGATACCGATGATCGAATCTCGGGCAAGTAACATACTGATGACAAAGGGAACAACGTATGTTGTTATGCGGTTTGATCGATAAAGATCTTTGTAGAATATGTAGGAGCCAATATGAGCATCCAGGTTCCGCTATTGGTTATTGATCGGAGACGTGTCTCGGTCATGTCTACATAGTTCTCGAACCCGTAGGGTCCGCATGCTTAACGTTCGATGACGATTTGTATTATGAGTTATGTGATTTGATGACCGAAGTTTGTCCGGAGTCCCGGATGAGATCACGGACATGACGAGGAGTCTCGAAATGGTTGAGAGGTAAAGATCGATATATTGGAAGGCTATATTCGGACATCGGAAAGGTTCCGAGTGATTCGGGTATTTTTTGGAGTACCGGAGAGTTACGGGAATTCGCCGGGGGAAGTAATGGGCCTTAATGGGCCATACGGGAAAGGAGAGAAGGACCTCAAGGGGTGGCCGCTCGCCCCCCATGGGCTGGTCCGAATTGGACTAGGAGGGGGCGGCGCCCCCCTCCTTCCTTCTCCCCTCTTCCTCCTTCCCTTCCTTCTCCTAGTTGGAATATGAAAGGGGGGACCGAATCCTACTTGGACAGGGAGTCAAAGTAGGACCCCCTCCCTTGGCGCGCCCCCTCAAGGGCCGGCCTCCTCTTCCTCCCTCCTTTATATACGTGGGCAGGGGGCACCCCAAAGGCACTCCAAGATTTGTCTTAGCCGTGTGCGGTGCCCCCTCCACAGTTACACACCTCGGTCATATCGTCATAGTGCTTAGGCGAAGCCCTGCGCCGGTAACTTCATCATCACCGTCGGCACGCCGTCGTGCTGACGGAACTCTCCCTCGGCCTCAACTGGATCAAGAGTACGAAGGACGCCATTGAGCTGAACGTGTGCTGAACACGGAGGTGCCGTACGTTCGGTGCTAGGATCGGTCGGATCGTGAAGACGTACGACTACATCAACCGCGTTGATAAAACGCTTCCGCTTTCGGTCTACAAGGGTACGTGGACGCACTCTCCCGCTCGTTGCTATGCATCACATAGATAGATCTTGCGTGATTGTAGGTAATTTTTTTTGAAATTACTGCGTTCCCCAACAGTGGCATCCGAGCCGGGTTTATGCGTACATGTTATATGCACGAGTAGAACACAAAGAGTTATGGGCGATAATAGTCATACTGCTTACCAGCATGTCATACTTTGATTCAGCAGTATTGTTGGATGAAGCGGCCCAGACCGACATTACATGACCGCGTTCATGAGACTGGTTCGGTTGGGTAACGTAGCAGAAATTCAAAATTTTCTACGCATCACCAAGATCAATCTATGGAGTTTACTAGCAACGAGAGGGAAGGAGTGCATCTACATACCCTTGTAGATCGCGAGCGGAAGCGTTCAAGAGAACAGGGTTGATGGAGTCGTACTCGTCGTGATCCAAATCACCGATGATCCTAGCGCCGAACGGACGGCACCTCCGCGTTCAACACACGTACGGAGCAGCGACGTCTCCTCCTTCTTGATCCAGCAAGGGGGGAGGAGAGGTTGATGGAGATCCAGCAGCACGACGGCGTGGTGGTGGAAGTAGCGGGATTCCAACAGGGCTTCGCCAAGCGCTGCGGGAGGAGGGAGATGTGTCACGGGAGGGAGAGGGAGGCGCCAGGGCTTAGATATTGCTGCCCTCCCTCCCCCCCACTATATATAGGGCCAAGGGAGGGGGGGGGGGCGCAGCCTTGGCCCTTCTCCAAGGAAGGGTGCGGCCAGGGAGGAGTCCTTCCCCCCCAAGGCACCTCGGAGGTGCCTTCCCCTTTTAGGACTCTCCCTTTTTTCTTATCTCTTGGCGCATGGGCCTTTTGGGGCTGGTGCCCTTGGCCCATATAGGCCAAGGTGCACCCCCTACAGCCCATGTGGCCCCCCGGGGCTGGTGGACCCCCGGACCCCTTTCGGCACTCCCGGTACAATACCGATAAAGTGCGAAACTTTTCCGGCGACCAAAATAAGACTTCCCATATATAAATCTTTACCTCCGGACCATTCCGGAACTCCTCGTGACGTCCGGGATCTCATCCGGGACTCCGAACAACTTTCGGGTTACCGCATACTAATATCTCTATAACCCTAGCGTCACCGAACCTTAAGTGTGTAGACCCTACGGGTTCGAGAGACATGCAGACATGACCGAGACGACTCTCCGGTCAATAACCAACAGCGGGATCTGGATACCCATGTTGGCTCCCACATGCTCCTCGATGATCTCATCGGATGAACCACGATGTCGAGGATTCAATCAATCCCGTACCCAATTCCCTTTGTCAATCGGTATGGTACTTGCCCGAGATTCGATCGTCGGTATCCCGATACCTTGTTCAATCTCGTTATCGGCAAGTCTCTTTACTCGTTCCGTAACTCACATCATCCCGTGATCAACTCCTTGGTCACATTGTGCACATTATGATGATGTCCTACCGAGTGGGCCCAGAGATACCTCTCCGTTTACACGGAGTGACAAATCCCAGTCTCGATTCGTGCCAACCCAACAGACACTTTCGGAGATACCTGTAGTGCACCTTTATAGTCACCCAGTTACGTTGTGATGTTTGGTACACCCAAAGCATTCCTACGGTATCCGGGAGCTGCACAATCTCATGGTCTAAGGAACTGATACTTGACATTAGAAAAGCTCTTAGCAAACGAACTACACGATCTTGTGCTAGGCTTAGGATTGGGTCTTGTCCATCACATCATTCTCCTAATGATGTGATCCCGTTATCAACGACATCCAATGTCCATGGTTAGGAAACCGTAACCATCTATTGATCAACGAGCTAGTCAACTAGAGGCTTACTAGGGACATGGTGTTGTCTATGTATCCACACATGTATCTGAGTTTCCTATCAATACAATTCTAGCATGGATAATAAACGATTATCATGAACAAGGAAATATAATAATAACCAATTTATTATTGCCTCTAGGGCATATTTCCAACAGGTTCTACAGACGTGCTTCGCATACAGGTGGCTAGTGGGTGTCTATTTCTCCAACTTTAGTTGAATCGAGTTTGACTATGCCCGGTCCTTGTTGAAGGTTAAAACAGCACACTTGACAAAAAATTGTTGTGGTTTTGATGCGTAGGTAAGAATGGTTCTTGCTAGAAGCCTGTAGCAGCCACGTAAAACTTGCAACAACAAAGTAGAGGACGTCTAACTTGTTTTGCAGGGCATGTTGTGATGGAATATGGTCAAGACGTGATGAGATATAAATTGTTGTATGAAATGATCATGTTTTGTTAAAGTTATCGGCAACTGGCAGGAGCCTTATGGTTGTCTCTATATTGCATAAGATGCAAGCGCCATATAATTGCTTTACTTTATCGCTATGCGATAGCAATAGTTGCAAAAGCAATGGTTGGCGAGACGACCATGTGACGACACGTTGATAGAGATCAAGATGATGGAGATCATGGTGTCATGCCGGTGACGATGGAGATCATGACGGTGCTTTGGAGATGGAGATCAAAGGCACAAGATGATGATGGCCATATCATATCACTTATATTGATTGCATGTGACGTTTATCCTTTATGCATCTTATTTTGCTTAGTACGGCAGTAGCATTATAAGATGATCTCTCACTAAATTTAAAGGTACAAGTGTTCTCCCTGAGTATGCACCGTTTCAACAGTTCGTCGTGCCGAGACACCACGTGATGATCGGGTGTGATAAGCTCTACGTTCAAATACACCGGGTGCAAGCCAGTTTTGCACACGCAGAATACTCGGGTTAAACTTGATGAGCCTAGCATATGCAGATATGGCCTCGGAACACTGGAGACCGAAAGGTCGAGCGTGAATCATATAGTAGATATGATCAACATAGTGATGTTCACCATTGAAAACTACTCCATCTCACGTGATGATCGGACATGGTTTAGTTGATTTGGATCACGTGATCATTTAGATGACTAGAGGGATGTCTATCTAAGTGGGAGTTCTTAAGTAATATGATTAATTGAACTTTAATTTATCATGAACTTAGTCCTGGTAGTATTACCATATCTATGTTGTAGATCAATAGCTCGCGATATAGCTCCTCGTTTATTTTTGATATGTTCCTAGAGAAAAATCAGTTGAAAATTTATAGTAGCAATGATGCGGACTTGGTCCGTGATCAGAGGATTATCCTCATTGCTGCACAGAAAAATTATGTCCTTGATGCATCGCTAGGTGACAGATCTATTGCAGGAGCAGATGCAGACGTTATGAATGTTTTGACAAGCTCGGTATGATGACTACTTGATAGTTTAGTGCACCATGCTTTACGGCTTAGAACCGGGACTTCAAAAATGTTTTGAACGCCACAGAGCATATAAGATGTTCCAAGAGTTGAAATTGGTATTTCATACTCATGCCCGTGTCAAGAGGTATGAGACCTCTAACAGTACTTTGTCTACAAGATGGAGGAGAATAGCTCAACCAGTGACCATGTGCTCAGATTGTCTGGGTACTACAATTGCTTGAATCAAGTGGGAGTTAATCTTCCAGATAATATAGTAATTGACAAAGTTCTCTAGTCACTATCACCAAGTTACTAGAACTTCGTGATGAACTATAATATGCAAGGGATAACGGAAACAATTCCCAAGCTCTTCGCGATGCTAAAATCGGCGAAGGTAGAAATCAAGAAAGCATCAAGTGTTGATGGTTAACAAGACCACTAGTTTCAAGAAAAGGGCAAAGGGATAGAAAGGGAACTTCAAGAAGAATGACAAACAAGTTGTAATCCCCGTGAAGAAGCCGAAAGCTAGACCCAAGCCTGAAACTGAGTGCTTCTACTGCAAAGGAAATGGTCACTGGAAGTGGAACTGCCCTAGATACTTGGCGGATAAGAAGGATGGCAAAGTGAACAAATGTATATTTGATATACATGTTATTGATGTGTACTTTACTAGTGTTTATAGCAACCCCTCGGTATTTGATACTGGTTCAGTTGCTAAGAGTAGTAACTCGAAACGGGAGTTGCAAAATAAACAGAGACTAGTTAAGGGCGAGGTGATGATGTGTGTTGGAAGTGAGTCCAAGGTTGATAAGATCACCATCGCACACTCCCTTTACCTTCAGGATTAGTGTTGAACCTAAAATAAATGTTATTTGGTGTTTGCATTGAGCATGAATATGATTGGATCATGTTTATTGCAATACGGTTATTCATTTAAGTCAAAGAATAATTGTTGTTCTATTTACATGAATAAAACCTTCTATGGTCATACACTCAATATAAATGGTTTATTGAATCTCGATCGTAGTGATACACATATTCATAATATTGAAGCCAAAATATGCAAAGTTAATAATGATAGTGCAACTTATTTGTGGCACTGCCGTTTAGGTCATATTGGTGTAAATTGCATGAAGAAACTCCATGCTGATGGGCTTTTGGAATCACTTGATGCTTGCGAACCATGCCTCATGGGCAAGATGACTAAGACTCCGTTCTCCGGAACAATGGAGCGAGCAACTGACTTATTGGAAATAATACATACTGATGTATGCGGTCCGATGAGTGTTGAGGCTCACGGTGGGTATCGTTATTTTCTGACCTTCATAGATGATTTGAGCAAATATGGGTATTTCTACTTGATGAAACATATGTCTGAAACATTTGAAAAGTTCAAAGAATTTCAGAGTGAAGTAGAAAATCATCCTAACAAGAAACTAAAGTTTCTATGATCTGATCGTGGAGGAGAATATTTGAGTTACGAGTTTGGTCTTCATTTGAAACAATGCGGAATAGTTTCACAACTCACGCCACCCAGAACACCACAGCGTAATGGTGTGTCCGAACGTTGTAACCGCACTTTATTAGATATGGTGCGATCTATGATGTCTCTTACTGATTTACCGCTATCGTTTTGGGGTTATGCATTAGAGACAACAGCATTCACGTTAAATAGGGCACCATCTAAATCCGTTGAGACGACACCATATGAACTATGGTTTGGCAAGAAACCTAAGCTGTCGTAACTTAAAGTTTGGGGTGGTGATGCTTATGTGAAAAAGTTTCAACCTAATAAGCTCGAACCCAAATCAAAGAAATGTGTCTTCATAGGATACCCAAAGGAAACTGTTGGGTACACCTTCTATCATAGATCCGAAGGCAAGATATTCGTTGCTAAAAATGGATACTTTCTAGAGAAGGAGTTTATCTCGAAAGAAGTGAGTGGGAGGAAAGTAGAACTTGATGAGGTAATTGTACCTTCTCCCAAATTGGAAAGTAGTTCATCACAGAAATCAGTTCCAGTGATGCCTACACCAATTAGTGAGGAAGTTAATGATGATGATCATGAAACTTCAGATCAAGTTACTACCAAACCTCACAGGTCAACCAGAGTACGTTCCGCACCAGAGTGGTACGGTAATCCGGTTCTGGAAGTCATGTTACTAGACCATGACGAACCTACGAACTATGAGGAAGCGATGATGAGCCCAGATTCCGCAAAATGGTTTAAGGCCATGGAATCTGAGATAGGATCCATGTATGAAAAGAAAGTATGGACTTTGGTGGAATTGCCCTATGATCGGCAAGCCATTGAGAATAAATGGACCTTCAAGAGGAAGACAGACGCTGATGGTAGTGTTACTATCTATAAAGCTCGACTTGTCGCGAAAGGTTTTCGACAAGTTCAAGGTGTTGACTACGATGAGATTTTTTCACTCGTAGCGATGCTTAAGTCTGCTCGAATCATGTTAGCAATTGCCGCATTTTATGAAATCTGGCAAATGGATAACAAAACTACATTCCTTAATGGATTTATTAAAGAAGAGTTGTATATGATGCAACCAGAAGGTTTTGTCAATCCTAAAGGTGCTAACAAAATGTGCAAGCTCCAATGATCCATCTATGGACTGGTGCAAGCATCTCGGAGTTGGAATATACGCTTTGATAAGTTGATCAAAGCATATAGTTTTATACAGACTTGCGGTGAAGCCTGTATTTACAAGAAAGTGAGTGGGAGCACTACAGCCTTTCTGATAAGTATATGTAAATGACATATTGTCGATCGGAAATGATGTAGAATTTTCTGGAAAGCATAAAGGAGTGTTTGAAAGGAGTTTTTCAAAGAAAGACCTCGGTGAAGCTGCTTACATATTGAGCATCAAGATCTATAGAGATAGATCAAGACGCTTGATAAGTTTTTTCAATGAGTACATACCTTGACAAGTTTTTGAAGTAGTTCTAAATGGAATAGTCAAAGAAAGAGTTCTTGCCTGTGTTGCAAGGTGTGAAGTTGAGTAAGACTCAAAGCCCGACCACGACAGAAGATAGAGAGATAATGAAAGCCATTCCCTATGCCTCAACCATAGGTTCTATAAAGTATGCCATGCTGTGTACCAGACCTATTGTATACCCTGCCCTGAGTTTGGCAAGGGAGTACAATTTTGATCTAGGAGTAGATCACTGGACAGCGGTCAAAAATATCCTTAGAGGACTAAGGAAATATTTCTCGGTTATGGAGGTAATAAAGAGTTCGTCGTAAACAGTTACGTCGATGCAAGCTTTGACACTGATCTGGATGACTTTGAGTCTCGATCTGGATACATATTGAAAGTGGGAGCATTAAGCTAGAGTAGCTCCGTGCAGAGCATTGTAGACATAGAAATTTGCAAAATACATCGGATCTGAATGTGGCAGACCCGTTGACTAAACTTCTCTCACAAGCAAAACATGATCACACCTTAGTACTCTTTGGGTGTTAATCACATGGCGATGTGAACTAGATTATTGACTCTAGTAAACCCTTTGGGTATTGGTCACATGGCGATGTGAACTATAGAGTGTTAAATCACATGACGATGTGAACTATTGGTGTTAAATCACATGGCGATGTGAACTAGATTATTGACTCTAGTGCAAGTGGGAGACTGAAAGAAATATGCCCTAGAGGCAGTAAAAAAGTTATTATTTATTTCCTTATATCATGATCAATGTTTATTATTCATGCTAAAATTGTATTAACCGGAAACTTAGTACATGTGTGAATACATAGACAAAAACAGAGTGTCCCTAGTATGCCTCTACTTGACTAGCTCATTAATCAAAGATGGTTAAGTTTCCTAGCCATAGACATGTGTTGTCATTTGATCAACGGGATCACATCATTAGAGAATGATGTGATGGACAAGACCCATTCGTTAGCTTAGCACTATGATCGTTTAGTTTATTGCTATTGCTTTCTTCATGACTTATACATGTTCCTCTGACTATGAGATTATGCAACTCCCGAATACTGGAGGAACACCTTGTGTGCTATCAAACGTCACAAAGTAACTGGGTGATTATAAAGATGCTCTACAGGTGTATCCGAAGGTGTTTGTTGGGTTGGCATAGATCTAGATTAGGATTTGTCACTCCGTGTACCGGAGAGGTATCTCTGGGCCCTCTCGGTAATGCACATCACTATAAGCCTTTCAAGCAATGTGACTAATGAGTTAGTTGCGGGATGATGCATTACGGAATGAGTAAAGAGACTTGCCGGTAACGAGATTGAACTAGGTATGGTGATACCGACGATCGAATCTCGGGCAAGGAACATACCGATGACAAAGGGAACAACGTATGTTGTTATGCGGTTTGACCGATAAAGATCTTCGTAGAATATGTAGGAGCCAATATGAGCATCCAGGTTCTGCTATTTGTTATTGATCGGAGATGTGTCTCGGTCATGTCTACATAGTTCTCGAACCCGTAGGGTCCGCACGCTTAACGTTCGATGACGATTTGTATTATGAGTTATGTGATTTTATGACCGAAGTTTGTTCGGAGTCTTGGATGAGATCACGGACATGACGAGGAGTCTCGAAATGGTCGAGAGGTAAAGATTTGGAAGGCTATATTCGGACATCGGAAAGGTTCCGAGTGATTCGGGTATTTCTCGGAGTACGGAGAGTTACGGGAATTCGCCGGGGGAAGTAGTGGGCCTTAATGGGCCATACGGGAAAGGAGAGAAGGGCCTCAAGGGGTGGCCACGCTCCCCCCCATGGGCTGGTCCGAATTGGACTAGGAGGGGGCGGCGCCCCCCTCCTTCCTTATCCCCTCTTCCTCCTTCCCTTCCTTCTCCTAGTTGGAATAGGAAAGGGGGGACCGAATCCTACTTGGACCGGGAGTCCAAGTAGGACTCCCCCCTTGGCGCACCCCCTCCAGGGCCGGCCTCCTCTTCCTCCCTCCTTTATATACGTGGGCAGGGGCACCCCAAAGGCACTCCAAGATTTGTCCTAGCCATGTGCGGTGCCCCCCTCCACAGTGCTAGGATCGATCGGATCGTGAAGACGTACGACTACATCAACCGCGTTGATAAAACGCTTCTGCTTTCGGTCTACGAGGGTACGTGGACACACTCTCCCGCTCGTTGCTATGCATCACGTAGATAGATATTGCATGATCATAGGTAATTTTTTTTTGAAATTACTGCGCCCCCCATAAAAAATTACCACTGTGTTAACCACATTAGATCAATATATAGAGAAGGTTCTTGAAATTTTAGAAAGCTCGGGGCCATAAGAAGCTCTCTACAAACACTAACAACAGAATCTGATGGCCAATAGTTCGACTTACTTTCTCCTAAACTGAAACCGTAATAATCAAAAGTCAATCCAGTCTATTCGGCCACTTAGCATCACGAATCATTCATATCTCACACCATCAGCAAAACGAGCTCGCACATAGTACCAAGGGAAGAAGCAGCGGCAGGACCTGAATCTGTACATGGTCAATGGCCGAGATGCAGAGCAGATCGGAGGTCAGGGAGCGACTTGGGACTACGGGTCCGCTCGTAGGGAGGTCGGGCACCTGCGGGGCGGCCGTGCCAGAGGTTGATGTTGAACAATGGTGGCATGGTGGGGATGGCTGAAGGAAATGTGCCCTAGAGGCAATGATAAAGTTGTTATTTACATTCCCTTATATCATGATAAATGTTTATTATTCATGCTAGAATTGTATTAACCGAAAACTTAGTACATGTGTGAATACATAGACAAACAGAGTGTCCCTAGTATGCCTCTACTTGACTGGCTTGTTTATCAAAGATGGTTATGTTTCCTAGCCATAGACATGTGTTGTCATTTGATGAACGGGATCACATCATTAGAGAATGATGTGATGGACAAGACCCATCCGTTAGCTTAGCACTATGATCGTTTTGTTTGTTGCTATTGCTTTCATCATGACTTATACATGTTCCTCTGACTATGAGATTATGCAACTCCCGAATACCGGAGGAACACTTAGTGTGCTATCAAACATCACAACGTAACTGGGTGATTATAAAGATGCTCTACAGGTGTCTCCGATGGTGTTTGTTGAGTTGGCATAGATCGAGATTAGGATTTGTCACTCCGATTGTCGGAGAGGTATCTCTAGGCCCTCTCGGTAATGCACATCACTATAAGCCTTGCAAGCAATGTGACTAATGAGTTAGTTGCGGGATGATGCATTACGAAACAAGTAAAGAGACTTGCTGGTAACGAGATTGAACTAGGTATGGTGATACCGACGATCGAATCTCGGGCAAGTAACATACCGATGACAAAGGGAACAACGTATGCTGTTGTGCGGTTTGACCGATAAAGATCTTCATAGAATATGTAGGAACCAATATGAGCATCCAGGTTCTGCTATTGGTTATTGACCGGAGAGGTTTCTCGGTCATGTCTACATAGTTCTTGAACCCGTAGGGTCCTCATGCTTAACGTTCGATGATGATTGGTATTATGAGTTTATGTGATTTGATGTACTGAAGGTTGTTCGGAGTCCCGGATGTGATCACGGACATGACGAGGAGTCTCGAAATGGCCGAGACATAAAGATTCATATATTGGAAGGCTACATTCGGACACCGGAATGGTTCGGGTCGTTTCGGATAAGTTTCGGAGTACCAAGGGTTACCGGAACCCCCCGGGAAGTTATTGGGCCTCATGGGCCAAGTGGTGGAAGAGAGGAGGCAGGCCAAGGTGTGGCGCGCACCCCCCCTAGCCCAAACCGAATTGGAGTAGGGCTAGGGGGGCCGACCCCCCTTTCCTTCTCTTCTTCCTCTCCTTCCTTCTTCTCCTACTTGGACAAGGAAAGGGGGAAACCTACTCCTACTAGGAGTAGGAATCCCCCCCTTGGGTGCGCCGCTTGTGGTCGGCCCTCCTCCTCCTCCCCTCCTTTATATACGGGGGAGGGGGGCACCCCATAGACACACAAGTTGATCTTTAGCCGTGTGCGGTGCCCCCCTCCACAGTTCTACACCTCGGTCATATCGTCGTAGTGCTTAGGCGAAGCCCTATGCCGGTAACTTCATCATCACCGTCACCACGCCGTCATGTTGACGGAACTCTCCCTCGGCTTCAGCTGGATCTAGAGTTTGAGGGACATCACCGAGCTGAACGTGTGCAGATCGCGGAGGTGCCGTGTGTTTGGTACTTGATCGGTTGGATCGCTTAGACGTTCGACTACATCAACCATGTTACTTAATGCTTCCGCTTTTGGTCTACGAGGGTACGTGGACACACTCTCCCCGCTCGTTGCTATGCATCTCCTAGATAGATCTTGCGTGATCGTAGGAGTTTTTTTGAAATACTACGTTCCCCAATAGTGGCATCCGAGCTAGGTCTATGCGTAGATGTTATATGCATGAGTAGAACACAAAGAGTTGTGGGCGATAATAGTCATACTGCTTACCAGCATGTCACACTTTGATTCGGCGGTATTGTTGGATGAAGCGGCCCAGACCGACATTACATGACCGCGTTCATGAGACTGGTTCTACCGCCATGCTTTGCACACAGATGGCTAGTGGGTGTCTGTTTCTCCAACTTTAGTTGAATCGAGTGTGACTACGCCCGGTCCTTGTTGAAGGTTAAAACAACACACTTGACGAAAAATCGTTGTGGTTTTGATGCGTAGGTAAGAACGGTTCTTGCTAAGCCCGTAGAAGCCACATAAAACTTGCAACAACAAAGTAGAGGACGTCTAACTTGTTTTTGGAGGGCTTGCTGTGATGTGATATGGTCAAGACGTGATGATATATAAATTGTTGTATGATATGATCATGTTTTGTAACAGTTATCGGCAACAGGCACATTCCATATGGTTGTCGCTTTATTGTATGAAATGCAATCGCTATGTAATTACTTTACTTCATCACTAAGCGGTAGCGATAGTCGTAGAAGCAATAGTTGGCGAGACGACAACGATGCTTCGGTGGAGATCAAGGTGTCAAGCCGGTGACGATGGTGATCATGATGGTGCTTTGGAGATGGAGATCAAAGGCACAAGATGATGATGACCATATCATATCACTTATAATGATTGCATGTGATGTTTATCCTTTATGCATCTTATTTTGCTTAGTACGGCGGTAGCATTATAAGATGATCTCTCACTAAATTTCAAGGTACAAGTGTTCTCCCTGAGTATGCACCGTTGTGACAGTTCATCGTGACGAGACACCACGTGATGATCGGGTGTGATAAGCTCTACGTTCACATACAACGGGTGCAAGCCAGTTTTGGACACGCAGAATACTCGGGTTAAACTTGACGACCCTAGCATATGCAGATATAGCCTCGGAACACTGAGACCGAAAGGTCGAGCGTGAATCATATAGTAGATATGATCAACATAGTGATGTTCACCATTGGAAACTACTCCATCTCACGTGATGATCGAACATGGTTTAGTTGATTTGGATCACGTGATCACTTAGATGATTAGAGGGATGTCTATCTAAGTGGGAGTTCTTAAGTAATATGATTAATTGAACTTTAATTTATCATGAACTTAGTACCTAATAGTATTTTGCATGTCTATGTTTGTTGTAGTTAAATGGCCCGTGCTTCTGTTCCGTTGAAATTTAATGCGTTCCTAGAGAAAGCTAAGTTGAAAGATGATGGTAGCAACTACACGGACTGGGTCCATAACTTGAGGATTATCCTCGTTGCTGCAAAGAAGAATTACGTCCTGGAAGCACCGCTAGGTGCAAGACCTGCGGCAGGAGCAACGCCGGACGTTGTGAACGCCTGACAGAACAAAGTTGATGACTACTCGATAGTTAAATGTGCCATGCTTTACGGCTTAGAACCGGGACTTCAACGACGTTTTGAACGTCATGGAGCATATGAGATGTTCCAGGAGTTGAAGTTAATATTTCAAGCAAATGCCCGGATTGAGAGATATTAAGTCTCCAATAAGTTCTACAACTGCAAAATGGAGGAGAATAGTTCTGTCAGTGAAAATATACTCAAAATGTCTGGGGTATCATAATCACTTGACTCAACTGGGAGTTAATCTTCCGGTTGATAGTGTCATTAACAGAGTTCTTCAATCATTGCCACCAAGCTACAAAAGCGCCGTGATGAACTATAGTATGCAAGGAATGGATAAGACAATTCCCGAGCTCTTCGCAATGCTAAAGGCTGCGGAGGTAGAAATCAAGAAGGGGCATCAAGTGTTGATGGTCAACAAGTACTGGTGCGCGTCGGTCCTAAATAAACGGTTTAAAACCCCTTTCCGTGACGGCATTTGGAACCGTTGCCAAGTGAGTGTGGGCGATAGGGGGGGTCCTTCCCACACGACCCAGAAACCGTCGGGGATAGGGACCCTACAGTACTCCTACTCATTTCTGCTCGCATTTCCATCGCAGTCGGTATTCTGTGGTGCTACGTTTACGATGTGCGGCCCATCACAAACGGTTCACTATTATAGAACGTGTATGATGCGCGGCCTGTCGGGGGAAACGACACCTATGGAATCACTGGGATCCCTTCTACGGTTGGCGGGCGCGGGGATGAGCAAAGAGCGGGTCTGGTAGTTAGCACAAAGATCGTTTACCCAGGTTCGGGCCGCAAGGATGCGTAATACCCTAGTCCTGCTTTGGTGTATATTTGAGTGTTCTTGAGCTCTTGAACTAGCTGTGGTGCGTGCGTAGTCCAAAAGATCCGAATCCCTCTCTAGTACGCCTCGGGCCTCCTTTTATAGAAAAAGGGGTCGCCACAGTGGCACACAGGAGGTGGAAAGGTATACAGTGGTTTAAGCCTATCCTCTGGCACCGTCAGACAAACGCATTTAATGCGCTGCCGACGTGCCCTTCTTGCTTTATCGGGGACGGCAAGGAAGCTTGTCCCAGCTGTCTCCGCCTTGCCTGGCTCCGACGCGTCCGAGTTGATGACGCATTGTAGTGCCACGTTGGCTGGCTGCTGGGCTGGCGCGGTGGCAGAGTCTTCACGAAGATCTGCATGCCACCACGCAGGTGCTTGCTGAGTTGGCCTAGAGGCCGCGCGTCGCCATGCAGGTGTCTGCCCATCTGGTTGAGCTGGCAGCTGTATGAGAACAGCAGTGGAGTCTTGGCAGATGTGGGCCTGGCTGTGGCCCCGCAGGTTTCCTCGGCAAGGGTCTTGCCGTGGCATCACGGTCGTCCCCGGCAGGGATCTTGCCGGGGGTCTCGTGGATTTCCTCGGCAGGGATCTTGCCGAGGATCGTCGTCTTCTGGTCCTCATCTGATCTTGTGTGTTTGTTGCTCTTCACAAAGATCTGCATGCCACCATGGAGGTGCCTCCCAAGCCTCGGTTCCAATGTGGTTGGTGGTGTTGGAACCCTTGGGCTCAAGGGTGGCGCGCTCTGCTGGTGTTGGGCAAGTTGCCCCGGCAAGGCTCTTGCCGGGGCTGCAGAGGCCGCCCCCGGCAAGGGTCTCGCTGGGGGAGTCCACCTCGCCCTCTTGCTTGTTGTGTCTCTGGTCTTGGTGTCGCTTTGCCCGTCTTGTGCCTTTGGCTTCCCTCCTCTGCCCTGCTAAGTGTGGTCACAGGCGCGGCTCTAACTGCCCGTGCACAAGTAAAGGGGTAAAAAGGAGAGCCCCTACTTTTGTACACCGACAGGAGCCCCCGGGCCTGGGCCATACATAAGCGCAACGCGTTGTTGGGCCGGGCCCAGAACGGTGCGCGGGCACGCGGGGGGAGTTTTACCGCGGTAATTCCCTCGCCAGTCGCTCCCCACGACCCGCGTTGAATGCGCGACGTGGGGGTCATGCGTGGGGTGGTCGCTACCTTCATGCGTCACATCACGGTAAATGGTAACGAAGCGACCCGCGCCTTCCCCATAAAAAGGAGAAACTGCAGGCGCGACACCCATTTACCCTCTGTGCCTTCTCCAATCTCGGAACCGCCGCTCCTCCCTTCTTCCTTCTCAAGCTCTTGCTTTCGCTCGCCGCCGTCGCGCCTTTGTTGTCCCTCATCCTTCGTCTCCCTCAGCCGCCATGGCACCCAAAACCAGCAAAAGCAATGGAATGGCCAAGGACACCGGGGGGAAGGAGGCGCCGGAGAGCGAGTTGGCGGCGCGGCGGACGCAGCTCGCCTACTTTCTTTCGACGGTCGATGCGGTCCATCTCCGGGACTATTTCAAGCCCCTGTGAGGGTGCAAGACGAAGGGGCACCCTGCCACACGCATCATCCCTGTTGGTTTCGCCGAGGCCGGCCCGAATCGGTACCCTTTCTTCGTTGATTACTTTTCCTGCGGGCTCTGCCCCCTTTCTCTGATTTCTTCAATGACGTCATGCACACCTATGGCTTCCACCTTCTGGATTTCACTCCAAATGCCGTGGCGTGCATGGCCCTTTTTGCCCATCTCCGCGAGGGCTTCGCCGGAGTGCATCCCAGCACGGCGCTCTTCCGCCACTACTTCTATCCTCGTATCCAAAAGGGAGGCGCCATCTCCAGTTGTGTCGCCTGGATCCCAAGGAGCCAGGGGATGGGGACATATCCGGAGGGCACTCAGAAGGAGAGGTGGGAGGAGTGGCGGAGCCGGTGGTGCTGGATTGAGGAGGAGGACCCGCAGGAATTTTGCGGGGTTCGCCAGGCGCCACTGGTTCGTCGAGATGATTGGGGCGATGTCGACGCCAAGGATGAGAAGCTCACGGTCGCCACCACCAGGATCCATCGCCTCATCGTGGCCGGGCTCACCCTTGAGATGATTGGGGCGGATTTCATCCGTCGCCGAATCGCCCCACTGCATAACAAGGGGAGGTCGGCCTGGCTTTTCAGGAACGCGGCCAACATCATGAGGCTTCGCCCTGGCTTGAACCATAACTTCACGGTTATGGGGCACACCCACTTTTGCCAGCGGCTCTTTCAGCTCGACGTGCACCGCGACGGCAGGGCTGAGAGGACCGGCAAGGCCGCGAAGGCCGGCAAGGTCGCTAAGGGGACCTTGTTTGGGTTGCCGGCGGGGGTGGTCCCACTGAGCAATAACTCTCGCCAAACCGACATCATCGCCATGATGCCGGACTTCAACGCGCACGGCCTTGACCCAAATTGGGCCGAGCCGGGGGCGGATCAGGTGCAAGAGTTCTTCGACAGCCTGTCGGAGAAGTACGTCCACGATGAGCGATTGCTTATCCGGGATACCACCAAGGAGGAGCTGGATTATATTGCCGCCAGGGCGGTGGAGGCGGAGCTAGCCCGGGAGGCCGGCAGCGCTGGCACCATGGAGGACGAGGCCGGCGCGGCTGCGGAGGACAACAGTGCCGACACCGGGGCCCCCTCATCAAAGATGTGGTCGACGAGTCGACCGAGGAGGAGGCCGAGGCCGACGACCCTCCGGCCTTGGAAAAAAGGCGTGTCTTGTGGCGGGCCAGCTCCGGCGAGCCGGTCCGGCCCGGCAGGACCAAGCAGCGACAGGAGATCCAGGGGGAGTCCATGCACCTAACGAGGGCCGCGGCAGCAAAGAAGGTGGTGAAAGCCGCGGTGGCGAAGAAGAAAGCGGTTGCCTCTTCTTCATCCAAGCGTCCTCGGACTCCACCCGCTTCTCCTCCTCCCGCAGATGTCGACACGGAGGTCGTCTTCGATTTTGGGTCTCTCAGCCCAAGGAGGAAGAGGAAGCCAGTGGAGGAGGCGGAGGAAGAGTAAGTATCCCCCCCCCCGCATTGTCCCCTGACTTTACTCCTGTGTCATCTTTCCTTGACTTGATGTTGTTCTCACAGGGACATGGAGACGCTGGCGCATAGGGTGGCGAAGAGGGCCAAGGTCTCGACGGGCGACAAGCCCCCAGCGGGTACTTCGAGTATGCCGCTGGTGGTAGAGAGCAGCCCCCGACGCAGCCCCCGCTTCAGCCCCCAGCGTGAGTCCATCACTCACTCCACCATTGATGAACCTTGGGGTGTGAATCTTTGATGCTGATCTTGCCGGGTTTCGCAGGAGAAGAACGGCAGTAGGAGGAGCCGCCAAGGGCTACCCCCAACATGCCGCCCCCTTGACCACGCCGCCCCGTGGGGCGTCCCCGGCAAGGGCATCCACCACCAAGCCCACACCCATGGAGGAGGAGGAGGCGAACTTGGGTGCCGGTGGTTCCACCCCGGCAACGTACGTTGGTGGGGAGGGCGCCACTTCTTCCCAGCCCGGTGCAGGTAAGTTTGCTCACTTCCCGTCCCTGTTCTTCCTTCTTCTTCTTCTTGGGCCTTGACCTTGGCTCCACCTCATTCCCTCTTTTGGTGTCCAGGCCCTCCCTCGGCAGACCGGGAGGACGTCGACACCGTCATCGAGGAAATCGCCAGGGACGCCGAGGCCGAGGCGAGGAGGCCGCGAAGACCGCTAAGGGTGGCGCGCTCTGCTGGTGTTGGGCAAGTTGCCCCGGCAAGGCTCTTGCCGGGGCTGCGGAGGCCGCCCCGGCAAGGGTCTCGCTGGGGGAGTCCACCTCGCCCTCTTGCTCATTCTGTCTCTGGTCTTGGCGTCGCTCTGCCCGTCTTGTGCCTTTGGCTTCCCTCCTCTGCCCTGCTAAGTGTGGTCGCAGGCGCGGCTCTGACTGCCCGTGCACAAGTAAAGGGGTAAAAAGGAGAGCCCCTACTTTTGTACACTGACACGACCCATCACAAACGGTTCACCGTTAAGAAGATTAGTGATAACCCACAAGTATAGGGGATCAATTGTAGCCTCTTTTGACAAGTAAGAGTGTCGAACCCAACGAGGAGCTAAAGGTAGAACAAATATTCCCCCAAGTTCTATCGACCACTGATACATCTCTACACATGCTTGACGTTCGCTTTACCTATAACAAGTATAAAACTAGAAGTGCTTTGTAGGTGTTGTTGGATAGGTTTGCAAGATAATAAAGAGCACGTAAATAAAAACTAGGGGCTGTTTAGATAAAGAAGCAATAAAGTTAGTATAGCGAGTGTGGAAAAGTGGTGGTAGGATTTGTGAAATTGTCCCTAAGCAATTGACTACTTTACTAGACCGATAGCAAGTTTTATGTGGGAGAGGCCACTGTTAGCATGTCATCCCTGACCTGGAATTCTATGCACTTATGATTGGAACTATTAGCAAGCATCCGCAACTACTAACGTTCATTAAGCTAAAACCCAACCATAGCATTAAGATATATTGGTCCCCCTTCAATCCCGTATGCATCAATTTCTATGCTAGGTTGAAGCTTCTGTCACTGTTGCCCTCCAATACATAGTCCTATCAACATACAACTAACCCTATGGTGTGATCCACGCGCGTGCTCATATGATGGGCACCAAAGGACAACAACATAACCACAAGCAAATTAAACCAATCATAGCATTCATCAATTACCGATAGGACAACGAAAATCTACTCAGACATCATAGGATGGCAACACATCATTGGATAATAATATGAAGCATAAAGCACAATGTTCAAGTAGAGGGTACAGCGGGTTGCGGGAGAGTGAACCGCTGTAGATAGATGGGGGAAGGTGATGAATATGTTGGTGAAGATGACGGAGGTGTTGGTGTAGATCGCCGTCACACGATGGTGGCCCCGGCGGCGTTCCGGCGCCACCGGGAGAGAGGGGGAGCGCCCCCCTTCTTCTTCTTCTTCCTTGACCTTATCCCTAGATGGGAGAAGGGTTTCCCCTCTGGTCCATGGCCTCCATGGCGGCAGAGGGGGCGAGAGCCCCTCCGAGACTGGATCTGTCTCTCTGTCTCTCTCTGTTTCTGCGTTTCTGATTCTGCCCCTTCACCGTTTCTTATATTCCTGGATATCCGTAACTCCGATTGGGCTGAAATTTGGACACGATTTTTATCCGGATATTGGCTTTCTTGCGGAGAAAGAAGGGCACCAACCGCCTTACAGGGTGGCCACGAGGGCCCAGGGCGCGCCCCTCACCCTCGTGGGCCCCTCGAGCATCGTCTCGCGTTGATTCCACTTCCCAAAATTCACATATATTCCAAAAAAATCTCCGCTAGTTTTTATCCCGTTTGGACTCCGTTTGATATGGATTTTCTGCGAAACAAAAAACATGCAACAAACAGGAACTGGCACTGGGCACTGGATCAATATGTTAGTCCCAAAAATATTATAAAAAGTTGCCAAAAGTATGTAAAAGTTGTAGAATATTGGCATGGAACAATCAAAAATTATAGATACGACGGAGACGTATCAGCATCCCCAAGCTTAATTCCTGCTCGTCCTCGAGTAGGTAAATGATAAAAAAGATAATTTTTGATGTGGAATGCTACCTAACATAATCTTGATCACATAATCTAATCATGGCATTAATATTAAGACACGAGTGATTCAAAGCAATAGTCTATCATTTGACATTAAGACAATAATACTTCAAGCATACTAATAAAGCAATCATGTCTTGTCAAAATAACATGCCCAAAGAAAGTTATCCCTACAAAATCATATGGTCTGGCTATGCTCCATCTTCATCACACAAAATATTCAAATCATGCACAACCCCGATGACAAGCCAAGCAATTGTTTCATACTTTTGATGTTCTCAAACCTTTTCAACTTTCACGCAATACATGAGTGTGAGCCAAGGACATAGCACTATAGGTGAAATATAATATGATGGTGGAGGTTGTGTGGAGAAGACAAAAAGGAGAAATCTCACATCGACGCGGCTAATCAACGGGCTATGGAGATGACCATCAATTGATGTCAATGTGAGGAGTAGGGATTGCCATGCAACGGATGCACTAGAGCTATAAGTGTATGAAAGCTCAAACTGAAACTAAGTGGGTGTGCATCCAACTTGCTTGCTCATGAAGACCTAGGGCATTTGAGGAAGCCCATCGCTGGAATATACAAGCCAAGTTCTATAATGAAAATTCCCACTAGTATATGAAAATGATAACTCAATAGACTCTCTATATGAAGAACATGGTGCTACTCTGAAGCACAAGTGTGGTAAAAGGATAGTAACATTGTCCCTTCTCTCTTTTCTCTCATTTTTTTATTTTTTTTTCTCTTTTTTTAGGCTTCTTTGGCCTCTCTCTTTTTTGGGCTTCTTTGGCCACTTTTATTTTGGTAACCTCACATGGGACAATGTTCTAATAATGATGATCATCACACTTTTATTTACTTACAACTCAATATTACAACTCGATACTAGAACAAAGATATGACTCTATATGAATGCCTCCGGCGGTGTACCGGGATGTGCAATGATCTAGCGTAGCAATGACATCAAAAAATGGAGAAGCCATGAAAACATCATGCTAGCTATCTTACGATCATGCAAAGCAATATGACAATAAATGCTCAAGTCATGTATATGATGATGATGGAAGTTGCATGGCAATATATCTCGGAATGGCTATGGCAATGCCATGATAGGTAGGTATGGTGGCTGTTTTGAGGAAGATATAAGGAGGCATATGTGTGATAGAGCGTATTGTATCACGGGGTTTGGATGCACCGGCGAAGTTTGCACCAACTCTCGAGGTGAGAAAGGGCAATGCACGGTACCGAAGAGGCTAGCAATGATGGAAGGGTGAGAGTGCGTATAATCCATGGACTCAACATTAGTCATAAAGAACTCACATACTTATTGCAAAAATCTATTAGTCATCGAAACAAAGTACTACGTGCATCCTCCTAGGGGGATAGATTGGTAGGAAAAGACCATCGCTCGTCCCCGACCGCCACTCGTAAGGAAGACAATCAATAAATACCTCATGCTCCAACTTCGTTACATAACGGTTCACCATACGTGCATGCTACGGGAATCACACACTTCAACACAAGTATTTCTACAATCCAAAACTACCCACTAGCATGACTCCAATATCACCATCTTTATATCGCAGAACTATTGCAAGGAATCAAACATATCATATTCAGTGATCTACAAGTTTTATGTAGGATTTTATGACTAACCATGTGAATGACCAATTCCTGTCATCTCTCTAAACAGATATAAGGGAAGCAAGAGAGTTTAATTCTTTCTACAAAAGATATGCCCATGCTCTAACAAATATAAGTGAAGCAAAAGAGCATTCTACAAATGGAGGTTTTCTATGTGAAGAGAAACAGGCAATCCATACTTCAAATGATATAAGTGAAGCACATGAAGCATTCTATAAAGCCATACTCAAAAGATATAAGTGAAGTGCAAAGAGCATTCTATAAATCAACCATGGACTATCTCATACCAGCATGGTGCATAAAAGAAAAGTGAAAACTAAATGCAAAAGATGCTCCAAGATTTGCACATATCGCATGAACAAAATGAATCCGAAAACATACCGATACTTGTTGAAGAAAGATGGGATGCCTTCCGGGGCATCCCCAAGCTTAGACGGTCGAGTCTCCTTGAATATTTACTTGGGGTGCCTTGGGCATCCCCAAGCTTGAGCTCTTGCCTCTCCTCCTTCTCTTCACATCGAGACATCCTCTATCTTCGAACACTTCATCCACACAAAACTCTACAGAAAGCTCGGTAAGATCCGTTAGTATAATAAAGCAAATCACTACTCTAAGTACTGTTGTAAACCAATTAATATTTTGTTTTTTCATTGTAGCTACTGTAATATAACTTTTCCATGGCTTAATCCACTGATAGAAATCAATAGTTTCATCAAAACAAGCAAACTATGCATCAAAAACAGAATCTGTCTTAAACAGGACAGTCTGTAGTAATCTGAACATTCACCATACTTCTGGTACTCCAAAAATTCTGAAAAAATTAGGAAAATAAACAATTTGTATATAAAGACAGTGCAAGAAGTTTCAGAACCGTTTGACGTTCCAGTAAAAAAATGTAAAATTGCGCACTACAGCGAAAGTTTCTGTTTTGCACCGCACAAACCAACAAGCAATGTAAACATCCTAAAGGCAAATCTTGGCACATTATTTTTGTTTTTAAACTTTATAAAAGCACACAACAGAAATGAATGACTCTCTAAAACTTCCGGGTTGTCTCCCTGGCAGCGCTTTCTTTAAAGCCATTAAGCTAGGCATATAGTGCTCAAGTAATGGATCCACCCGGATCCCAAGGTATATCAAAGCCAATTTTAATTAACAATGATTTGTGATTTAGTAGTGAGCACAAATTAACATATATCATGCAACAACGAAGTCTAACTCTCTTCCTATGCATCGACATGTCATAAAAGAACAATTCATGCACACATAGTAAAGGCCAATGCATAGTATAAACAGTTTCTTGCAATTTTATCATATTGGAAACATGGAGAGGCGGAGATGTAGTTCCTCTCTCATAATAATTGCAAGTAGGAGCAGCAAGCACATGCATATTATATTCATCAAAATCATCATGTGTAGTAGTAAAACGCAACCCATCAATATAATCCTTAATAAGGGCAAACTTCTCCGATATAGTGTAGTCAGGAGAATTCAAAAAGATAATAGGACTATCATGCGTGGGTGTAGTAGCAACAATTTCATGTTTAACATAAGGAACTATAGCAAGTTCATCTCCATAGGCATAATGCATATTGGCATCTGGGCCACAAGCATAGCAAGCATCATCAAAAAGGGATATTTCAAAAGAATCAACGGGATCATAACAATCATCATAGCAATCATCCTTCGGTAAGCATGAAGGGAAATTAAACAATGTATGAGTTGAAGAGTTACTCTCATTAGAAGGTGGGCACGGGTAGCTAATCCGCTCTTCCTCCTTTTGTTCTTCGCTCTCCTCATCATCTTTTTCATCCAATGAGCCCACAGTTTCATCAATTCCTTCTTCCATAGACTCCTGCAAAATATTAGTCTCTTCTTGGACAGTGGAGGAGTCCTCAATATATGGTTTAACATAGGCATTAGAAGCATAATTATCATAACAATATTTAAGTATGGCAAATTTTTCAGATTTGTAAAGAGTAGCATCATACTTTCCAATCAAAGAAGCAATTTCATAAGCACCCTTAAAAGCAACAAATTCTTCAATTTGTTGAACATCATAGTAATTATAAACACCCTTAGCATATGAAGATACGATTCCATTATCACTAAACTCACATTGGTAGGGAAGGTGTTTCTTAGGGTCTTCAGAACAACAAGTAAAATCATATATTTCACATAAATTCCAAGCATAGGATTGCAAACGATGAATTTGATCTAGTAAAAGTTTCCCTTTTTCAGATATGCGGTGTCGCACATAACAAGCATGCTAATCTAAAGATTTGCCCTCAACTAAGCTAGTTGGGGTTTCAGCCCGAGCGCATAGGGATCGAAGATGATCCAAGTAAAATGTTTCAGGAGTGTGATAGATTTTGAGTGGTTCTTCAACCATTGGTGTAGTAGGTACAACTAATTTTTTTGGTATTTCGCGTTTCCTACCCATAACTAAAGATAGAAAACAAGAGCACAAAATAAAAACTACTTAGTGATAAAGCAAACAAGCACACACGAGAATATTCACCCCACGCTATAACTCCCCGACAACGGCACCAGAAAAAGGTCTTGATAACCCACAAGTATAGGGGATCAATTGTAGCCTCTTTCGATAAGCAAGAGTGTCGAACCCAACGAGGAGCTAAAGGTAGAACAAATATTCCCTCAAGTTCTATCGACCACCGATACAACTCTACACATGCTTGACGTTCGCTTTACCTATAACAAGTATAAAACTAGAAGTACTTTGTAGGTGTTGTTGGATAGGTTTGCAAGATAATAAAGAGCATGTAAATAAAAACTAGGGGCTGTTTAGATAAAGAATCAATAAAGTTAGGATAGCGAGTGTGGAAAAGTGGTGGTAGGATTTGCGAAATTGTCCCTAAGCAATTGACTACTTTATTAGACCGATAGCAAGTTTTATGTGGGAGAGGCCACTGCTAGCATGTCATCCCTGACTTGGAATTCTATGCACTTATGATTGGAACTATTAGCAAGCATCCGCAACTACTAACATTCATTAAGGTAAAACTCAACCATAGCATTAAGCTATATTGGTCCCCCTTCAATCCCGTATGCATCAATTTCTATGCTAGGTTGAAGCTTCTGTCACTCTTGCCCTCCAATACATAGTCCTATCAACATACAACTAACCCTATGGTGTGATCCACACGCGCGCTCATATGGTGGGCACCAAAGGCCAGCAACATAACCACAAGCAAATTAAACCAATCATAGCAATTCATCAATTACCAATAGGACAACAAAAATCTACTCAGACATCTTAGGATGGCAACACATCATTGGATAATAATATGAAGCATAAAGCACCATGTTCAAGTAGAGGGTACAACGGGTTGCGGGAGAGTGGACCGCTGTAGATAGATGGGGGAAGGTGACGAAGATGTTGGTGAAGATGACAGATGTATTGGTGTAGATCGCCGTCACACGATGGTGGCCCCGGCGGCGTTCCAGCGCCACAGAGAGAGAGGGGGACAACCCCCCTTCTTCTTCTTCTTCTTATTCCTTGACCTTCTCCCTAGATGGGAGAAGGGTTTCCCCTCCGGTCCATGGCCTCCATGGCGGGGGAGGGGGTGAGAGCCCCTTCGAGATTGGATCTGTCTCTCTGTCTCTCTCTGTTTCTGCGTTTCTGATTCTGCCCTTTCAACGTTTCTTATATTCTCGGAGATCCGTAACTCCGATTGGGCTAAAATTTGGACACGATTTTTATCCAGATATTGGCTTTCTTGCGGCGAAAGAAGGGCACCAACCGCCTTACGGGTGGCCACGAGGGCCCAGGGCGTGCCTAACCCCCTGGGCCGCGCCCCTCGCCCTCGTGGGCCCCTCGGGCATCGTCTCGCGTTGATTCTACTTTCCAAAATTCACATATATTCCAAAAAAAATCTCCGTCAGCTTTTATCCCGTTTGGACTCCATTTGATATGGATTTTCTGCGAAACAAAAAACATGCAACAAACAGGAACTGGCACTGGGCACTGGATCAATAGGTTAGTCCCAAAAATAGTATAAAATGTTGCCAAAAGTATGTAAAAGTTGTAGAATATTGGCATGGAACAATAAAAAATTATAGATACGACGGAGACGTATCACTTAGCTAATTGTCGTACGAGTGTCGGATAGGATTAAGAAATGTCGGACCGTCGTAACATCGTCGTACACGACAACTATCACACACGCTATTCTGTGGTGCAACGTTTACGATGCATACTTCATCAGAAACAGTTCATGGTTGCGAATCGTGTACGATAAGGCAACTAACACAAATGTTTAGTTTGCCCGCACCGTTTGTGATATTGTCTGACATCGCACACGCTTTGCAAATGGCAACTTTGTGCATGCTTGCACACGTTTCCTCTCTGTGAACCGTGTCGGATTATGGTGCATATCGCAAACGTTTGTGTTTTATCAACCGTGTGCGCTGTAACAACCTGGAGAGCGTAATTTCACCGTAATTTAATTGCTGCTTTTCCAAATTGTACCAGATTTGGATTTGGATTTGAATGTATGCTACAACTTTATTCATATCCATCAGGTTCAAACAACCAATGCATTATTCGATTCATAGGTACATATGTTCAAGAAGTACATAAGAACCAAATAAAGAATGATGAACCACAGTTGTATACTTGTACTATTAAAGACGGTAAAGAAAGAGGCGAAATATATTCTGGTTGCTGAACAAGGTGAAGCGGAATGCCCATATTGTGCCCTCCTCCATGCAGAAGGCATGCACGACTCTAGTCCAACCCCTTGTGATGGCCGACCACCCATCCTTCACGGTCTTCATGAAAACATCTAGATAATCATCGTGTTCTGGTAGAAATAATATAACATTTGCATGCCCACCAATCATGTAGTTTGAGAGGTAATCTTGAGTAAACGGCTTTGGCAACCACTGCAAAGGAATAAGATTTCAGACATTGTCATCTAACACAACTCATTATGGGTAGTAAAAAGAAGGCTACAGAGTTCTTACTTACCATCCTGCAGTTTGTTGTTGTCTTGGATAAAGTGTAAACAAATAGTTTAATTGCCATCTTTGGACCCATTTTACTAACAATCTTTATCAGCTTCCTCACTTGATGCTGGTTCATCGATATCTCATTGCCTCATACGCAAAAAGGGTCGAAACGCGGATCTTTACCAATGACATATGTACCTAAAAGCACCAAGTTAATATTAGAAGCTAAACAACAATGGCACAATGATGTAGTACAACACTCTTTTATAATATGTCTATATACATCCGTATGTGGTAGTCCATTTGAAATCTCTAAAAAGACAAATATTTAGGAACGGAGGGAGTATCTTATAACATCCAATATACTCACATATTAGATGAATTAACATCTTATATTATGGGCCAGAAGGAGTTTAGTTCATTCTTAAAAATTATCTACTGCTGTATCCACGGGTTACAGTTAGTTTGAGCTAGTTCGGTCTCAAATAGCCCTAAAGTATATCTAAACATGAGGGCTAGTTTGAGCTAGTTGCACTATAACCCACCCAAAAAAACTAGTATCCAACCCAAGAGGTGCTAATTGGAGCTAGTTCCCCTAGTGCATTTGTTGTCAATCTAACCCTGCCATCCAAACAACTCTTTGGATGGAATTAGTTCCCCTAGTGCATTTGTTGTTGTTGTTGTTGTTGTTGTTGTTGTTGTTGTTGTTGTTGTTGTTGTTGTTGTTGTTGTTGTTGTTGTTGTTGTTGTTGTTGTTGTTGTTGTTGTTGCTGCTGCTCTTCTACGTATATCTAGACATCATTAGAACATTAGTGTAACACTCTTCCTTGTTGCTATGTAGCCTAGGATTGCATATTTAGAAATTAAGTACAGTGCATGTTGCTATGTAGCCTCAGATATATTACATATGGCCATAGTTAACCTAAGGAAAAATGGGTTGCAGATATATTCAGTTAAAAGTCCGATTCACCGGTTAGTCCCTTATCAGCCGCCGGCCTATATGGTACCAACTACGGATATCCTGAACAGTGAGCAGATATAAGCCATGGGATGAAACTAACCTCGATGGAAAACAACAATCGTTCCCAAAATTGTCCTGTGTAGGTACGTCAAGAAGCATGTTAAGCACAACAAGCTAAACATCAACCAAAATTACACATGGCAGACAAAATAATCTCCAAAAGATAGCTTCAGTGTGCAAGCACGCTAGTAAAGCAAAACAAGTGGGAAGGTGTGCTAACAGCAACAAGCCTAACATTTAACAACAAGCAAACATGGTCATTCAAACTGGTATTGTGCTGGTCTAAGTACACTAGTTATTGTCGTGGAATTAACACGTCAGATGTCCTAGGTGTAAGGACTTAGTCGTGAGGCCAACGCATCTTTGTAGTAGCTTGAGAGGGGTTGATTGGGATGAGAGACGCAGGGTGGATCAACGCACAAGACAAGGGTTTAGACAGCTTCGGGCCCCGGGAAACATCATCCGGTAACAACCCTACGTGCTGTTTGAAGCTAAGTCTCATTATGATCACGGGAGAGTCACCGGCTCCGGCTCTCGGTATTTAGCCCTAGAGATTATTTCTTGTTGCTCGTCCCTCTTTGGGGTGCCCTGCCCCTCCTTATATAAGTTAGAGGGGCGGGTTACATGTGGAGTCCTAGTAGGACTAGGACTAGTCTATCTTCTCTTATAAGTTAATTACAAGTCCGGGTCTTGCTTCCTCGTAAAGGAAATATTCGTCATCCCTTTCTTCTTAAGCCGGCCCATCATAAACGTGAGCCGGCCTTCTGGGCCTTGAGTCTAGTCTTCTATCTGACCCGCCGTCGGGGTCATCCGTGAGTCGTCAGGCTCGTGAGTCGTCTGGCAGTGAGCCGCCAGACCCGTGAGTCGCCAGTCCTCCGGCGGGTCACGGTGAAGCGCCAAGTCCGGCCGGGCCATACTTTCGGCCGGGTCATACCGCGGGGTATATCCCCGACATTAGCCCCCAGTTTAATTTGGATTTATCCATGTTAAACTAATAAACACAAGAACAAATTTGACAGGTTGTGTTCCGGGTTAAATATTCTTTGTAAGCCGGCACTTGATCATCCTTAAGTCCTTGTCATCTTCCTTCTTGATATGTATCCATAATCTCATAGCAAATCTCTTTAGCAGATATGTTCAAATTTTGCCAATGCAAAAAATCTGGATACTTCCTTTGAAAAATCCGGGTCAACAGGCCAGCTTCAGAGTCAATTTGCTGACATTGGTCTCTTGTTGAGAAATATTGTAAGAGATAATCCACTTGAGTCGGCTTTCAATGCTCTGACTTGACAAAAATATTGGTATTCAAATATTCAACTTATATTCAGCCGGCTTAAATATATAAAACTTCCCGGTTTATGAGTACCAAAATTGCCGGGTTATAAATAGATGATGCCAAGTCATAATTGTCGCCGACGCCGGTTTATGATTTTTGCAGACACCAGGTCAATCTGATTTACTCAAAACTGAGAATTTGAAGATATTTCTCCCTTATATCCATATTACCTGTAGCCCCCAAGGGCCGATTTAATCAGCATGAATAAGCCGGAACTTATCACCATGGCTTTAAATAAAATCCAGTTGTGTAGCCCCCATGAGTCGGCTATAGTCATAGTAGTGTAGCCGGGTCATCCTAGAATTGTCTTGAATTGTTGCCAGGAGCAATTGGTAACCCCCAAGGGCCGGCTCATTACAATGTGATGAGTCGGGTCTTCAATGAAGTGAGCAAAAAATGACTTTGCATTAGCCCCCAAGTGCCATGGTGCATGCTGGCAGTGACATGGGACTTGCATATTTGATGTAATCTCAACTTGAATAATGTAGCCCCCAAGTGCCGGGTCGTAAGCCTGCAGCGACTCGGGACTATTCCTTCCATTGTAGAATAAATCATATACATTGATAAAATAATAGCCATTGCACCACAGCGACTTTGAATACCTCATCTGTTGATAATTAACTCCGGAGTTTAAATACCCGGCGGCTCTTGGCCGATGGCGATTTAATACGCTCCATTGTAAGCCAGAATTTGTACAACCCGGCGGCTTTATAGCCTTTGAGAAAATCAAGAATTGATAACCCTTTTGAGACACCAATTTCCATCTTTGATGATGGGCTTGAATTTAATCATTTATGTAAGTCATAGCTCTGTAAATCCTGCAGAGTTTAAACAACATATGCCCTGGCGACTTAACGTCAAAAACCAGGGCGGGTAACCACCCAAATGTAGTCTTATCTTGCACATAATTAGATCACAAGATCCCTTGGCGGTTTACCGCAGGGCGGGCCATAATATCTCACATATAACCACTGTGATATTGAATTTGTACTGCCGGTTTACATGACCTGTGCAGTAAGGGTGATAACCCAATCCTTAGAAGCTAATGCTTCCACATAGATGATGATTGTCATAAGATGGCGATTTACCATTGAAAATCAAGCCGGGTTAAATAACAACCACTCATATACACTTTAGATATGAAAAAGAGCTTCAAATAAAATCCAAAAATTGTTTGCAAAAAGAGACTTCAAAATTTTTGAGGCTTCCGATTCGAATACGATCAGAAAACCGTCCCAAAGGGGTTAAGCTAAGATTCGAATACGATCATATAGCCCCCAGTGGCTTTGGCGTTGCCGATCAAGAGGGTACCGACAGCTATGTTCTCTTTGGTTCGAATATGACCTATGTTTGAACAGGAAGCCCCCAAATGACCTTGAGAGTTGTTTAACGACGCTGATTCGAATACGATCCACGTCGGTTCCCAAAGGGGGTTGAGCTATGGTTCAAATATGACCAAGAAACTCCCCAATGAGCTCGGCAGTGTGCCAATCAAAAGGGTATCGACAGCTATGTTCTCTTTGGTTCGAATACGACCTATGTTTGAACAGGAAGCCCCCTAGTGATCATGAGAATATTTAACGACTCTGATTCGAATACGATCAGGGTCACACCAAAAGGGTTAAGCTAAATTCGAATACGATCAGCTCCCAATGGTCATTAAAGCAGGGTACCTATATTTGAGTTGTGTTTTGTAACAGACTCTTTAGTCCCTTTAATTTTTCCTGAGAACACGAACTTTGCGAGGGATAAATTCTTTTTTGAACCAGAAATTCTTAAACCGGATATTGAGAGTTTCAAAGTTTTGTAATAGACAAATTTACCTTGAACCGGATTTTAAATCGGAATCTTTATTTTGAACCGGCAATTTTCTGACGGCCTTTAAATTTTCATTAATATGGTAGCAGCCTCCGGAACCGGGTTATCATTCCCTCCAACGATCCGGGGTTCCCGAGTCATGTCACTATAGCCCTCGAGTCTCAAGATGACTCGAGGAGTTGGCTTGAGATTCTCCATATTTAACCGTGATATAAACCGGCATGACTTGTATATCATTGGTGTTGATAGCACGATGTGTATCCACAAAAGGTTGAGGTGACTGCGGCGGGTTATAAATGATCCCGTATGAGCCGTGTCAGCAACTCGGCCAATGGTTCCTTCCAACTGGCTGTTTGAAGTTTGACCAAACTGTAGTGACGGCGACTTGTGCGCATGTCCATTGAGACATCCGGTGCAGACGGCGGTTGATAGTATATGATAATTGCCTCCATTTTGTTGAAAGAAAAACCGGGCTTCCCAAGTAGTGACTTGCTCATACTCAATAATCAGCTCATGCAGACGGGTGTGGCCCGGTATGTTGATATAGACCAGGCCGCGAGAAACGGATGGTAAAGACGACCGTTACATCAGAGGCGGCACAGACAGATAACCCGGCCGCGGTGTTGTAAGCCGGCATGATCGGGCGAGTTAGCCACATCGTTTTGATATACTGAACAATTGTCCTGCATCAATAATATTGCGGACCAAGACAAAGATAAACTGCTCTTTGACAAAAAATAATATGTACCAATAAAATATATTTTAGATGGATATCACCTGATGTGCCAGGCCGGGAATAATCCGCCATGAAATTGATGATCGCTAGGTGGAGTTGAAGTCGCCCACGGGTGAACCGGCCGCGGCATGGTAAACCGGTGCGGACGGGTGAGTCGGCCGCAACGTTTGTAAGCCGGCGCGGACAGCGAGTCGGCCACGGCTTTGTAAGCTGGCGCGGACACGTGAACCGGACGCGAGGGCGACAGCTGTATATAACAACACTATAGGGCAGAGTGGTTGTTTTCAAAAAATTAATAAGTACTGATAAAGTAAACTGGATGGATATCACCTGATTAGTTCGGATGACCGATGAATCATAAGTAACATCCGTATCTCAATAGACTGTGCACGGTGTAGTAAGCACTGCGCAGCTGCAGACCACCATATGTAACAGTGAGTATTGATACAGTAAGAACAATTGCCTAGCAAGTTGCCGACTGCCTCTTGCTTCAACTGCCTTTGACCTTGATCTACTGTAAAATTAATAATGGTACTCGTCCACTGATACTCTTGTTCCATTATTGTAAACAGATTGCCTTTTAAACCATCACACATGCATTCATTGCCCAGGATATCTCCTTCACCGTACCCTTCGTCAGCATACTAGTATCCAGACCTGGTACCCCGTGAAACCATCAATGCCGCAGTATAGAAAAGGCAAGGCCGGCTCAAGGCTGCAGGGAAAGGGGACAGCAGAGCGACGGGTTGACGACAGCTTGGAGCAGAGGCCGGGGCGACTTAGGACCGGGCCGCGGCGGCTCATGCGCAACGGAGCAGGCGGCAACGTGGCAGAAGCCGGCGACGCTCGGACAGCAGCGGGGGTGGCCCGCGGCGGCTCAGGGCCGGACCCGCGGGGGCGGCGATTTGCTTACATATACATTCAGCAGCACAATATGGGCGAGCGCCAGTGCAAAACATTGCTAGCGTGTACTCCGTACCCGCTGTAGTAAATCACTTTTGTAGTGAACATTTATCCTGATTTATACGGATGACCAATGACTCTTTTAAAAGCCAGGTACAACATTTGAAAACCGGAAACTGACGTGAGCCACCCCTTGGAAAGCTTTATGTGAAATCAATTGTAAAGGTACTGATTGGCCTAGGACTCCGTGCCATTGAGGGGTTTTCTTCTTTGTTCATTCGTGAGTCACCATACGCGCGCACGCAGAGTCGAACTAGATGGCTGTGTACGTATACGCGCGTGCGGGTTAGCAGCAGAGGCGAACCGGACGGCTGTGCGCTGGAGAAGACCTGTTGACTTGCCAGTCCGATCCGGTGCGGTAATCCTTTGTCTAATGATGTACGCTCAGGTGAAGCCGCTTTAACAAATATTATTTCTTCTCCGGACAGGCGGCTTCCTCCAAATTTCTAACAATAGCAGCAGGCTTTAGCGGATCAATTTACAAAACTTCCTCGGGACTTGATCCTTGCCTCCTCACGTGTGTGCTGATACAGATTGTCTTGACCGAGCGTCCGACAGCTATAGAAAACTTCCTGTCGGCCTCAGCGATACGCGGTTGTACCCGCCAATATTGAAATCCTATTCGGATTCGACAGATCGCACACAAACATTGAATTTGCCGGTTCTGCCGAAGATCATCTCACGCCGGGTTACCCTGCACGCTTTCCATACTGGTGCTTTCTCATCTAACATATCGCGAGCTTCTCGATCCGTGTGTGAGATCCCTCCAAGAACTCAATACCACCGTGCGCAGGCCCCACGGTGGGCGCCAACTGTCGTGGAATTAACACGTCAGATGTCCTAGGTGTAAGGACTTAGTCGTGAGGCAACACATCTTTGTAGTAGCTTGAGAGGGGTTGATTGGGATGAGAGACGCAGGGCGGATCAACGCACAAGACAAGGGTTTAGACAGCTTCGGGCCCCGGGAAACATCATCCGGTAACAACCCTACGTGCTGTTTGAAGCTAAGTCTCATTATGATCACGGGAGAGTCGCCGGCTCCGGCTCTCGGTATTTAGCCCTAGAGATTATTTCTTGTTGCTCGTCCCTCTTTGGGGTGCCCTGCCCCTCCTTATATAAGTTAGAGGGGCGGGTTACATGTGGAGTCCTAGTAGGACTAGGACTAGTCTATCTTCTCTTATAAGTTAATTACAAGTCCGGGTCTTGCTTCCTCGTAAAGGAAATATTCGTCATCCCTTTCTTCTTAAGCCGGCCCATCATAAACGTGAGCCGGCCTTCTGGGCCTTGAGTCTAGTCTTCTATCTGACCCGCCGTCGGGGTCATCCGTGAGTCGTCAGGCTCGTGAGTCGTCTGGCAGTGAGCCGCCAGACCCGTGAGTCGCCAGTCCTCCGGCGGGTCACGGTGAAGCGCCAAGTCCGGCCGGGCCATACTTCCGGCCGGGTCATACCGCGGGGTATATCCCCGACAGTTATGGTTAAATAAAAATAGAAAGGCATGTTAACTACAAGATGTAGCAACCAATTGTAGTCATTCATAGTGGTATTGTTGAAACTGGTACTGATGAAATTGAACTGCACAGTTCATACTTGCACATATAGAACATCACGTTGTGAATAACTGGAATAAACAAGGCATACTACGAACAACCAAAGATAGCATTTGAAACTGAAGATATGCTAACTACAAACAACCGAACAATAAAAAAACTTTAAAAGAGGCATATGCTAGCTGTAACAGGCTTAACAACAAGCAAATATATGCATTCCTATCGGTATGTTTAAAACTGGATTGATGAAATGTACTGCACAGTAAATAATTGCACATATAGAGCATCACATTGTGAATAACTAAAATAAACAAATCATGGGTTTCCTCACTTGTCACAGATGGGCTCATTCCGTGGGAAGAGCACGGACCCTGGATGCGCTCCATGTTGTCGCAGATGGGCTCCTTCCCCTTGGAAGAGCATGGCTGTAGGGTGCCCTCCCTGATGTCACAGACGGTGCTTTCCCCTTGGAAGAGCAGATGGGCTCTTTCCCCTTGGAAGAGCAGATGGGAGCAGATGGGCTCTTTCCCCTTGGAAGAGCCGGAGGGGTGCCCTCCTCGTGGTCGCCGTTGATGAGGTCTGACTTGGAAGCTGTGGATCCCAAGCCAGCGTCGCAGAACGTGTCCTTCAGAAATGACAAATGGGGCTCGATGGCGATGTAGAATGGCAAATTGTTGACAGCGAGCCAGAGGAGATCAGCGGCGGGGCCATGGATGAGATCTACGGCGGTTGAACCCGAGGGGTTGGGGGTGGGCCACTTAACCTGTGACACAGCCCGCCTCAGGGCGTCGTTGTCGATGACCTCGATGTCGTAGTCGGCGGACGAGACATGCCCACATACTCTAGCCCGCTGCTTGAGTGCCTGCCACCAGTAATGGTCATCAGCTTCCTCGGCGACGTCGGGCGAAGAGACCGCTATACACCTCTTTTGGGCCAGTCGCTCCTCGAGCTCCACGGGAAGCGTAGCCGGGCTTAGGCTGCGACGCTCTGGAGTGGGGGATGGGGATCTGTGGGAAAGGGGGCGTTTGGCAGGCGTCATCTAAGAAACTCAGGACGGCCTGGGTATGGAGATCTGTGGGTAAGCTGCACGGGCAAACCGGCAGATGTTGACAATGGAGGCCTTGCGGCGGCGGCGGCGGGGACTTTGCTAGGGTTTCGAGCGGGGGAGGGTGTGTGTAACGCCCACGATGCGGCTATATCTCCCACGTGTCGAGGCACGACTTAGAGGCATAACCGCATAGTGGTTTTGTCGCAAGAAGGGTCATCTTCACACAATCCCATGTAATGAACAAGAATGGGATAAATAGTTGTCTTACAATCGCCAGTTCACACAATACATAAATATATCTCATACATCATCCAAAATACAAACATATAGACCAACTACGGTCAAAATCCAGATGAAAATAAGACAACCCCAAATGCTAGATCCCCGATCGTCCCAACTGGGCTCCACTACTGATCATCAGGAAAAGACACATAGTAACGACCACGTTCCTCGTCGAACTCCCACTTGAGATCGACGCCATCATCTGCACTGGCATCGTCGGCACCTGCAACTGTTTTGGTAGAATCTGTGAGTCACGGGGACTCAGCAATCTCACACCCGCGAGATCAAGACTATTTAAGCTAGTAGGAAAGGATGGTGCAACAAGGTGGAGCTGCAGCGGCAAAAGCATATATGGTGGCTAACTTGCGCAAATGAGAGCGAGAAGAGAAGCAACGGAACGGACGTCATCTAGCAATGACCAAGATGTGATCCTGAACACCTACTTACGTCATACATAACACAGACCGTGTTCACTTCCCGGACTCCGCCGAGAAGAGACCATCACGGCTACACACGCAGTTGATGTATTTTAATTGGGTCAACTGACAAGTTATCTACAACCGGACATTAACAAATTCCCATCTGCCTCATAACCGCGGGCACGGCTTTCGAAAGATAATACCCTGCAGGGGTGTCCCAACTTAGCCCATCATAAGCTCTCACGGTCAACGAAGGATAAACCTTCTCCCGGAAAGGCCCGATCAGTCTCGGATTCCCGGTTTACAAGACATTTCGATAATGGTAAAACAAGACCAGCAAAGCCGCCCGAATGTGCCGACAAATCCCGATAGGAGCTGCACATATCTCGTTCTCAGGGCACACCGGATGAACACTACGTACAGCTAAAACCAATCCTCGAGTTTCCCCAAGGTGGCGCTGCAAGTGGCTCTAGTTTGGACCAGCACTCAGAGGAACACTGGCCCGGGGGTTTAAATAAAGATGACCCTCGGGCTCGCGAAAACCCGGGGGAAAAAGGCTTAGGCGGCAAATGGTAAAACCAAGGTTGGGCCTTGCTGGAGGAGTTTTATTCAAGGCGAACTGTCAAGGGGGTCCCATAAATCACCCGACCGCGTAAGGAACGCAAACTCAAGGAACATAATCCCGGTATAACAGTAACTAGGGCGGCAAGAGTGGAACAAAACACCAAGCATAAGGCCGAGCCTTCCACCCTTTACCAAAATATATAGATGCATTAATTAAATAAGAGATATTGTGATATCCCAACATATCCATGTTCCGACATGGAACCAACTTCAACTTCACCTGCAACTAGCAACGCTATAAGAGGGGATGAGCAAAAGCGGTAACTTAGCCAAACAACGGTTTGCTAGGAAAGGATGGTTAGAGGCTGACATGGCAAAATGGGAGACATGATATAGCAAGTGATAGGTAGCAGCGCATGGCAATAGAGCGAACAACTAGCAAGGCAAAGATAGAAGTGATTTCGAGGGGTGGTCATCTTGCCTGCAAGGTTCTCAGAGTTGTCGAAAGCTTGATCCTCGTAAGCGTACTCGACAGGTTCCTCGTTCACGAACTCGTCTCCCGGCTCTACCCAAGACAAGAACACAAACAAACGGAACCACAATCAACCACGAGAAATGCACAAGCAACATGATACAGAACATGTATGATATGCGAGATATGATATGCGATGCATATGCGTGCTTAGGAAGGAAAATGATGAACATGGCAGTAACTTGGCAAACCAAGTATGCCACTGGAAAGATGAGATGATTTCGGTCGAAATCGATATAAAGATCACCGGAATCGGATGCACGGTTTGCAAATGGCAAGCAAAACAAGAATGACACTAATCTGCGATAAACAGCAAGATAGCACTTAAAATGCAACAAACAACAATGCTACAGCACCCCAACATAGCAACAAAGCATATGACAGTAATCTACAGGAGATGTTTGACAAAAGATGTACACTGAGCTACGGCTAGATCACAACATATCAAGCTCAAACAAGCATGGCAAAAATGCAAAAGATAACAGGATCACAGACTTTGTGAAAAACTGGACATGGCAGAAAACAGCATCAGGTAGCAATGTTCAGAGCACGAAATCAACATGCTACAGGAACTTAACATAGCAAAACAAGGCATGGTAGTGTTATACTAAATTCACATGACAAAAGTCCCTTATTGACCATAAGCCAAAAAGGACAAGAAGATATGATGGCAAGCATGTAAACATAGCAAGTTTCGTTATCAGGTTTCAGACTTAGCAGAAAACAGAGCATGGCAGAAATAATAATATGTAGGCCTCTTTGTGAGCTTGATGCACTCACTACAGAGCAATGCATGAAAAATCAAGCATACCTACAGCAAGATAGCATGTTTATGAAGCTATCCATGGCAATAACAAATACATAGCATGTATGGATCAACTACAATAAGCTTGGCAAAATTGCATATCATGTTAAGAATCTGCCAGAAATATTTTATAGCAAAGGTAGAGCAAGATTGAGTCATGCTATGGCACTTCATAATTGCAAATAATTGCAGTAATGGATCAATTACAACTATAGCTACAAAACATCCTTACTGAACATCTCCAAAATATGCATGGATCTCTCTGTAACATCATGTTTACATGGCAACAAAATAACAGCAGACAAAGACTTGGAGAAATCACCAAGTCCCTGAAATCAGAAACATTACGGGGCCTACTTTGCATGCTTGTGCTAGTCACCACAGAGATCACAAAAATACATGGACTACACTACTGGAAAGATGGCATGGCATAGTTCAAAACACATGTAGAGCTCATGCTCATTAGATGCACAGATTAAATGATACAAAAATGACAAATCTCCAAGTTCTGATAAGAACCAGAGAACAACAGAAACTAGCCCTCTTCCAACAGAGATTTGGGAATCCAGATGACCTCTAATGAACATGGTGCAATTGAACAAAATGAAGAGCATCACGAGGCAAACAATTTGACATATTACACGCGCGAATCGGAGCTACATGCACGGAGTTATGGCATCACGAACAGAGGCATATTGCTGTAAAAATCCAACACTTGGAGAAATTAGGGGGGTCGAGGGAAAGTCAACGCACGAACTCTGCTCGCCAGATCGGATCGGGGCCGAGCCGAGGAGGCTCGCCGGGGCGGCGGCGCGGCTCGCCAGCGGGAGGAGAGGAGAGGACGGAGGCCGTGGCCGGAGGGGAAGAAGAGGCCGGAGGGCGGCGGGGATGGACGGCGGGGAGCCGCGGCGCGGCGGCGGCGGCGGTCGGCGGCAGGGCCGCGCCGGAGGCGGCGAGGGCGGCGGAGGCGCGAGGGCCCGCGGGCCGGCGGCGGGCCTGGCGGGCCGCGGCGGCGCGGCGCGGGGACGCTGCCACGTGGCGGCTCGGGAGTGGTTGCGGTGGGCGGCGCGGTTGTCCGGCGGGCGCTGGAAGCGTCCGCCCGCGGAGAGGGGATTTAGGGTTTCCGGAGACTGCGAATGTATTTCGGGATGCTCACATATTTATAGGTAGAGGGAGCTAGGAGGCTCCAAATGAGGTGCGGTTTTCGCCCACACGATCGTGATCGAACGACCTAGAGCATGGAAGAGAGTTTGGTGGGTTTTGGGCTAGTTTTTGAGGGGTTTTTTGCTGGACACTCAAATGGACATTGCGGATGCCCGGTTAACCGTTGGAGTACCAAACGACCTCCAAATGGAACGAAACTTGACCGATGGTCTCCGGGTGGTATAATAAGGCCACTTGACAAGCCTCGGTCCATTCCGAGAATGTTTGACACCCGCACACGAAAGAAAACAAGAGGGATGCGCCGGAGGAGATAGGAGCGCCGGATTGGAAAACGGACAACGGGGAAAATGCTCGGATGCATGAGACGAACACGTATGCAATTGCAATGCACATGATGACATGATATGAAAATGCATGAAATGACAAAATGCAAAATGAAAGACAAAACCCGACCACGGAGGAAATAACATAGCACATAGCCGAAAATGGCAAGAGTCAGAGTTACAAATATGGCAAGTTACATGCGGGGTGTTACAGTGTGTGTGTGCGCGCGCACGCCCGAGGAGGTTTTGGTGTGTGTGTGTGTGTGTGTGGAGGGGGGGGGGGTGTTTGAGGAAATGACACGGGTACTGAAAATTTTACTACGCGGGAGTCAAACGCGGGAGTGAAATGCCGGGCTATTGAAAATTTTGATGATAGTGCATCGCACACGGTGCGGAGATAACAACTGTGTGTTATGAAAAAGAAAAACCCTCGAGGCAGGCAGATATTTTCGGTGCAGGCGGGATTGGGAACAAGAAACATCGCACACGGTCCGGAGATAACAACCGTGTGTTATGAAACAGAAAAACCCTCGAAGCGGGCAGATATTTTTGAGAGGGGGAGCCTCGTGGAGCCCAATGTACTGTGCGGATGTGTGCGTGACAGGTGCACCGGCGTGGCACACGGTTAGTTTGAGTGAACCGTGTCTGTTGCGTCATCCGACTTGTCTAATGTTCATAAATTTGGCGAAAAATGACGCGGGAGAGGGTCAGAACACGAACACACTTGCATGTGGACCAAATTTATGTATCAAAAGTGTGGTTTGATTTTCAAATACCAAATGCAACTTTGATGTGGCACCTCTCTCGCAAAGCGCACAATATTGCATGCTCCCACCCTCTCGTGTCGACACGAAGGGAATCCTAAGCTATGAATGCATGCCCCCTCCCCCTCAACCGAGGTTCACCTAGCAAAGTGCGAAGTAGCTAGCAGCCCCCCTCCTCCCTCGTGTCGGCACGAAGGGAATCCTAAGCTATATATGAATGCATGCCCCTCCCCCTCAACCGAGGTTCACCTAGCAAAGTGCGAAGTAGCTAGCAGCCCCCCTCCTCCCTCGTGTTGGCACGAAGGGAATCCTAAGCTATATATGAATGCATGCCCCCCCAACCGAGGTTCACCGTAGCAAAGTGTGAAGTAGCTAGCAGCCCCCCTCCCTCGTGTCAGCACGAAGGGAATCCTAAGCTATGAATGCATGCCCCCAACCGAGGTTCACCTAGCAAAGTGTGAAGTAGAGCTAGCAGCCCCCCTCCCTCGTGTCGGCACGAAGGGATTCCTAAGCTATGAATGCATGCCCCCCCAACCGAGGTTCACCTAGCAAAGTGCGAAGTAGCTAGTAACCCCCCTGCCTCGTGTCGGCACGAAGGTAATCCTAGATAAGCTATGAATGCATGCCCTCCCCCAACCGAGGTTCACCCTAGCAAAGTGCGAAGTAGCTAGCAGCCACCCCTCCCTCTTGTCGGCACGAAGGGAATCCTAAGCTATGAATGCACATGCCCCCCCCCAAACCGAGGTTCACCTAGCAAAGTGCAAAGTAGCTAGCAGCCCCCCTCATGTCGGCAAGAAGGGAATCCTAAGCTATAATCATGCCCCCCCCAACCGAGGTTCACCTAGCAAAGTGTGAAGTACCTAGCAGCCCCCACCCCCTCGTGTCGCCATGAAGGGAATCCCAATTAAGCTATGATATGTCCATTTTGCATCATGCTTTTATAGTGATATTTATGGCATTATGGGCTGTTATTACACATTTTGTCACAATACTTATGCCTATTCTCTCTTATTTTACAAGGTTTACATAAGGAGGGAGAATGCCGGCAGCTGGAATTCTGGGCTGGAAAAGGAGCAAATATTAGAGACCTATTCTGCACAACTCCAAAAGTCCTGGAACACCAAGGAAGTTGTTTTTGGAAATAATAAAAAATATTGAGCGGAAGAAATACCAGAGGGGACCCACACCCTAGGCACGATGGTGGGGGGCGCGCCCTACGCCCCTGGGCGCGCCCCCTGCCTCGTGGGCCCCCCGTGGCCCTCTGGTGCCCATCTTCTGCTATATGAAGTCTTTCATCCGAAGAAAAATCATAAGCAAGCTTTCGGGACGAGACTCCGCCGCCACGAGGCGGAACCTTGGCGGAACCAATCTAGGGCTCCGGCGGAGCTATTCTGCCGGGGACACTTCCCTCCGAGAGGGGGAAATCATCGCCAACGTGCCTCTCATTGGGAGGGGCCCAATCTCCATCAACATCTTCACCAGCACCATCTCCTCTCAAACCCTAGTTCATCTCTTGTATCCAATTCTTGTCTCTAAGTCTGGGATTGGTACCTGTAGGTTGCTAGTAGTGTTGATTACTCCTTGTAGTTGATGCTAGTTGGTTTATTTGGTGGAAGATCATATGTTCAGATCCTATATGCATATTAATACTCCTCTGATTATGAACATGAATATGCTTTGTGAGTAGTTACGTTTGTTCCTGAGGACATGGGAGAAGTCTTGCTATTAGTAGTCATGTGAATTTGGTATTCGTTCGATATTTTGATGAGATGTATGTTGTCTCTCCTCTAGTGGTGTTATGTGAATGTCGACTACATGACACTTCACCATCGTTTGGGCCTAGAGGAAGGCATTGGGAAGTAATAAGTAGATGATGGGTTGCTAGAGTGACAGAAGCTTAAACCCTAGCTTATGCGTTGCTTCGTAAGGGGCTGATTTGGATCCATATGTTTCATGCTATGGTTAGGTTTACCTTAATACTTCTTTTGTAGTTGCGGATGCTTGCAATAGGAGTTAATCATAAGTGGTATGCTTGTCCAAGTAAGGACAGCACCCAAGCACCGGTCCACCCACATATCAAATTATCAAAGTACCGAACGCGAATCATATGAACATGATGAAAACTAGCTTGACGATAATTCCCATGTGTCCTCGGGAGCGCTTTTCTTTATATAAGAATTTGTCCAGGATTGTCCTTTGCTACAAAAAGGATTGGGCCACCTTGCTGCACTTTATTTACTTTTGTTACTTGTTGCTCGTTACAAATTACCTTATCACAAAACTATCTGTTACCTATAATTTCAGTGCTTGCAGAGAATACCTTGCTGAAAACCGCTTATCATTTCCTTCTGCTCCTCGTTGGGTTCGACACTCTTACTTATCGAAAGGACTATGATAGATCCCCTATACTTGTGGGTCATCAAGACTCTTTTCTGGCGCCGTTGCCGGGGAGTGAAGCGCCTTTGGTAGGTGGAATTTGGTAAGGAAAAATTTATATAGTGTGCTGAAATTTACTGTCACTTGTTACTATGGAAAGTAATCCTCTGAGGGGCTTGTTCGAGGTATCTGTTGGAAATATGCCGTAGAGGCAATAATAAATGGTTATTATTATATTTCTTTGTTCATGGTAATTGTCTATTATTCATGCTATAATTGTATTGTCCGGAAATCGTAATACATGTGTGAATACATAGACCACAAAGTGTCCCTAGTAAGCCTCTAGTTGACTAGCTCGTTGATCAACAGATAGTCATGGTTTCCTGACTATGGACATTGGATGTCATTGATAACGGGATCACATCATTAGGAGAATGATGTGATGGACAAGACCCAATCCTAAGCATAGCATAAAAGATCGTGTAGTTTCGTTTGCTAGAGCTTTTTCCAATGTCAAGTATCTTTTCCTTAGACCATGAGATCGTGCAACTCCTGGATACCGTAGGAGTGCTTTGGGTGTGCCAAACGTCACAACGTAACTGGGTGACTATAAAGGTGCACTACGGGTATCTCCGAAAGTGTCTGTTGGGTTGGCACGGATCGAGACTGGGATTTGTCACTCCGTGTGACGGAGAGGTATCTCTGGGCCCACTCGGTAATGCATCATCATTATGAGCTCAATGTGACTAAGGCGTTAGTCACGGGATCATGCATTGCGGTACGAGTAAAGAGACTTGCCGGTAATGAGATTGAACAAGGTATTGGGATACCGACGATCGAATCTCGGGCAAGTAACATACCGATTGACAAAGGGAATTGTATACGGGATTGATTGAATCCTCGACACCGTGGTTCATCCGATGAGATCATCGTGGAACATGTGGGAGCCAGCATGGGTATCCAGATCCCGCTGTTGGTTATTGACCGGAGAGGCGTCTCGGTCATGTCTGCATGCTTCCCGAACCCGTAGGGTCTACACACTTAAGGTCCGCTGACGCTAGGGTTGTAGAGATATATGTATGCGGAAACCCGAAAGTTGTTCGGAGTCCCGGATGAGATCCCGGACGTCACGAGAGGTTCCGGAATGGTCCGGAGGTGAAGAATTATATATAGGAAGTCCAGTTTCGGCCACCGGGAAAGTTTCGGGGGTTACCGGTATTGTACCGGGACCACCGGAAGGGTCCCGGGGGTCCACCGGGTGGGGCCACCTGTCCCGGAGGGCCCCGTGGGCTGAAAGTGGAAGGGAACCAGCCCCTAGTGGGCTGGGCCGCCCCCCTTGGGCCTTCCCCCCTGCGCCTAGGGTTGGGAACCCTAGGGGGGGGGAGTTCTCCCTTGCCTTGGGGGGCAAGGCAACCCCTTCCCCCCCTTGTGGCCGCCGCCCCCCTTGAGATCCCATCTCTTGGGGCTGGCGCACCCCCCAGGGTCCTATATAAAGGGGGGGGGAGGGAGGGCAGCAGACAACAGCCTTGGGCGCCTCCCTCCTCCCCTGCAACACCTCTCTCTCTCTCGTAGAAGCTCGGCGTAGCCCTGCGGAGACCCGCTACATCCACCACCACGCCGTCGTGCTGCTGGATCTCCATCAACCTCTCCTTCCCCCTTGCTGGATCAAGAAGGAGGAGACGTCGCTGCACCGTACGTGTGTTGAACGCGGAGGTGCCGTCCGTTCGGCACTCGGTCATCGGTGATTTGGATCACGGCGAGTACGACTCCGTCATCCACGTTCATTGGAACGCTTCCGCTCGCGATCTACAAGGGTATGTAGATGCACTCCTTTCCCCTCGTTGCTAGTAGACTCCATAGATGCATCTTGGTGAGCGTAGGAAAATTTTAAATTATGCTACGATTCCCAACAGTGGCATCATGAGCCAGGCCTATGCGTAGTTACTATGCACGAGTAGAACACAAAGCAGTTGTGGGCGTTGAGTTTGCCAATTCTTCTTGCCGCTACTAGTCGTTTCTTGTTTCGGCGGCATTGTAGGATGAAGCGGCCCGGACCGACCTTACACGTACGCTTACGTGAGACTGGTTCCACCGACTGACATGCACAAGTTGCATAAGGTGGCTAGCGGGTGTCTGTCTCTCCTACTTTAGTCGGAACGGATTCGATGAAAAGGGTCCTTATGAAGGGTAAATAGAAATTGGCAAATCACGTTGTGGTCATACGTAGGTAAGAAACGTTCTTGCTAGAAACCTACAAACCACGTAAAAACTTGCAACAACAATTAGAGGACGTCTAACTTGTTTTTGCAGCAAGTGCTATGTGATGTGATATGGCCAGAAGATGTGATGAATGATATATGTGATGTATGAGATTGATCATATTCTTGTAATAGGAATCACGACTTGCATGTCGATGAGTATGACAACCGGCAGGAGCCATAGGAGTTGTCTTTATTATTTTGTATGACCTGCGTGTCATTAAATAAACGCCATGTAAATTACTTTACTTTATTGCTAAACGCGTTAGCCATAGAAGTAGAAGTAATCGTTGGCGTGACGACTTCATGAAGACACAATGATGGAGATCATGATGATGGAGATCATGGTGTCATGCCGGTGACAAAGATGATCATGGTGCCCCGAAGATGGAGATCAAAGGAGCATGATGATATTGGCCATATCATGTCACTATTTGATTGCATGTGATGTTTATCATGTTTTTGCATCTTATTTGCTTAGAACGACGGTAGCAAGTAGGATGATCCCTTATAATAATTTCAAGAAAGTGTTCACCCTAACTGTGCACCGTTGCGAAGGTTCGTTGTTTCGAAGCACCACGTGATGATCGGGTGTGATAGATTCTAACGTTCGAATACAACGGGTGTTGACGAGCCTAGCATGTACAGACATGGCCTCGGAACACACGCAATACACTTAGGTTCACTTGACGAGCCTAGCATGTACAGACATGGCCTCAGAACACGGAGGACCGAAAGGTCGAGCATGAGTCGTATAGAAGATACGATCAACATGGAGATGTTCACCGATCTTGACTAGTCCGTCTCACGTGATGATCGGACACGGCCTAGTCGAATTCGGATCATGTTTCACTTAGATGACTAGAGGGATGTCTATCTGAGTGGGAGTTCATTAAATAATTTGATTATATGAACTTAATTATCATGAACTTAGTCTAAATCTTTACACTATGTATTGTAGATCAAATGGCCCACGTTGTCCTCAATTTCAACGCGTTCCTAGAGAAAACCAAGCTGAAAGATGATGGCAGCAACTATACGGACTGGGTCCGGAACCTGAGGATCATCCTCATAGCAGCCAAGAAAGATTATGTCTTAGAAGCACCGCTAGGTGAAGCACCAATCCCTGAGAACCAAGACGTTATGAACGCTTGGCAGCAGCGTGCTGATGATTACTCCCTCGTTCAGTGCGGCATGCTTTACAGCTTAGAACCGGGTCTCCAAAAGCGTTTTGAGAGACATGGAGCATATGAGATGTTCGAGGAGCTGAAACTGGTTTTTCAAGCTCATGCCCGGGTCGAGAGATATGATGTCTCCGACAAGTTCTTCAGCTGTAAAATGGAGGAGAACAGTTCTGTTAGTGAGCACATACTCAGAATGTCTGGGTTGCACAACCGCTTGTCTTAGCTGGGAGTTAATCTCCCGGATGACGCGGTCATTGACAGAATCCTCCAGTCGCTTCCACCAAGCTACAAGAGCTTTGTGATGAACTACAATATGCAGGGGATGGAAAAGACCATTCCCGAGGTATATTCAATGCTGAAATCAGCTGAGGTAGAGATCAGAAAAGAACATCAAGTGTTGATGGTGAATAAAACCACTAAGTTCAAGAAGGGCAAGGGTAAGAAGAACTTCAAGAAGGACGGCAAGGGAGTTGCCGCGCCCGGTAAGCCAGTTACCGGGAAGAAGTCAAAGAATGGACCCAAGCCCGAGACTGAGTGCTTTTATTGCAAGGGAAGTGGTCACTGGAAGCGAAACTGCCCCAAATATTTAGCGGACAAGAAGAAGGCCGGCAACACCCAAGGTATATGTGATATACAAGTAATTGATGTGTACCTTACCAGTACTCGTAGTAGCTCCTGGGTATTTGATACCGGTGCGGTTGCTCATATTTGTAACTCAAAGCAGGAACTACGGAATAAACGGAGACTGGCAAAGGACGAGGTGACGATGCGCGTCGGGAATGGTTCCAAGGTCGATGTGATCGCCGTTGGCACGCTACCTCTGCATCTACCCACGGGATTAGTTTTAAACCTCAATAATTGTTATTTAGTGCCAGCTTTGAGCATGAACATTGTATCTGGATCTCGTTTAATTCAAGATGGCTACTCATTTAAATCTGAGAATAATGGTTGTTCTATTTATTTGAGAGATATGTTTTATGGTCATGCCCCGCTGGTCAATGGTTTATTTTTGATGAATCCCGAACGTGATGTTACACATGTTCATAGTGTGAATACCAAAAGATGTAAAGTTGATAACGATAGTCCCACATACTTGTGGCACTGCCGCCTTGGTCACATTGGTGTCAAGCGCATGAAGAAGCTCCATGCAGATGGACTTTTGGATTCTCTTGATTACGAATCATTTGACACGTGCGAACTATGTCTCATGGGTAAGATGACCAAGACTCCGTTCTCCGGAACAATGGAGCGAGCAACCAACTTATTGGAAATCATACATACCGATGTGTGCGGTCCAATGAGTGTTGAGGCTCGCGGAGGATATCGTTATGTTCTCACTCTCACTGATGATTTAAGTAGGTATGGGTATGTCTACCTAATGAAACACAAGTCTGAAACCTTTGAAAAGTTCAAGGAATTTCAGAGTGAGGTTGAGAATCAACGTGACAGGAAAATAAAATTCTTACGATCAGATCGTGGTGGAGAATATTTAAGTCACGAATTTGGTACACACTTAAGGAGATGTGGAATAGTTTCACAACTCACGCCGCCTGGAACACCTCAAAGAAATGGTGTGTCCGAACGTCGTAATCGCACTCTATTGGATATGGTGCGATCTATGATGTCTCTTACCGATTTACCGCTCTCATTTTGGGGTTATGCTTTAGAGACTGCCGCATTCACTTTAAATAGGGCACCGTCTAAATCCGTTGAGACGACACCGTATGAATTATGGTTTGGGAAGAAACCTAAGCAGTCGTTTCTAAAAGTTTGGGGATGCGATGCTTATGTCAAGAAACTTCAACCTGAAAAGCTCGAACCCAAATCGGAAAATGTGTCTTCATAGGATACCCTAAGGAAACTATTGGGTATACCTTCTACCTCAGATCCGAAGCCAAGATCTTCGTTGCCAAGAACGGGTCCTTTCTAGAGAAGGAGTTTCTCTCGAAAGAATTGAGTGGGAGGAAAGTGGAACTTGATGAGGTGATAGTCACCCCTTCCGAACCGGAAAGTAGCGCAGCGCGGGAAAATGTTCCTGTGGTGCCTACACCGACTGGGGAGGAAGTTAATGATGATGATCATGAAACTTCAGATCAAGTTACTGAACTTCATAGGTCCACAAGGACACGTTCCGCACCAGAGTGGTACGGCAACCCTGTCCTGGAAATCATGTTGTTAGACAACGGTGAACCTTCGAACTATGAAGAAGCGATGGCGGGCCCGGATTCCGACAAATGGCTAGAAGCCATGAAATCCGAGATAGAATCCATGTATGAAAACAAAGTATGGACTTTGACTGACTTGCCCGATGAAAGGCGAGCCATAGAAAACAAATGGATCTTTAAGAAGAAGACGGACGCAGATGGTAATGTGACCATCTACAAAGCTCGACTTGTCGCTAAGGGTTATCGACAAGTTCAAGGGGTTGACTACGATGAGACTTTCTCACCCGTAGCGAAGCTGAAGTCCGTCCGAATCATGTTAGCAATTGCCGCATACTATGATTATGAGATATGGCAGATGGACGTCAAAACGGCATTCCTTAATGGCTTCCTTAAGGAAGAGTTGTATATGATGCAGCCGGAAGGTTTTGTCGATCCTAAGAATGCTAACAAAGTGTGCAAGATCCAGCGCTCAATCTATGGGCTTGTGCAAGCATCTCGGAGTTGGAACATTCGCTTTGATGAGATGATCAAAGCGTTTGGGTTTACACAGACTTATGGAGAAGCCTGTGTTTACAAGAAAGTGAGTGGGAGCTCTGTAGCATTTCTCATATTATATGTGGATGACATACTATTGATGGGAAATGATATAGAATTCTTGGAAAGTATAAAGGCCTATTTGAATAAGTGTTTTTCAATGAAGGACCTTGGAGAAGCTGCTTATATATTAGGCATCAAGATCTATAGAGATAGATCAAGACGCCTCATTGGTTTTTCACAGAGTACATACCTTGACAAGATATTGAAGAAGTTCAGTATGGATCAGTCCAAGAAGGGGTTCTTGCCTGTATTGCAAGGTGTGCAATTGAGCACGGCTCAATGCCCGACCACGGCAGAAGATATAGAAGAGATGAGTGTCATCCCCTATGCCTCGGCCATAGGGTCTATTATGTATGCCATGCTGTGTACCAGACCTGATGTAAACCTTGCCGTAAGTTTGGTAGGAAGGTACCAAAGTAATCCCGGCAAGGAACACTGGACAGCGGTCAAGAACATCCTGAAGTACCTGAAGAGGACTAAGGATATGTTTCTCGTTTATGGAGGTGACGAAGAGCTCGTCGTAAAGGGTTACGTTGACGCTAGCTTCGACACAGATCTGGATGACTCGAAGTCACAGACCGGATACGTGTATATTTTGAATAGAGGAGCAGTAAGCTGGTGCAGTTGCAAGCAAAGCGTCGTGGCGGGATCTACATGTGAAGCGGAGTACATGGCAGCCTCAGAGGCAGCACAGGAAGCAGTTTGGATGAAGGAGTTCATTACCGACCTAGGGGTGATTCCCAATGCGTTGGGCCCAATGACTCTCTTCTGTGACAACACTCGGGCTATTGCCCTTGCGAAGGAGCCCAGGTTTCACAGGAAGACCAGGCATATCAAGCGTCGCTTCAACTCCATTCGTGAAAGTGTTCAAAATGGAGACATAGATATTTGTAAAGTACACACGGACCTGAATGTAGCAGATCCGTTGACTAAACCTCTCCCTAGGGCAAAACATGATCGACACCAGGACGCAATGGGTGTTCGATTCATCACAATGTAACTAGATTATTGACTCTAGTGCAAGTGGGAGACTGTTGGAAATATGCCCTAGAGGCAATAATAAATGGTTATTATTATATTTCTTTGTTCATGGTAATTGTCTATTATTCATGCTATAATTGTATTGTCCGGAAATCGTAATACATGTGTGAATACATAGACCACAAAGTGTCCCTAGTAAGCCTCTAGTTGACTAGCTCGTTGATCAACAGATAGTCATGGTTTCCTGACTATGGACATTGGATGTCATTGATAACGGGATCATATCATTAGGAGAATGATGTGATGGACAAGACCCAATCCTAAGCATAGCATAAAAGATCGTGTAGTTTCGTTTGCTAGAGCTTTTCCAATGTCAAGTATCTTTTCCTTAGACCATGAGATCGTGCAACTCCCGGATACCGTAGGAGTGCTTTGGGTGTGCCAAACGTCACAACGTAACTGGGTGACTATAAAGGTGCACTACGGGTATCTCCGAAAGTGTCTGTTGGGTTGGCACGGATCGAGACTGGGATTTGTCACTCCGTGTGACGGAGAGGTATCTCTGGGCCCACTCGGTAATGCATCATCATTATGAGCTCAATGTGACTAAGGCGTTAGTCACGGGATCATGCATTGCGGTACGAGTAAAGAGACTTGCCGGTAACGAGATTGAACAAGGTATTGGGATACCGACGATCGAATCTCGGGCAAGTAACATACCGATTGACAAAGGGAATTGTATACGGGATTGATTGAATCCTCGACACCGTGGTTCATCCGATGAGATCATCGTGGAACATGTGGGAGCCAACATGGGTATCCAGATCCCGCTGTTGGTTATTGACCGGAGAGGCGTCTCGGTCATGTCTGCATGCTTCCCGAACCCGTAGGGTCTACACACTTAAGGTCCGGTGACGCTAGGGTTGTAGAGATATATGTATGCGGAAACCCGAAAGTTGTTAGGAGTCCCGGATGAGATCCCGGACGTCATGAGAGGTTCCGGAATGGTCCGGAGGTGAAGAATTATATATAGGAAGTCCAGTTTCGGCCACCGGGAAAGTTTCGGGGGTTACCGGTATTGTACCGGGACCACCGGAAGGGTCCCGGGGGTCCACCGGGTGGGGCCACCTGTCCCGGAGGGCCCCGTGGGCTGAAAGTGGAAGGGAACCAGCCCCTAGTGGGCTGGGCCGCCCCCCTTGGGCCTTCCCCCCTGCGCCTAGGGTTGGGAACCCTAGGGGGGGGGGAGTTCTCCCTTGCCTTGGGGGGCAAGGCAACCCCTTCCCCCCTTGTGGCCGCCACCCTCCTTGAGATCCCATCTCTTGGGGCTGGCGCACCCCCCCAGGGGCCTATATAAAGGGGGGGGGGAGGGAGGGCAGCAGACAACAGCCTTGGGCGCCTCCCTCCTCCCCTGCAACACCTCTCTCTCTCTCGTAGAAGCTCGGCGTAGCCCTGCGGAGACCCGCTACATCCACCACCACGCCGTCGTGCTGCTGGATCTCCATCAACCTCTCCTTCCCCCTTGCTGGATCAAGAAGGAGGAGACGTCGCTGCACCGTACGTGTGTTGAACGCGGAGGTGCCGTCCGTTCGGCACTCGGTCATCGGTGATTTGGATCACGGCGAGTACGACTCCGTCATCCACGTTCATTGGAACGCTTCCGCTCGCGATCTACAAGGGTATGTAGATGCACTCCTTTCCCCTCGTTGCTAGTAGACTCCATAGATGCATCTTGGTGAGCGTAGGAAAATTTTAAATTATGCTACGATTCCCAACAGTATCTTCACCCCGACCAGTAGAGCAAAGAGTTGCTCCTCAACCTACTGAACCCACTAAAAATGAAAATGTCTACTTTGAAATTCCTTCGGGTATGATAGAAAAACTGCTAGCTAATCCTTTTGCAGGAGACGGAACATTACATCCTGATGAGCACCTAATATATGTGGATGAAGTTTGTGGATTATTTAAGCTTGCAGCTATGCCCGATGATGTTATCAAGAAGAAGGTCTTCCCTTTATCTTTGAAGGGAGATGCATTGACGTGGTACAGGCTATGTGATGATATGGGTTCATGGAACTACAAGCGATTGAAATTGGAATTTCATCAGAAGTTTTATGCTATGCATCTTGTTCATCGTGATTGCAATTACATATATAATTTTTGGCCTCGTGAAGGAGAAAGCATCGCTCAAGCATGGGGGAGGCTTAAGTCAATCTTATATTCATGCCCCAATCCTGAGCTCTCAAGAGAAATGATTATTCAAAATTTTTATGCTCGGCTTTCTGACAACAATCGCACCATGCTCGATACTTCTTGTACTGGGTCTTTTATGATGAAGACTATTGAATTCAAATGGAATTTATTGGAAAGAATTAAACGCAACTCTGAATATTGGGACCTCGACGAAGGTAAAGAGTCAGGTATAACACCTAAGTTTGATTGTGTTAAATATTTTATGGATACCGATGTTTTCCGTAAATTTAGCACTAAATGTGGACTTGACTCTGAGATAGTAGCTTCTTTTTGTGAATCTTTTGCTGCTCACGTTGATCTCCCTAAGGAGAAGTGGTTTAAATATCATCCTCCCATAGAAGTAAAAGTAGTTGCACCTATTAAAGTTGAAGAAAAGACTATCACTTATAATGATCCTATTGTTCCTATTGATTATGTTGAGAAACCACCTTTCCCTATTAGAATAAAGGATCATGCTAAAGCTTCAGCTGTGGTTCGTAAGAGCAATATTAGAACTTATACACCTCCTGAGCAAGTTAAAGCTGAACCTAATATTGCTATTGTCAAAGATTTCTTGGCTGATAATATTGATGGGCATGTTATTTATTTCTGTGATGAGACTGCTAGAATTGCTAAACCTTGTGCTAAAGATAAACATAGACCTGTGGTAGGCATGCCTGTTATTTCTGTTAAGATAGGAGATCATTGTTATCATGGCTTGTGTGATATGGGTGCTAGTGCTAGTGCAATACCTATTGATTTATACAAAGAAATTATGCATGATATTGCACCCGCTGAGTTAGAGGAAATTGATGTTACCATTAAGCTTGCCAATAGAGATACTATATCACCAATTGGAATTGTTAGAGATGTTGAAGTCTTGTGTGGGAAAACTAAATATCCTGCTGATTTTCTTGTTCTTGGTTCTCCACAAGATAGCTTTTGTACCGTTATATTTGGTAGACCCTTCTTAAACACTGTTAATGCTAAGATAAACTGCGAAAAGGATGTTGTTACCATTGGTCTAGGTGATATGTCTCATGAGTTTAACTTTCCTAAATTTCGTAGACAACACCGTGAAGAGGAATTACCTAGTAAGGATGAAATTATTGGTCTTGCTTCTAGTACCGTGCCTCCTAGTGATCCTTTAGAACAATATTTGCTAGACCATGAAAATGATATGTTTATGAATGAAAGAAGGGAAATAGATGAAGTGTTCTTTAAACACGGTCCTATTCTGAGACACAATTTGCCTGTTGAAATCCTAGGGGATCCTCCTCCACCCAAGGGTGATCCCGTGTTTGAGCTTAAACCATTGCCTGATACTCTTAAATATGCTTATCTTGATGAAAATAAGATATATCCTGTTATTATTAGTGCTAACCTTTCAGAGAAGGAGGAAGAAAAATTATTGAAAACTCTGAAGAAGCACCGTGCTGCTATTGGATATACTCTTGATGATCTTAAGGGCATTAGTCCCACTCTATGCCAACACAAAATAAATTTGGAGAAAGATGCCAAACCAGTTATTGATCACCAATGACGGTTAAATCCTAAGATGAAAGAAGTGGTAAGAAAGGAGATATTAAAGCTCCTTGAGGCAGGTATAATTTATCCCGTTGCTGATAGTCAGTGGGTAAGTCCTGTCCATTGTGTCCCTAAGAAGGGAGGTATTACTGTCGTTCCTAATGATAAAGATGAATTGATTCCTCAAAGAATTATTACAGGTTATAGGATGGTAATTGATTTCCGCAAATTAAATAAAGCTACTAAAAAAGATCATTACCCCTTGCCATTCATTGATCAAATGCTAGAAAGATTATCCAAACACACACATTTTTGCTTTTTAGATGGTTATTCTGGTTTCTCTCAAATACCCGTGTCAGCTGATGATCAAGCAAAGACCACTTTTACTTGCCCTTTCGGTACTTTTGCTTATAGACGTATGCCTTTTAGTTTATGCAATGCACCTGCTACCTTTGAAAGATGCATGATGGCTATATTCTCTGACTTTTGTGAAAAGATTTGTGAGGTTTTCATGGACGATTTCTCCGTTTATGGATCCTCTTTTGATGATTGCTTGAGCAACCTTGATCGAGTTTTGCAGAGATGTGAAGACACTAACCTTGTCTTGAATTGGGAGAAGTGCCACTTTATGGTTAATGAAGGTACTGTCTTGGGGCATAAAATTTCTAAAAGAGGTATTGAAGTTGATAAAGCTAAGGTTGATGTTATTGAAAAGATGCCATGTCCCAAGGACATCAAAGGTATAAGAAGTTTCCTTGGTCATGCTGGTTTTTATAGGAGGTTCATTAAGGAGTTCTCAAAAATTTCTCGGCCTCTGACTAATCTATTACAAAAAGATATACCATTTGTCTTTGATGATGATTGTGTAGGAGCATTTGAAATACTTAAGAAAACATTGATTTCTGCACCTATTGTTCAGCCACCTGATTGGAATTTACCCTTTGAAATTATGTGTGATGCTAGTGATTATGCTGTTCTAAGGCAAAGAGTCGATAAGAAATTAAATGTTATTCAATATGCTAGTAAGACTCTAGACAGTGCTAAGAGAAATTATGCTACTACTGAAAAAGAATTTTTAGCAGTTCTATTTGCTTGTGATAAGTTCAGACCTTATATTGTTGATTCTAAAGTAACTATTCACACTGATGCTGCTATTAAATATCTTATGGAAAAGAAAGATGCTAAACCTAGACTTATTAGATGGGTTCTCTTGTTACAAGAATTTGATTTGCATATTATTGATAGAAAGGGAGCTGAGAACCCCGTTGCAGACAACTTGTCTAGGTTAGAAAATATTCTTGATGACCCACTACCTATTGATGATAGCTTTCCTGATGAACAATTAAATGTCGTAAATGCTTCTCGTATTGCTCCATGGTATGCTGATTATGCTAATTACATTGTTGCTAAATTTATACCACCTAGTTTCACATACCAGCAAAAGAAAAAGTTTTTTCTATGATTTGAGACATTACTTTTGGGATGACCCACATCTTTATAAAGAAGGAGTAGATGGTGTTATTAGGCGTTGTGTACCTGAGCATGAACAGGAACAGATCCTACGCAAGTGTCACTCCGAGGCCTATGGACGACACCACGCTGGAGATAGAACTGCGCATAAGGTATTGCAATCCGGTTTTTATTGGCCTACTCTCTTCAAGGATGCCCGTAAGTTTGTCTTATCCTGTGATGAATGTCAAGGATTGGTAATATTAGTAGACGTCAGGAAATGCCTATGAATTATTCACTTGTTATTGAACCATTTGATGTTTGGGGCTTTGATTATATGGGACCGTTTCCTGCCTCTAATGGATATACACATATTTTAGTTGCTATTGATTACGTTACTAAGTGGGTAGATGCTATTCCAACTAGTAGTGCTGATCATAACACCTCTATTAAGATGCTTAAAGAGGATATTTTTCCGAGGTTTGGAGTCCCTAGATACTTAATGACTGATGGTGGTTCCCATTTTATTCATGGTGCCTTCCGTAAAATGCTTGCCAAGTATGATGTTAATCATAGAATTGCATCTCCTTATCACCCACAGTCTAGTGGTCAAGTAGAATTGAGTAATAGAGAACTCAAATTAATTTTGGAAAAGACTATTAATAGATCTAGAAAGAACTGGTCCAAGAAACTTGATGATGCATTATGGGCCTATAGAACTGCATATAAAAATCCTATGGGTATGTCTCCGTATAAAATGGTTTATGGAAAAGCATGTCACTTACCTCTCGAACTAGAACATAAGGCATATTGGGACATTAAAGAGCTCAACTATGATTTCAAACTTGCCGGTGAGAAGAGGTTATTTGACATTAGCTCACTTGATGAATGGAGAACCCAAGCCTATGAGAATGCCAAACAGTTTAAAGAAAAAGTTAAAAGATGGCATGACAAAAGGATACAAAAGCGTGAGTTTAATGTAGGTGATTATGTATTATTATACAACTCTCGTTTAATATTTTTTGCAGGAAAACTTCTCTCTAAATGGGAAGGTCCTTACGTTATCGAGGAGGTCTATCGTTCCGATGCCATAAAAATCAACAACTTCGAAGGCACAAATCCGAAGGTGGTGAACGGTCAAAGAATCAAACATTATATCTCAGGTAATCCTATAAACGCTGAAACCAATATCATTGAAATCGTAACCCCGGAGGAATACATAAGGGACACTTTCCAGAATGTTTCAGACTCCGAAAAGGAATAGGTATGTGGTACGGTAAGTAAACCGACTACAAAACAGTTCTAATGGCAATTTTTCTCTGTTTTGGAATATTTAGAAAAATAGAAAAATAAGAAGCAGTCCGGGAAGGACACGAGGCCTCCACGGGGGTGGAGGGCGCGCCCTACCCCCCTGCCTCGTGGGCACCTCGTGTGCTCTCCGGACTCTGTTTTCTTGCACGTTACGTATTTTGGTCTGTAAATATTCATTATATAAACTCCTGAAGGTTTTGACTCCTGTATCATGCAATTGTCCTATGTTCTTGTTTCGAGCTATTTTTCTGACAGATCTAGATCATCATGACGTCTCCAAGTGCCCCCAAGGACAAGTTCTTCGAGAAGGTCATCAACCCCTACCTCGCGGAGGTGCTGCAACACCCTCAAGCCATTGAGATGCATGAGGGGGTGCTGCACATCCGCGATGTTGAGGGACCAAGGAGGACCGGAAGCGTGGAGACAAGGCTCGAGGCAATGGAGCAACAAGTTTTCAAGTGCCAAGAGATGGTGGAGCGTGGACTTGAATCCAATCACATAATGATCACGGAGTTCACCAACAACCACAAGCTGGATGCCAAGGACATTGGGGAGGCCATCTTCAAGATCCACGAGAAAATCGAGCACCTCCAAGCCCAAATCTATGACCTGCAAAACCAAAACTGTGAGTATGAACATAGATTCAAGAGGATGAGTTTGGCTGCAGATTTAAGGATCCCGGAGACTCGATCATCCTTCTATGATGGTGAGCCTATGCCTTGGAAGATGAACAACAAGCCTACATCATCAACAACCCCTTCACCAGCAAAGAAGATATAATCATATGGGTATGGGCACTCCCCTTGGCAACTGCCAAGCTTGGGGGAGGTGCCCCGGTATCATATCACCATCACACTTCTATCTTTACCGTTTTTCTTAGTTCGATCCTTTTAGTAATATCTTGATCTAGTAGAATAAAATTTTAGTATGATGTAGTTTTGAGTTCTGCTTTATGATCCCTTTATGTAATCAAGTCCGTGAGCTATATAATAAAGATTAGTGTTGAGTCAAGGGCTTGATTATTTTGCTATGATCTTGAGGGAATAAAAGAAAAGAGAAAGAATAAAAAGAAATAAAGAGATCATATTGATCTTATGGAGAGTAATGACTTCACATAGGAAGAGTATGGTGATTAAAAATTGTTGAGAGTTGACAAACATAGCTTTGGTCATCGTTGCAATTAATAGGAAGTAATAAAGAAAGATAGGTTTCACATATAAATACACTATCTTGGACATCTTTTGTGATTGTGAGCACTCATTAGAATATGACATGCTAAAGAGTTGATGTTGGACAAGGAAGACAACGTAATGGGTTATGTTTTCTTATATCTGAGATAAAGTATATTGTCATGGATCATCCAACATGTTGATCTTGCCTTTCCCCCTCATGCTAGCCGAATTCTTTGCACCAAGTAGAGATACTACTTGTGCTTCCAAATACCCTTAAACCCAGTTTTGCCATGAGAGTCCACCATATCTACCTATGGATTGAGTAAGATCCTTCAAGTAAGTTGTCATCAGTGCAAGCAAAAAAATTGCTCTCTAAATATGTATGACTTATTAGTGTGGGAGAAAATAAGCTTTATACGATCTTGTGATGTGGAAGAAATAAAAGCGACGGACTGCATAATAAAGGTCCATATCACAAGTGGCAATATAAAGTGACATTCTTTCACATTAAGATTTTGTGCATCCAATCCTAAAAGCGCATGGCAACCTCTGCTTTCCTCTGCGAAGGGCCTATCTTTTAGTTTTACCTCTTACCCTTATGCAAGAGTCTTGGTGATCTTCACCTTTCCTTTTTACATTTTATCCTTTGGCAAGCACAGTGTGATGTAAGTTAGCATGAACTATTATTGTTGACATTACCCTTGAGGTAAAAGGTTGGGAGGCGAAACAATAAGCCCCTATCTTTCTCTGTGTCCGATTAAAACTCCGTAACCACAAGTATTGCGTGAGTGTTAGCAATTGTGAAAGACTATATGATAGTTGAGTATGTGGACTTGCTGAAAAGCTTTGACATAGACTCTTTCTGATGTTATGATAAATTGCAATTGCTTCAATGACTGAGATTATAGTTTGTTAGTTCTCAATAAAGTTTCTGATTCATACTTGACATTGTGAATAGATTATTACTTGAGCATAAGAAATCATATGACAATATCTATATATGTTGCTGTTATAAGAATGAGCATGATTCCCTCATGTCCGTATTTTATTTTATCGACACCTCTACCTCTAAACACGTGGTCATATTTATCGTTATCGGCTTCCGCTTGAGGACAAGCGAGGTCTAAGCTTGGGGCAGTTGATACTTCCATTTTGCATCATGCTTTTATATCGATATTTATGGCATCATGGGCTGTTATTAGACATTTTGTCACAATACTTATGCCTATTCTCTCTTATTTTACAAGGTTTACATAAGGAGGGAGAATGCCAGCAGCTGGAATTCTGGGCTGGAAAAGGAGCAAATATTAGAGACCTATTCTGCACAACTCCAAAAGTCCTGAAACTCCACGGAAGTTGTTTTTGGAAATAATAAAAAATATTGAGTGGAAGAAATACAAAAGGGGACCCATACCCTGGGCACGATGGTGGGGGGCGTGCCCCCTGCCTCATGGGCCCCCTGGTGGCCCTCCGGTGCCCATCTTCTGCTATATGAAGTCTTTCGTCCGAAGAAAAATCATAAGAAAGCTTTTGGGACGAGACTCCGCCGCCACGAGGCGGAACCTTGGCGGAACCAATCTAGGGCTCCGGCGGAGCTATTCTGCCGGGGACACTTCCCTTCGAGAGGGGGAAATCATCGCCAACGCTCCTCTCATTGGGAGGGCCCCAATCTCCATCAACATCTTCACCAGCACCATCTCCTCTCAAACCCTAGTTCATCGCTTGTATCCAATTCTTGTCTCTAAGTCTGGGATTGGTACCTGTAGGTTGCTAGTAGTGTTGATTACTCCTTGTAGTTGATGCTAGTTGGTTTATTTGGTGGAAGATCATATGTTCAGATCCTATATGCATATTAATACTCCTCTGATTATGAACATGAATATGCTTTGTGAGTAGTTACGTTTGTTCCTGAGGACATGGGAGAAGTCTTGCTATTAGTAGTCATGTGAATTTGGTATTCGTTCGATATTTTGATGAGATGTATGTTGTCTCTCCTCTAGTGGTTTTATGTGAACGTCGACTTCATGACACTTCACCATCGTTTGGGCCTAGAGGAAGGCATTGGGAAGTAATAAGTAGATGGTGGGTTGCTAGAGTGACAGAAGCTTAAACCATGGTTTATGCGTTGCTTCGTAAGGGGCTGATTTGGATCCATATGTTTCATGCTATGGTTAGGTTTACCTTAATACTTCTTTTGTAGTTGTGGATGCTTGCAATAGGAGTTAATCATAAGTGGGATGCTTGTCCAAGTAAGGACAGCACCCAAGCACCGGTCCACCCACATATCAAATTATCAAAGTACCGAACGCGAATCATATGAACGTGATGAAAACTAGCTTGACGATAATTCCCATGTGTCCTCGGGAGCGCTTTTCTTTATATAAGAGTTTGTCCAGGCTTGTCCTTTGCTACAAAAAGGATTGGGCCACCTTGCTGCACTTTATTTACTTTTGGTACTTGTTGCTCGTTACAAATTACCTTATCACAAAACTATCTATTACCTATAATTTCAGTGCTTGCAGAGAATACCTTGCTGAAAACCGCTTATCATTTCCTTCTGCTCCTCGTTGGGTTCGACACTCTTACTTATCAAAAGGACTATGATAGATCCCCTATACTTGTGGGTCATCAAGCTATGAATGCATGCCCCCCCAACCGAGGTTCACCTAGCAAAGTGTGATGTAGCAACCCCCCCCCCCCACACACTTTCAGTCGGCGGGCCAGAGAGGCATATATCTCACCAAGATGGATCGTAAAACAGACCAAGAATAATACACCTTGGTCGTACAACCTCTCTCTTGTTGTTGGTCAAAGTGATGTCCGTCCATGCGACCCCGGAGATGGGCTAGCTCGCCAATAATTACGCAAGTAGCTAGTCCCTGAAGACAACCACTGTATGCGTGTGGCCCAAACATATGTATGGAGAGGTGTGTTTTTGAGTAACAATGAACAACTTTGATGTGGCACCATGATTCCGAACTAGAAATCCCCACACTGAGTGAGGGTTAGGTTGATGATGCATATGTATGTTACACCACACTTCAAGCCAACGACGGGGATTCATATATGCATGCATGCGTGCATAGTATATGCGCTCAAACTTAATTAGGTCTGAATCTCACCATGACCTATACTACGATAACACTAACAAAATGAAGAATCCGCCATGGTAACCTATCTTGTTGTTGGTCAAGGTGATCATGGATGTCCACGCGGGCCCACGAATATATAGGCTTATCGCCGATAACTACGCGAGGGAGTGTATCGTTCGAAGGCAACCACTACATGCATATGTATGGAGGTGATGCGTGCATGCATGTTTGAATACACAACATTGATCTGGCGCGTGTGTCAAAAATCGTACACTAGCTCCCCACACAGAGCGAGATCGGTTCATGATGGTGTCGTTGTACTAGCCACTTCGACTCGATGGGAGGGATTCATGCGTACACATGCATATATGTGTGTTCAAAGTGTATCATGCATGTCAGCCCAGAGCAAAAATAATAATCCCCTCCTAAGTCAAATTAACCTCTCTTGTTGTCAGGCAAAAAGAAGTGATGGACCAAGCGGGCCCACAGATGGAAAGCATCGATATCACTGATAACCGCTTAAGTGGGTGCGAGAGGACAACCACCACCGCTTTGCATGTAGGGCAAACATATATATGTTGAATACCCAAAATGCACAACTTTGATGTGCCACATGCCTCAAAAACCATAAACCATGCACCCACAGAGAGCGAGGTTCATATGAAGCGTACTACATATGATGGTCCCCTTCCCCCCTCTTCACCGCATACTATATGCTCCTGCCATAATATATGTAGAACCCAAAAGAATCCTCATCGATGGTGAAATTAATTAACCTCTCCCGATGTAGGTCAAAGTGATGCATGCATGCATCGACGATGGCCTCGTGGGCCCACAGATGGAAGCGTCATACGTGAGTGTCCTAGCTAGGATATATATGCATGTGGCCCAAAAAGGTGTTGTGTGATGTTTGAATAACCAATTTCACAATTTTGATGTGGCACGTGCCTCGGTAACCAAAAAGTTCTGACACTGAGTGAGTTGTACTTGTTCACGGACGCATACGTATAGTATACATGCTAGTCCCCTCCCACATCTTTGATGCGTACTATATACCACCATAACACAAACAAAAAAGATTATACCTTGCCGGTCAAATTAACCTCACTGCCGGCTGTTCGTCAAAGTGATGGACGACGACCTCGCGGGCCCACAGAAAGC